>NC_054385.1:7346477-7695227 GCF_017654675.1 Xenopus laevis
GAAAAAGAGAGAGATTTTTGCAAAACGGGACTTCATACACCTGTAGGAGTGTGCCACAGCATGAAGTCCTCTCCTGCCCACATGATGTTCAGACCGACACTCGCTCGCTCAGCCTCAACTAGGACACACACTGTACTGAGAAACCCTCCAGTATAAGTAAACTAAGTCAGAATGAGGGGCCGGGGATGATGTGGTGGGTGTGGCTTTGAAGCAGGGAAGTTTGGCGTTACGAGAGAGAAGCCTAGGACTGTGCGCCACAGATAAAGAGAGGAAGCCTAGGAGTGTGCGCTACAAGAGGAGAGAACTTCTGGTGTGTGGCTCCAGAGAGAGAGAGAGAGAAAGCCAGGTGGTGCCGCTCGCAGAGAGAGAGAAGCTAGGAGTTTGCGCTACAGGACAGAGAAAGAGAGAAGCCGGGGTGTGCGCTGAGAGAGAGTAAAGAGAATGCTAGGAGTGTGGCGTCCAGAGAGGAGAGAAGCATAGGAGTGTGCGCTCTCAAGAGAGAGAGAAGCTAGGAGTGTGCGCAGTCCAGAGAGAGAGCCTAGGAGTGTCGCTCGCAGAGAGAGAGAGAAGCCGCAGAAGTGTGCGCTCCAGAGAGAAGCCCAGGGGTGTGCGCTGATAGAGAGAGAAGCCTAGGAGTGTGCGCTCCAGAGTGAGAGAGAGGAAGCCTAGGAGTGTGGCGTTCCCAGAAGTGGTAGAGAAGCCTAGGGTGTGCGCGCCCCAGGGAGAAGGAACCTAGGAAGTGTGCGCTCGCAGAGAGAGAAGCCTAGGCGCTGTGCCTCGCAGTAGAGAGAGAGAGAAGCCTTGGAGTAATGCGCTACAGAGAGAGAGAGAGAAGCCTAGGAGTGTGCGCTCTCAGAGAGAGAGAGAGAGAGCTAGGAGTGTGCGCTCCAGAGAGAGAGAAGAAGCCTAGGAGTGTGGCTACAGAGGGAGAGAGAAGAAAAGCCTAGGAGTGGTGCCTCCCAGAGAGAGAGAGAGAGATAGAAAGAGAAGCTAGGAGTGTGCATACATAGTAATGAAATAAAGTGCGGGAATAATTCCGCTACCTCAACTCGGCCGAATGTTTGGGGGCTCAAGAGAGACTGCAATGAATGCACATAACAATAAAATACAGAAACAATCAATTTATAAAGCTGCATGGACAGAAGCGGATAGTAATATAGAAAGGTTTTGCAAAGGGATTCATACTGTAAGGAGTGTTTGCCCACCATGAGTCTCTCCTGCCCTACATGATGTTCCACGCCGCCTCCTCGCCCTCACTACACACTGTACTGAGTAACCCTCCAGTATAAGTTAACTAGTCAGAATGGAGGGGCGGGGACTGATAGTGGTGGGTGTGGCTTTTGAGCTGGGAAGTTTGCGCTAAGAGAGCAGAGCCCCTAGGACTGTGCGCTACTAGTAATAAAATAAACGTGCCGGACATATCCCCCTCCCTTACAACTCGCCGAAAGTTTGGGGGAGCTAAAGAGGAAGTAACTGGCAATTGAATGAACATAACATACAGACAATCATTATAAGCTACAACGGACAGTAAGCGGATAGAATGAGAAAAGGTTTTGCAACGGGACTTCATATCCTGTAAGGAGTGTGCCCACAGCAATGAGTCCTCTCCTGCCCCACATGATTTTCCACCGCCGCCTCAGCCGCTCGCTACACACTGTTATTGAGAAACCCTCCAGTATAAGTACACTAAATCCATAATGGAGGGGCGGGGAATGATAGTGGTGGGTGTGGCTTGAGGCAGGGAAGTTTGCGCTACAGAGAGAGAAAGCCTAGGACCTTGTGCGCAACAGAGAGAAAGAAAAAGCCTTAGGAGTGTGCGCTACAGAGAGAGAGAGAAGCCTAGGACTGTGCGTCCAGAGAGAACAGAGAAGCCTAGAGTGTGCGTCCAGAGAGAGAGAGGAGGAAGCTAGGAGTGTGCGCTCCAGAGAGAGGAAGCCCTAGGAATTTGCGCTACAGAACAGAGAAAGAGAGAAGCCCAGGGGTGTGCGCTGGCAGAGAGAGAAAGAGAATCCTAGGAGTGTGCGCTCCAGAGAGGGAGAGAAGCCTAGGAGTGTGCGCTCAGAAGAGGAAGCTAGGAGTGTGCGCTCCAGAGAGAGAGAGAAAGCCTAAGGAGTGTGCGTCTATAGAGAGAGAGAAAAGCCGAGGAGTGTTTGCTCTACACGTGAGAGAAGAAAGAGAAGCCTAGAGTGTGCCGCTACATGTATGAAATAAAAGTCCCGGTCATATTCGCTACCTTACAACTCGCCGAATGTTTTGGGGGCTCAAGGAGACTGGCACTGAATTAACATAACAAAACATACAGACAATCTTTAAATAAAGCTACACGGACAGAAGCGGATAGAATGAGAAAGGTTTTGCACGGGATTTCATACTGTAAGGAGTGTGCCACAGCAATGAGTCGCTCTCTGCCGCCACATGATGTTCCAGACACGCCGCTCAGCCTCACTACACACTGTCTGAGAAACCTCAGTAATAAGTAAACTAAGTCCAGAATGGGGGCGGGAATGAAATAGTGGTGGGTGTGGCTTGAGCAGGGAAGTTTGCGGTTACAGAGAGAGAAGCCTAGGACTGTGCGCAACAGAAAGAGAGAGAAGCCTAGGAGTTGTGCGCTACAGAGAGAGAGTAGAATTCTAGGTGTTGGTGCGCTCCAGAGAGAGAGAGAGAGAAGCCTAGGAGTGTGCGCTCCGGAGACGAGAAGAAGCCTAGGAAGTTTGCGCTACAGACAGAGAAAGAGAGAAGCCCAGGGGTGCGTGCGCTGGCAGAGAGAGGAAAGACGAAATCCTAGGAGTGTGGCGCGTCCAGAGAGGGAGAGAAGCTAGGAGTGTGCGCTCCAGAGAGAGAGAAGCCTAGAGTGTGGCGCTCCTAGAGAGAGAAGCCTAGGAAGTGTGCGCTCCAGAGAGAGAGAGAAGCCTAGAAGTGTGCGCCTCCAGAGAGAAGCCAGGGGTGTGGCTCACCGATAAGAGAGAGAAGCCTAGGAGTGTGCGCTGCTCAGAGTGAGAGAGGAGGAAGCCTAGGAGTGGTGGCGTTCCCAGGAGTGAGAGAGAAGCCTAGGAAGTGGTGCGCCACAGGGAGAGATAGCTAGGAGTGTGCGCTCAGAGAGAGAAGCCTAGGAGTGTGCCCTCCGAGAGAGAAGAAGAGAAGCCTAGGAGTAATGCGGTACAGAGAGAGAGAGAGAAGCCTAGGAGTGTGCGCGCTCCAGAAGAAGAGAGAGAGAGAGTGCCTAGGAGTGTGCGCTCCAGAGAGAGAGAGAAGCTAGGAGTGTGCGCTACAGAGGGAGAGCAGAGAAAAGCCTAGGAGTGTGCGCTCCACGAGAGGAGAGAGAGATGAACAGACGAAGCCTAGGAGTGTGCGCTACATAGTAATGAAATAAAGTGCCGGGCAATATTCCCTACTTACAAACTCGCGCGAATGTTTGGGGGGCTCAAGAGAGATGGCAATGAATGAACATACATAAAATACAGACAATCATTATAAAGCTGCATGGAACAGAAGCGGAATAGAATAAGAAAAGGTTTTTGCAAAGGGACTTCATACCTGTAAGGAGTGTGCTCCACAGCAATGAGTCTCTCTGCGCCACATGATGTTCATGCCGCCGCACTCCTCAGCCATCACTACACACTGTAGCTGAGAAACCTCGCCAAGTAATAAGTAACTAAGTCAGAATGAAGGGGCGGGGATGATAGTGGTGGGTGTGGCTTGAGCTGGGGTTTTGCCGCTCCAGAGAGGAAGCCTAGGACTGTGCGGCTAAATAGTAATGAAATAAAGTGCCGTGACAATATCCCTCCTTACAACTCGCGCGAAAGTTTTGGAGGCTAAAGAAGACTGGCAATGAATGAACATAACAATACAAGACAATCATTATAAAGCTACACGGACAGAAGCGATAGAATGAGAAGTTTTTTGCAACGGGACTTCCATACTGTTAAGGAGTGTGCCAACAGCAATGAGTCCCTCTCCCTGCCCACATGATGTTCCACCGCCGCTCAGCGCTCGCTACAACATGTTACTGAGAATAACCTCACAGTATAAGTAAACTAAATCCATAATGAAGGGGCGGGGAATGATAGTGGTGGGTGTGGCTTGGAGGCAGGGAAGGTTTGCGTACAGAAGAGAGAAGCTAGATGTGCGCAACAAGAGAAGAAAAGCCTAGGAGTGTGGCGCTACAGAGAGAGAGAGGAAAGCCTAGGACTGGTGCGCTCGAGAAGAAAGAGAAAGCCTAGGAGTGTGCGCTCCGGGAGAGAGAGAGAGAGAAGCCTAGAGTGTTGCGCTCCAGAGAGAGAGAAGCCTAGGAATTTGGCGCTACGACAGAGAAAGAGCAGACGCCCAGGGGTGTGCGCTGCAGGAGAGAAAGAGAATCCTAGGAGTGTGCGCTCCAGAGAGGGAGAGAAGCCTAGGAGTGGTTGGCGCTCGCAGAGAGAGAAGCCTAAGGAGTGTGCGCTCCAGAGAGAGAGAGAAGAATAGAGAGATAGATAGGCGCTATAGAGAGGAGAAAAGCCGAGATAAGATAGATACATACAGTGAGAGAGAAAGAGAAGAATAGAGAGATGTGGCGCTACATAGTATGAAATTAAAGATACCGCGGTCAATATATATATTACAACTCGCCGAATGTTTGGGGGCTCAAGAGAGTGACTGGCAATGAATTAACATACATAAAATACAGACATCTTTATAAAGCTACAACGGACAGAGAGCGGATTAGAATGAGAAAGGTTTTGCAACGGGACTTTCATACCTGTAAGGAAGTGTGCCCACAGCAATGAGTCCTCTCCTGCCCCACATAGAGATAGATACACAGGTCAGCTACTACACCTAGATATAGAGATAACAGTATAAGTAAACTAAATGCCATAATGAGGGGCGGGGATGATAGTGGTGGAGTGTGGCTTGAGCAGGGAAGTTTGCGGCTACACGAGAGAGAAGCCTAGGACTGTGCGCTACAGAAAGAGAGAGAGAGCTAGGAGTGTGGCGCTTAACAGAGCGAGAAGAGGGAGAGCCTAGGACTGGTGCGTCCAGAGAGAGAGGAGAAGCCTAGGACTGTGCGCTCCAGAGAGAAAGAGAAGGCTAGGAGTGTGCGCTTCCGAGAGAGAGAGAATCACATAGATAGTTTGCGCTCCAGAGGAGAGAGGAGAAGCTAGGAGTGTGCGCTCCAGAGAAGAAGCCTAGGAGTTGTGGCACCCCAGAGAGAGAAGCCTAGGAGTGTCGCTCCAGAGAGCGTGTGCGCCAGAGAGAGAAGCCTAGGAGTGTGCGCTCCAGAGAGAGAAGCCTAGGAGTGTGGCGCTCCAGAGAGGAGAGAAGCTAGGAGTGTGGCTAAGAGAGAGAGAAAAGCGAGGAGTGTGCTCTAACAGTGAGAGAGAAAGAGAAGCCTAGGAGTGTTTGCGCTATATAGTAATGAAATAAAGTGCCGGCAATATTCCTACCTTACAACTCGCCGAATGTTTTGGGTGGCTAAGAGAGACTGCCAATGAATTGAAACATACACATAAAATACAGACCAATCATTATAAAAGCTGCATGGACAGAAGCGGATAGAATAAGAAAAGGTTTTGCAAAGGGACTTCATACTGTAAGGAGTGGGGTGCCCACGAGCAACTGAGTCCTCTCCTGCCCCACATGATGTTCCAACCGCCGCTCCTCAGCCCTCAACTACACACTGTACTGAGAAACGCCTCCAGTATAAGTAAACTAAGTCAGAATGAGGGGCCGGGGATGATAGTGGTGGGTGTGGCTTGCGCTGGGAAGTTTGCGCTACAGAGAGAGAAGCCTAGGACTGTGCGCTACATAGTAATGAAATAAAGTGCCGGACAATATGCCCTCCCTTACTATCGCGAAAGTTTGGAAGGCTAAAGAGAGACTGGGCAATGAATGAACATACATAAAATCACAGACAATCTTTATAAAGCTTACACGGACAGAAGCGGATAGAATGAAAGAAAGGTTTTTTGCAACGGACTTCCATAATGTAAGGAGTGTGGCACAGCATGAGTTCCTCTCCTGCCCCACATGATGTTGCCAACCGCGCTCAGCCCTCACTACACACTGTACTGAGAAACCTCCAGTATAAGTAACTAAGTCCCGAATGAGGGGCCGGGGGATGATAGTGGTGGGTGCTGGGCTTGAGCACGGGAAGTTTGCGTTAGCAGGAGAGAGAAGCTAGGACTAGTGCGCAACAGAAAGAGAGAGAAGCCTAGGAGTGTGCGCTAGAAAGAAGAGAGAGAGAATTCTAGGGTGGTTGCGCTCCAGAGAGAGAGAGAAGAGAAGCCTAGGCGTGTGCGCTCCAGAGAGAGGAAGCCTAGGAGTTTGGGCGCTACAGACAAGAGAAAGAGAGAAGCCCAGGCGGTGTGCGCTGCAGAGAGAGAAAGAGAATCTAGGAAGTTGACGGTCCAGAGAGGGAGAGAAAGCAAGGAGTTGTGCGCTTCGCAGAGAAGAGAAGAAGCCCTAGGAGTGTGCGCTCCAGAGAGAGAAAGCTAGGAGTGTGCGCTCCAGAGGAGAGAGAAGCCTAGAAGTGTGCGGGTCCAGAGGAGAAGCGCCAAGGGGTGTGCGCTCCGATAGAGAGAGAAGCCTAGGAGTGTGCGCTCGAGAATGTGAGAGAGAGAAGCCTAGGAGTGTGCGTTCCAGAAGTGAGAGAGAAGCTAAGGAGTGTGCGCCCCAGGGAGAGAAGCTAGGAGTGTGCGCTCCAAGAGAGAGAAGCCTAGGCAGTGGTGCCCTCCAGAGAGAGGAGAGAGAAGCCTAGGACGTATCGCCGCTACAAGGAGAGAGAGAGAGAAGCCTAAGGAGTGTGCGCTTCCAGAGAGAGAGAGTAGAGAAGCCTAGGAGTGTGAGCTCAGAGCGAGAGAGAAGCTAGGAGTGTGCGCTCACAGAGGGAGAGAGAGAAGCTAGGAGTGGTGCGCTCCGAGAGAGAGAGAGAGATTAGAAAGAGAAGCTAAAGGAGTGTGCGCTACAATAGTATGAAATAAAGTGCCGGGCATATTCCCTACCTTACACCTCTGCCGAATGTTTGGGGGCTCATAGAGAGATGCCAATGATGAACATAACATAAAATACAGACAATCATTATAAAGCTGCATGGACAGAAGCGGATAGAATAAGAAAGGTTTTGCAAGGGCACTTCATACCTGTAAGGAGTGTGCCACAGCAATGAGGTCTCTCCTGCCCCACATGAACTGTTCCACCGCTGCCTCCTCAGCCCCCCTCCCCAAACCCTTACACACCTGGTAAGCTGAGAAACCTCCAGTATAGTAAACTAAAGTCCAGAATGAGGGGCGGGGATGATAGTCGGTGGGTGATGGCTTGAGCTGGGAAGTTTTGCGCTAAGAGGAGAGAAGCCTAGGACTCTGCGCTATCATAGTAATGAAATAAAGTGCCGGACAATATGCCCCTCCCTTACAACTCGCCGAAAGTTGGGAGCTAAAGAAAGAGACTGGCAATGAATGAACATAACATAAAATACAGACATCTTTATAAAGCTACACGGACAGAAGCGGATAGAATGAGAAAGTTTTGCAACGGGACTTTCATACCTGTAAGAGAGTGGTGCCCAAGCAAATGGTCCTCTCCTGCCCACATGATGTTCCACCGCCGCCTACAGCCCTCACTACACACTGGTACTGAGAACCCTCCAGTATAAGTAAACTAAATCCCATAATGAGGGGCGGGGATGATAGTGGTGGGTGTGGCTTGAGGCAGGGAAGTTTGCGCTACAGAGAGAGAGCCCTAGGACTGGTGCGCTAGCAAGAAAGAGAGAGAAGCCTAGGAGTGTGCGCTACAGAGCGAGAGAGGGAGAAGCCTAGGACTGTGCGCTCAGAGAGAGAGAGAAGCATAGGACTGTGCGCTCCAGAGAGAAGAACAAGCCTAGGAAGTGTGCACTTCCGTTTAGAGAGAGAGAATCCTAGGTGTGTGGGCGCTCAGAGCGAGAGAGAGAAGGTTAGGAGTGTGCGCTCCAGAGAGAGAAGCCTAGGCGTGTGCGCTCAGGTGTGGTGCCGCCCCAGGGAGAGAAGCTAGGAGTGTGCGCTCCAGAAGAGCGCACACTCAGGTGTGTGCGCCCCAGAGAGGAAGCCTAGGCCGTGCTGCAGCTCAGGTGTGTCGGCGCCAGAGAGAGAAGCTAGGCGTGTGCGCTCAGGTGTGTGCGCCCCAGGAGAGAAGCGCTAAGGAGTGGTGCGCTCCAGAGAGCGCACGCTCAGGTGTGTGCGCCCGCAGAGAGAGAAGCCTAGGCGTGTGCGCTCCAGCGTACGCACACTCAGGTGCGGTGCGCCCCAAGGGAGAGAAGCCTAGGAGTGGTGCGCTCAGAGCGAGAAACTAGGAATGTGCGCTCCGAAAGAGAGAAGCCTTGGAGTGTGCGCAATGGAGTGCCGGGCAATATTCCCTACCTTACAACTCCGCCCGATAATGTTTTTGGGGGGGGGGGCCCCTCCAAAGAGAGACTGGCAATGAATGGAACATACATAAAATACAGACAATCATTTATAAAGCTACACGGACAGAAGCCGGATAGAATAAGAAAGGTTTTGCAAGGGACTAAATAACCTGGTAAGGAGTGTTGCCCACAGCAAATGAGTCCTCTCCTGCCCCAACATGATTTTCCAAACCACCGCGCCTCAGCCCTCACTACAACCTGTTAACTGAGAAACCCCTCCAGTATAAGTACACTAAGTCCAGAATGAGGGGCGGGATGATAGTGGTGGGTGTGGCTTGAGCAGGGCAGTTTGGCGCTACAGAGAGAGAAGCCTAGGAACTGTGCGCTACATAGTATGAAATAAAGTGCCGAGGACAATATCCCCCTCCTTACAACTCGCGAAAGTTTGGAGGCTAAAGAGAAGACCTTGGCAATGAATGAACAAATAAACATACAGACATCATTATAAAGCTACAGCACGACAGAAGCGGATAGAATGAGAAAGGTTTTGGCAAACGGGACTTCATACCTGTAAGGAGTTGTGCCACAGCAATGAGTCCTTCCTGCCCCACATGATGTTCCACACCCGCCGCCTCAGCCATCGCTACAACAATGTACTGAGAAACCCCTCCAGTATAGTAAACTAAATCATAATGAGGGGCGGGGATGATAGTGGTGGGTGTGGCTTGAGCAGGGAAGTTTGCGCTACAGAGCAGAGAAAGGCCTAGGACGTGCGCACAGAAGAGAAAGAAACAGCCCTAGGACTGTGCGCTCCACGCAGAGAGAGAGAGAAGCCTAGGATGTTGCGCTCCAGAGAGAAAGAGAAGCCTAGGAGTGTGCGCTCCGAGAGAGAGAATTCTAGGTGTGTGCGCTCCAGAGAGGGAGACGAGAGAGAGAGTAAGCTAGAGTGTGCGCTTCCAGAGAGAGAGAGTCCTAAGGAGTTTGCGCTAAAGACAGAGAAAGAAGAGAAGCCCAGGGGTGTGCGCTGCAGAGAGGAGAAAGAGAATCTAGGAGTGTGCGCTCCAGAGAGGGAGAGAAGCCTGAAGTGTGCGCTCCCAGAAGAGAAGGCCCAGGGGTGTGCGCTCCCGATAGAGAGAGAAGCCTAAGGAGTGTGCGCTCCAGAGTGAGAGAGAGAAGCCTAGGAGTGTGCGTTCCGCAGAGTAGAGCAGAAGCCTAGGGTGTGCGCCCCAAGGGAGAGCAAGCCTAGAGTCGGTGCGCTTCACAAGAGAAGGAAAGCCTAGGAAGTGTGCCGCTCCAGAGAGAGGAGAGAAGCCTAGGAGTATGCCCGCTACAGAGAGAAGCCCATGGGTGTGCCGCTCCCGATGAGGAGAAGGACTAGGAGGGTGCGCTACAGCAGAGAGAAAAGCTAAGGAGTGTGGCGCTACAGAGAGAGAGGCTTTAGTGTGCTTCTACAGAGAGAGAGAGAAAGAGAAGCCTAGGAGTGTTGCGCTACATAGTAATGAAATAAAGTGCCGCAATATTCCCTGCTTACAACTCGCCCGATGTTTGGGGGCCTCAAGAGAGAATGGCAATGAAATGACATAAATAAAATATAGACAATCATTATAAGCTACAACGGAACAGAAGCGGAATAGAATGAGAAAGGTTTTGCAACGGGACTTCATACCTGTAAAGGAGTGTGCCCACAGCAATGAGTCCTCTCCTGCCCCACATGATGTTCCACGCCGCCTCAGCCCTCCACTACACATGTACTGAGAAACCCTTCCAGTATAAGTAAACTAAATCCATAATGAGGGGCGGGGATGATAGTGGTGGGTGTGGGCTTTGAGGCCGGGAAGTTTTGCGCTACAGAGAGAGAAGCCTAGGACTGTTGCGCTACAGAAGAGAGGAAGCTAGGAGTGTGCGCTACAGAGCGAGAGAGGGAGAAGCCCTAGGACTGGTGCGTCCAGAGAGAGAGAGAAGCCTAGGACTGTGCCGCTCCAGAGAGAAAGAGAGCCTAGAGTGGTGCGCGTCGGAGGAGAGAGAATCCTAGGTGTGTGCGCTCCAGAGGAGAGAGAGAAGCCTTAGGAGTGTGCGCTCCAGAGAGAGAAGCCTAGGAGTGTGCACGCCCAGAGAGAAGAAGCCTAGGAGTGTGCGCTCCAGAGAGCGCACACTGCAAGGTGTGTGCGGCCCAGTATGGAGAAGCCTAGGAGTGTGGCGCTCCAGAGAGAGAAGCCTAGGAGTGTGGCGCTCCGAGAAGAGAGAGAAGCCTATGGAGTGTGCGTACAGAGAGAGAGAAAAGCCGAGGAGTGTGCCCTCTAACAGTGAGAGAGAAAGAGAAGCCTAGGAGTGGTGCGCTACATAATAATGAAATACAAGTCCCGGTCAATATATCCCCTACTGGCAATGAATTAACATAACATAGAAATAATCAGACAAATCTTTATAAACGCTACACGGACAGAAAGCGGTATAGAATGAGAAAGGTTTTGCAACGGACTTCAATACCTGTACAGGACGTGTGCCACCGCAATGAGTCCTCTTGCCTGCCCACATGATGTTTTCCAACCGCGCCTCAGCCCTCACTACACACTGTTACTGAGAAACCCTCCAATGTATAAGTAAACTAAATCCATAATGAGGGCGGGGAATGACTAGTGGTGGGTGTGGCTTTGAGCAGGGAATGTTTGCGCTACAGAGAGAGGGCCTCAGGACTGGTGCACTACATGAAAGAGAGAGAAGCCTAGGGTGTGCGCTACAGAGCGAGAGAGGGAGAAGCCTAGGACTGTGGGCGCTCCAGAAAGAGAGAGAAGCCTAGGATACTGTGGCGCTCCAGAGGAAGAGACAGCACCTAGGAGTTGTGCCGTCACGAGAGAGGAGAGAAATCTAGGTTGTGCGCTCCAGAGAGAGAGAGAGAAGCCTAGGAGTGTGCGCTACAGAGAGAGAAGCTAGGAGTGTGCACCCCAGAGAGAGAAGCCTAGGAAGTGTGCGCTCCAGAGAGCGCAACACTCAGGATGTGTGCGCCCCAGAGAGAGAAGCCTAGGAGTGTTGCGCTTCAGAGAGAGAAGCTAGGAGTGTGCGCTCCAGAGAGAGAGAGAAGCCTAAGGAGTGTGCGCTACAGAGAGAGACGAAAAGGCCGAGGAGTGTGCTCTACAGTGAGAGAGAAAGAAGAGCTAGAGTGTGCGCTACATAGTATGAAAATAAAGTCCCGGTCATATTCCTTACCTTTACAACTCGCCGAATGTTTGGGGGCTCAAGAGAGACTGGCAAAATTGATTAATCACAACATACAATACAGACAATCTTTTAAAAGCTAAACGGACAGAAGCGGATACGAATGAGAAAGGTTTTGCAACGGGACTTCAAATACCTGTAAGGAGTTGCCCACAGCAATGAGTCGCTCTCCTGCCCCAATCATGATGTCAACACCGGCCGCCTGCAGCCCTCACTACACCACTGTATGCGAGAAACCGCCCAGTATAAGTAAACTAAATCCCATAATGAGGGCGGGGCATGATAGTGGTGGGGTGTGCTTGAGCAGGGAAGTTTGGCCGGCTACAGAAGAGAGAAGCTAGGAACTGTGCGGCTAACAGAAAGAGAGAGAAAGCCTAGGAAAGTGTGCGCTACAGAGCGAGAGAGGGAGAAGCCTGGACTGTGCGCTCCAGAGAGAGAGAGACAGCCTAGGATTGTGCGCTCCAGAGAGAAGAAAAGCCTAGGAGTGTGCACTTCCGAGAGAGAAGAGAATCTAGGTGTGTGCGCTCCACGAGAGAGAGAGGAAGTGTTAGGAGTGTGGCTCCAGAGAGAGAAGCCTCGGCGTGTGCGCTCAGGTGTGTGCGCCCGCGGGAGAGAAGCCTAGGAGTGTGCGCTCCAGAGAGCGCACACTCAGGTGTGTGCGCGCCAGAGAGAGAAAGCCTAGGCGTGTGCGGTCAAGGTGTGTGCGCCCAGAGGAGAAGCCTAGGCGTGGTGCGCTCAGGTGTGTGCGCCCGGGAGAGAAGCCTAGGAGTGTGCGCTCCAGAGAGCGGCACACTCCAGGTGTGTGCGCTCCGCAGAGAGAGAAGCCTAGGCGTGTGCGCTCCAGCGACGCGGCACACTCAGGTGCGTGCGCACCCAGGGAGAGAAGCTAGGAGTGTGCGCTTCCAGAGCGAGTAAACCTAGGAATGTGCGCTCCAGAAAGAGAAAGCCTTGGAGTGTGGCGCAATGGAGTGCCGGGCCAATATTCCCCTCACCGTACAACTCGCCGAAATGTTTTGGGGGCTCAAGAGAACTGGGCAATGAATGAACATAACATAAAATAACAGAAATCATTATACAAGTAAACGGACAGAAAGCGGATAGAATAAGATAAGGTTTTGCCAAGGGACTACATACTGTTAAAGGACGTGTGCCACAGCAATGAGTGCCTCTCCTGCCCAACATGAATGTCCACCGCCGCGCTAGCCCTCACTACACACTGTACTGAGAAACCCTCCAGTATAAGTACAACTAAGTCCCAGAATGAGGGGCGGGATGATAGTGGTGGGTGTGGCTTTGAGCAGGGAAGTTTGCGGCTACAGGAGAGTTGCCTAGGACTGTGCGCTACATAGTAATGAAATAAAGTGCCGGACAATATCCCCCTCCCTTACAACTCGCCGAAAGTTTGGAGGCTAAAGAGAGACTGGCAATGAATGAACATAACATACAGACAATCATTATAAAGCTACACGGACAGAAGCGGATAGAATGAGAAAGGTTTTGCAACGGGACTTCATACCTGTAAGGAGTGTGCCCACAGCAATGAGTCCTCTCCTGCCCCACATGATGTTCCACCGCCGCCTCAGCCCTCGCTACACACTGTACTGAGAAACCCTCCAGTATAAGTAAACTAAATCCATAATGAGGGGCGGGGATGATAGTGGTGGGTGTGGCTTGAGCAGGGAAGTTTGCGCTACAGAGAGAGAAGCCTAGGACTGTGCGCAACAGAGAGAAAGAAAAGCCTAGGAGTGTGCGCTACAGAGAGAGAGAGAAGCCTAGGACTGTGCGCTCCAGAGAGAAAGAGAAGCCTAGGAGTGTGCGCTCCCGAGAGAGAGAGAGAGAGAAGCCTAGGAGTGTGCGCTCCAGAGAGAGAGAAGCCTAGGAATTTGCGCTACAGACAGAGAAAGAGAGAAGCCCAGGGGTGTGCGCTGCAGAGAGAGAAAGAGAATCCTAGGAGTGTGCGCTCCAGAGAGGGAGAGAAGCCTAGGAGTGTGCGCTCCAGAGAGAGAAGCCTAGGAGTGTGCGCTCCAGAGAGAGAGAGAAGCCTAGGAGTGTGCGCTATAGAGAGAGAGAAAAGCCGAGGAGTGTGCTCTACAGTGAGAGAGAAAGAGAAGCCTAGGAGTGTGCGCTACATAGTAATGAAATAAAGTCCCGGTCAATATTCCCCTACCTTACAACTCGCCGAATGTTTGGGGGCTCAAGAGAGACTGGCAATGAATTAACATAACATAAAATACAGACAATCTTTATAAAGCTACACGGACAGAAGCGGATAGAATGAGAAAGGTTTTGCAACGGGACTTCATACCTGTAAGGAGTGTGCCCACAGCAATGAGTCCTCTCCTGCCCCACATGATGTTCCACCGCCGCCTCAGCCCTCACTACACACTGTACTGAGAAACCCTCCAGTATAAGTAAACTAAATCCATAATGAGGGGCGGGGATGATAGTGGTGGGTGTGGCTTGAGCAGGGAAGTTTGCGCTACAGAGAGAGAAGCCTAGGACTGTGCGCTACAGAAAGAGAGAGAAGCCTAGGAGTGTGCGCTACAGAGCGAGAGAGGGAGAAGCCTAGGACTGTGCGCTCCAGAGAGAGAGAGAAGCCTAGGACTGTGCGCTCCAGAGAGAAAGAGAAGCCTAGGAGTGTGCGCTCCCGAGAGAGAGAGAATCCTAGGTGTGTGCGCTCCAGAGAGAGAGAGAGAAGCCTAGGAGTGTGCGCTCCAGAGAGAGAAGCCTAGGAGTGTGCACCCCAGAGAGAGAAGCCTAGGAGTGTGCGCTCCAGAGAGCGCACACTCAGGTGTGTGCGCCCCAGAGAGAGAAGCCTAGGAGTGTGCGCTCCAGAGAGAGAAGCCTAGGAGTGTGCGCTCCAGAGAGAGAGAGAAGCCTAGGAGTGTGCGCTACAGAGAGAGAGAAAAGCCGAGGAGTGTGCTCTACAGTGAGAGAGAAAGAGAAGCCTAGGAGTGTGCGCTACATAGTAATGAAATAAAGTCCCGGTCAATATTCCCCTACCTTACAACTCGCCGAATGTTTGGGGGCTCAAGAGAGACTGGCAATGAATTAACACAACATAAAATACAGACAATCTTTATAAAGCTACACGGACAGAAGCGGATAGAATGAGAAAGGTTTTGCAAAGGGACTTCATACCTGTAAGGAGTGTGCCCACAGCAATGAGTCCTCTCCTGCCCCACATGATGTTCCACCGCCGCCTCAGCCCTCACTACACACTGTACCGAGAAACCCTCCAGTATAAGTAAACTAAATCCATAATGAGGGGCGGGGATGATAGTGGTGGGTGTGGCTTGAGCAGGGAAGTTTGCGTTACAGAGAGAGAAGCCTAGGACTGTGCGCAACAGAAAGAGAGAGAAGCCTAGGAGTGTGCGCTACAGAGAGAGAGAAGGAGAAGCCTAGGACTGTGCGCTCCAGAGAGAGAGAGAAGCCTAGGACTGTGCGCTCCAGAGAGAAAGAGAAGCCTAGGAGTGTGCGCTCCCGAGAGAGAGAGAATTCTAGGTGTGTGCGCTCCAGAGAGAGAGAGAGAGAAGCCTAGGAGTGTGCGCTCCAGAGAGAGAGAAGCCTAGGAGTTTGCGCTACAGACAGAGAAAGAGAGAAGCCCAGGGGTGTGCGCTGCAGAGAGAGAAAGAGAATCCTAGGAGTGTGCGCTCCAGAGAGGGAGAGAAGCATAGGAGTGTGCGCTCCAGAGAGAGAGAAGCCTAGGACTGTGCGCTCCAGAGAGAGAAGCCTAGGAGTGTGCGCTCCAGAGAGAGAGAGAAGCCTAGAAGTGTGCGCTCCAGAGAGAAGCCCAGGGGTGTGCGCTCCCGATAGAGAGAGAAGCCTAGGAGTGTGCGCTCCAGAGTGAGAGAGAGAAGCCTAGGAGTGTGCGTTCCAGAGTGAGAGAGAAGCCTAGGAGTGTGCGCCCCAGGGAGAGAAGCCTAGGAGTGTGCGCTCCAGAGAGAGAAGCCTAGGAGTGTGCCCTCCAGAGAGAGAGAGAAGCCTAGGAGTATGCGCTACAGAGAGAAGCCCATGGGTGTGCGCTCCCGATAGAGAGAGAAGACTAGGAGGGTGCGCTACAGAGAGAGAAAAGCCTAGGAGTGTGCGCTACAGAGAGAGAGGCTTTAGTGTGCTCTACAGAGAGAGAGAGAGAGAGAAGCCTAGGAGTGTGCGCTACATAGTAATGAAATAAAGTGCCGGGCAATATTCCCCTGCCTTACAACTCGCCGAATGTTTGGGGGCTCAAGAGAGACTGGCAATGAATGAACATAACATAAAATATAGACAATCATTATAAAGCTACACGGACAGAAGCGGATAGAATGAGAAAGGTTTTGCAACGGGACTTCATACCTGTAAGGAGTGTGCCCACAGCAATGAGTCCTCTCCTGCCCGACATGATGTTCCACCGCCGCCTCAGCCCTCACTACACACTGTACTGAGAAACCCTCCCGTATAAGTAAACTAAATCCATAATGAGGGGCGGGGATCATAGTGGTGGGTGTGGCTTGAGCAGGGAAGTTTGCGCTACAGAGAGAGAACCCTAGGACTGTGCGCAACAGAAAGAGAGAGAAGCCTAGGACTGTGCGCTCCAGAGAGAAAGAGAAGCCTAGGAGTGTGCGCTCCCGAGAGAGAGAGAATCCTAGGTGTGTGCGCTCCGGAGAGAGAGAAGCCTAGGAGTGTGCGCTCCAGAGAGAGAAGCCTAGGAGTGTGCGCTCCAGAGAGCGCACACTCAAGTGTGTGCGCCCCAGAGAGAGAAGCCTAGGAGTGTGCGCCCCAGAGAGAGAAGCCTAGGAGTGTGCGCTCCAGTGAGAGAGAAGCCTAGGAGTTTGCGCTCCAGAGAGAGAAGCCTAGGAGTGTGCACCCCAGAGAGAGAAGCCTAGGAGTGTGCGCTCCAGAGAGGCGCCACACTCAGGTGTGTGCGCCCGAGAAGAAAGAAAGCCTAGGAGTGTGCGCTCCAGAGAGAGAAGCCTGGAGTGTGGCGTCCAGAGAGAGAGAGAAGCCTAGGAGTGTGCTCTACAGTGAGAGAGAAGCCTAGGAGTGTGCGCTACAGAGAGAGAGAAAAGCCGAGGAGTGTGCTCTACAGTGAGAGAGAAAGAGAAGCCAAGGAGTGCGCGCTACATAGTAATGAAATAAAGTCCCGGTCAATATTCCCCTACCTTACAACTCGCCGAATGTTTGGGGGCTCAAGAAAGACTGGCAATGAATTAACATAACATAAAATACAGACAATCTTATAAAGCTACACGGACCAGAAGCGGATAGAATGAGAAAGGTTTTGCAAAGGGACTTCATACCTGTAAGGAGTGTGCCCACAGCAATGAGTCCTCTCCTGCCCCACATGATGTTCCACCGCCGCCTCAGCCCTCACTACACACTGTACTGAGAAACCCTCCAGTATAAGTAAACTAAATCCATAATGAGGGGCGGGGATGATAGTGGTGGGTGTGGCTTGAGCAGGGAAGTTTGCGCTACAGAGAGAGAAGCCTAGGACTGTGCGCTACAGAAAGAGAGAGAAGCCTAGGAGTGTGCGCTACAGAGCGAGAGAGGAGAAGCCTAGGACTGTGCGCTCCAGAGAGAGAGAGAAGCCTAGGACTGTGCGCTCCAGAGAGAAAGAGAAGCCTAGGAGTGTGCGCTTCCGAGAGAGAGAGAATCCTAGGTGTGTGCGCTCCAGAGAGAGAGAGAGAAGCCTAGGAGTGTGCGCTCCAGAGAGAGAAGCCTAGGAGTGTGCACCCCAGAGAGAGAAGCCTAGGAGTGTGCGCTCCAGAGAGCGTGTGCGCCCCAGAGAGAGAAGCCTAGGAGTGTGCGCTCCAGAGAGAGAAGCCTAGGAGTGTGCGCTCCAGAGAGAGAGAGAAGCCTAGGAGTGTGCGCTACAGAGAGAGAGAAAAGCCGAGGAGTGTGCTCTACAGTGAGAGAGAAAGAGAAGCCTAGGAGTGTGCGCTACATAGTAATGAAATAAAGTCCCGGTCAATATTCCCCTACCTTACAACTCGCCGAATGTTTGGGGGCTCAAGAGAGACTGGCAATGAATTAACACAACATAAAATACAGACAATCTTTATAAAGCTACACGGACAGAAGCGGATAGAATGAGAAAGGTTTTGCAAAGGGACTTCATACCTGTAAGGAGTGTGCCCACAGCAATGAGTCCTCTCCTGCCCCACATGATGTTCCACCGCCGCCTCAGCCCTCACTACACACTGTACCGAGAAACCCTCCAGTATAAGTAAACTAAATCCAGAATGAGGGGCGGGGATGATAGTGGTGGGTGTGGCTTGAGCAGGGAAGTTTGCGCTACAGAGAGAGAAGCCTAGGACTGTGCGCTACAGAAAGAGAGAGAAGCCTAGGAGTGTGCGCTACAGAGCGAGAGAGGGAGAAGCCTAGGACTGTGCGCTCCAGAGAGAGAGAGAAGCCTAGGACTGTGCGCTCCAGAGAGAAAGAGAAGCCTAGGAGTGTGCACTTCCGAGAGAGAGAGAATCCTAGGTGTGTGCGCTCCAGAGAGAGAGAGAGAAGCCTAGGAGTGTGCGCTCCAGAGAGAGAAGCCTAGGCGTGTGCGCTCAGGTGTGTGCGCTCAGGTGTGTGCGCTCAGGCGTGTGCGCCCCAGGGAGAGAAGCCTAGGAGTGTGCGCTCCAGAGAGCGCACACTCAGGTGTGTGCGCCCCAGAGAGAGAAGCCTAGGCGTGTGCGCTCAGGTGTGTGCGCCCCAGGGAGAGAAGCCTAGGAGTGTGCGCTCCAGAGAGCGCACACTCAGGTGTGTGCGCCCCAGAGAGAGAAGCCTAGGCGTGTGCGCTCCAGCGACCGCACACTCAGGTGCGTGCGCCCCAGGGAGAGAAGCCTAGGAGTGTGCGCTCCAGAGCGAGAAACCTAGGAATGTGCGCTCCAGAGAGAGAGAAGCCTTGGAGTGTGCGCTCCAGATAGAGAAAAGCCTAGGAGTGTGCGCTCCAGAGAGAGAGAGAAGCCAAGGAGTGTGCGCTACAGAGAGAGAGAAAAGCCTAGGAGTGTGCTCTACAGAGAGAGAGAGAGAGAAAGAGAAGCCTAGGAGTGTGCGCTACATAGTAATGAAATAAAGTGCCGGGCAATATTCCCCTGCCTTACAACTCGCCGAATGTTTGGGGGCTCAAGAGAGACTGGCAATGAATGAACATAACATAAAATATAGACAATCATTATAAAGCTACACGGACAGAAGCGGATAGAATGAGAAAGGTTTTGCAACGGGACTTCATACCTGTAAGGAGTGTGCCCACAGCAATGAGTCCTCTCCTGCCCCACATGATGTTCCACCGCCGCCTCAGCCCTCACTACACACTGTACTGAGAAACCCTCCAGTATAAGTAAACTAAATCCATAATGAGGGGCGGGGATGATAGTGGTGGGTGTGGCTTGAGCAGGGAAGTTTGCGCTACAGAGAGAGAAGCCTAGGACTGTGCGCAACAGAGAGAAAGAAAAGCCTAGGAGTGTGCGCTACAGAGAGAGAGAGAGAAGCCTAGGACTGTGCGCTCCAGAGAGAAAGAGAAGCCTAGGAGTGTGCGCTCCCGAGAGAGAGAGAGAGAGAAGCCTAGGAGTGTGCGCTCCAGAGAGAGAGAAGCCTAGGAATTTGCGCTACAGACAGAGAAAGAGAGAAGCCCAGGGGTGTGCGCTGCAGAGAGAGAAAGAGAATCCTAGGAGTGTGCGCTCCAGAGAGGGAGAGAAGCCTAGGAGTGTGCGCTCCAGAGAGAGAGAAGCCTAGGAGTGTGCGCTACAGAGAGAGAGAAAAGCCGAGGAGTGTGCTCTACAGTGAGAGAGAAAGAGAAGCCTAGGAGTGTGCGCTACATAGTAATGAAATAAAGTCCCGGTCAATATTCCCCTACCTTACAACTCGCCGAATGTTTGGGGGCTCAAGAGAGACTGGCAATGAATTAACATAACATAAAATACAGACAATCTTTATAAAGCTACACGGACAGAAGCGGATAGAATGAGAAAGGTTTTGCAAAGGGACTTCATACCTGTAAGGAGTGTGCCCACAGCAATGAGTCCTCTCCTGCCCCACATGATGTTCCACCGCCGCCTCAGCCCTCACTACACACTGTACCGAGAAACCCTCCAGTATAAGTAAACTAAATCCATAATGAGGGGCGGGGATGATAGTGGTGGGTGTGGCTTGAGCAGGGAAGTTTGCGTTACAGAGAGAGAAGCCTAGGACTGTGCGCAACAGAAAGAGAGAGAAGCCTAGGAGTGTGCGTTCCAGAGAGAGAAGCCTAGGAGTGTGCGCTCCAGAGAGAGAGAGAAGCCTAGAAGTGTGCGCTCCAGAGAGAAGCCCAGGGGTGTGCGCTCCCGATAGAGAGAGAAGCCTAGGAGTGTGCGCTCCAGAGTGAGAGAGAGAAGCCTAGGAGTGTGCGTTCCAGAGTGAGAGAGAAGCCTAGGAGTGTGCGCCCCAGGGAGAGAAGCCTAGGAGTGTGCGCTCCAGAGAGAGAAGCCTAGGAGTGTGCCCTCCAGAGAGAGAGAGAGAAGCCTAGGAGTATGCGCTACAGAGAGAGAGAGAGAAGCCTAGGAGTGTGCGCTCCAGAGAGAGAGAGAGAGAAGCCTAGGAGTGTGCGCTCCAGAGAGAGAGAGAGAAGCCTAGGAGTGTGCGCTACAGAGGGAGAGAGAGAAAAGCCTAGGAGTGTGCGCTCCCAGAGAGAGAGAGAGAGAAAGAGAAGCCTAGGAGTGTGCGCTACATAGTAATGAAATAAAGTGCCGGGCAATATTCCCCTACCTTACAACTCGCCGAATGTTTTGGGGCTCAAGAGAGACTGGCAATGAATGAACATAACATAAAATACAGACAATCATTATATAAGCTGCACGGACAGAAGCGGATAGAATAAGAAAGGTTTTGCAAAGGGACTTCATACCTGTAAGGAGTGTGCCCACAGCAATGAGTCCTCTCCTGCCCCACATGATGTTCCACCGCCGCCTCCTCAGCCCTCACTACACACTGTACTGAGAAACCCTCCAGTATAAGTAAACTAAGTCCAGAATGAGGGGCGGGGATGATAGTGGTGGGTGTGGCTTGAGCAGGGAAGTTTGCGCTACAGAGAGAGAAGCCAAGGAGTGTGCGCTACATAGTAATGAAATAAAGTGCCGGGCAATATTCCCCTACCTTACAACTCGCCGAATGTTTGGGGGCTCAAGAGAGACTGCCAATGAATGAACATAACATAAAATACAGACAATCATTATAAAGCTACACGGACAGAAGCGGATAGAAAAAGAAAGGTTTTGCAAAGGGACTTCATACCTGTAAGGAGTGTGCCCACAGCAATGAGTCCTCTCAGTGGCGTAACTAGATATTACTGGGCCCCACAGCAAATTATTTTTCAGGCCCCCAAAATGTTTAGAGGTTGACTTGTTTCTCCAATATTTATTGGAATTGTATATGAATTAGGGCCTCATGGGGCCCCTATACCTCCTGGGCCCCCCTGCAGCCGCAGGGTCTGCTTCCTCTATAGTTACGCCCCTGAGTCCTCTCCTGCCCCACATGATGTTCCACCGCCGCCTCAGCCCTCACTATACACTGTACTGAGGTATATTCCAAACAGTGCACTGGTGAATGACTGTCTCCTGCCCTTTTAGCTGGTTTTACAATACCATGCGCGGATAGGGGGTGTGGCTCATAAGCAGCGAACCGGGTAAGATCTACCAGTACTGCCATACTAAACCAACCAGAAACAGCTCAGAAAAAACTCGGAAAAAAGCTCCCCCTGCATGATCGTGATGTGATGGTAGTGAAGTGTACGGAACGATGGATTTCCCCTGACGATGTCCGTAGTGAGCAGGACTGTCTCGCTTTTGACAATTCCTGCAAAACCTGCAGTCCTGGATTGTTACTGAAACTTCCTGACTTTCTATTTGATCTCCTGCTGTGACTAGCCAGAAAAAGATACAATGTTTCTGAAACAACTTTTTTTTTTGACAGAGAACCTAGAAGAGATAGTTAGATACATTTGTTACAACGTAACATAAGCCGGTCTTTTGGGAAAACTAAGGGTAAGGCCACACGGGGCGTTTTGGGGAGATTTGGTCGCCTGGCGACTAATCGCCCCGTCTTTGCGGCTACCAATCTCCCTGAACGCCTTCCCTCAATCTGCGCTGGCTAAAATGAAAAAAACAAACAAACAAACCGCCAGCGCTAATCAAACGTGGCGATCCGTTTTCCGAAGTCATCTGAAGTTGCCTCACAAGGAAACTTCGGCTGACTTCGGAAAACGAAGCTCCACGTGTGCTTTAGTGCAGGCGACTTTTCATTATAGCAGATAAGAAGACACCCGAAGGCAGTTCGGGGAGATTGTCGCCCAGAAGAAGAGGCAATTAGTTGCCAGGCAACAAAATCTCACGTGTGAACTAACCCTTATTCTACAAAACACACAGCAGCTCAAGTGAAATGACTAATACTGGAACAAGTTAATTACCCAGGGGTGGTAACCTCAGCCAACATTTACTGAGGAGAGAGGCAGTATGGATTAAAAAAAAAACTAGATTCTCTTTCCGCTCAAGGATTAAATGAAAGCTTCAGTTTGATTTTCTTTTAGAATTACCATACATTGTATTTACTGATGGATACTTTTGTACTGGTGATTTAGATGATATTTATTGTTACAATTTTACAGATAAGGAAACATGGACTGCTATGACTTTGGACTGTTTGAATTCTTTTTATTTTATTTTTTATTTAACAGTTTTTACAAGAATAGTCCAATAACAGATATAAATAGATAAAATAATAAAAAGTAGATGAGAATAAAGTAGAGTAGATTAAGAATAAGACAAGTGCTACCTCATAGCAGTACACTTCCATTGTTCGCTTGCTTAACCCGCAAACCATCTCGTTAACAATCAAAGCTACTTAAACCAGTTACAGTTTTATTATTCCGGCTGTCTCACTTGCAAGATCCCCAGGTCAATCATGTTTATACACAGAAAGATCCTCCATTTGATCCTCTTTTAGCCTAACTTCCCTTTTATACCGATTTGTTTAGAAACCTAACCCATGGTTCCCAATTTTCCCAGTATTTAAGACTCTTATTATGAATAATATGTGTTATTTCTTCCATCTTCCTAGTATCCTCTACTACCTGCTGCCACTCCATGCAACTGGGGGGAGCTGACTCCTTCCAATGTCTTGGGATTACTGACCTAGCCGCATCCAGCAAATGCAAGGTGAGTGGGTCCCTTAATAAACCATTTTTATCCATGTCTAGTCTTAACAGGATCAAAGGAACATCTTCTGCCAACATATTTATGTTCGTTACTTCTTTTATTACTTTCAAAATATTACCCCAATAAACTTGCAAATCCTTACACCATATATGAGCGTGTGTCCCCCATCTCCCTACCACATCTCCAACATAAGTCTAAGTTCAGGGTACATCCTATTCAACTTAACTGGTGTGAGATGCCATCTAGTAACTATTTTGAAATTAATTTCCCTCACTCTTACTGCTCTAGATGATTTGTAAGCTTGTAACTGGATCTTATTAGACATCACGGGGGAGATCTTGATGTTTAATTCTTTTTCCCACTCCCTGCGAGCGGTGTCTTTCACCAGAGAAATATTTGATAGTAAAAGTTTATATAAAATGGATATTGCTTTATTAGGGATCTCTTTGCTTTCCAATAATTTTTACCATTTGGTCAGTTCTCTATCCCATTCTTCCTCTTTAAATTTATAAATATAGTGTTGCAATTGACAGTAGTTCCATGTATCTCTAACATGGTTTCCCCATTTCTTTTGAATTTCTTTTTAATGATATTTTATTGTTTTCCAGAAAATCACTGATTCTTGTAGGCTCCATGCTCTAAACTGGGTATAAATGAACAATTATATACTAAGGGTTGTAAAATAAAGGGAGTTTTAGACAGATTCATCTTTATTCTGTTGCAATATAATATCTTAAGTGTGGGAGCTATTAGTGGGTGGGCCTTCACCCTTTCCGGTATACACATCAAAGAAAATTTAACAATGGTGTCCCAGCCCACTGATGTTCTAGAACTACCCACTCTTTCTTCCTTTCCTCTACTGCCCAATGTTTTATGCGTGTTAGCTGAATTGAAATGTAATATAACCAGGTGTCTGGAATAGCTAATTCTCCTCTGTCTATTGGTAATATTAGTTGTCTGTATTGGATCCTTGCCTGTTTGCCGTTCCAATTAAATTTTATGAACAAGGATTTAATTTTCTTGAAAAAAGCAGCCGGTAATCTAATTGGCAGGGCTTGTAAATAATAATTCAATTTAGGCATCAGGAACATTTTCAACACTTGTGCTCTCCCCAGCCAAGACAGGTTTATTTTGTTTCATTGAAGTGTAGTCAATAAAGGGACAAAATTGTTGTTATACAAATCGGACATGTTTGGAGTGATATTTACTCCCAAATATCTAATACTGTGGTTTGCCTTTTTAAAAGGAAAGTTTTTTATTAACCTCTCCATTATATTTTCTGGGGTATTAATATTCATAATTTGAGATTTTGTAAGGTTAACCTTGAAATTTGATAGAGTTCCAAAATGTTCTATAAGTGTTAGAAGGCAAGATAAGGAGGACGTCGGATTGGAGACAAAAATTAGCATATCGTCAGCGAAGGCTATTGTCTTATACGCTTTCTCTCCAAACTTTATTCTCCCTATATTTGCCTCCAGTCTAATATGCGAAAGTAATGTCTCAATCACCAGCACGAATAGCAGTGGTGATAGCGGAAAGCCCTGCCTGGTTCCATTGCAAATATATACTGGATCAGATAGTTTGCCATTCACTTTAACTCTTGTGTATTGGTCTTTATATAGAGCTAAAATACGATTTATGGTGATCTCCCCTATTCCAAATCCTCTCAGTGCTTTTTCCAAAAACAGCCATCCCACTATATCAAATGCTTTTTCAGCATCTGTTGTAACTAGTATTGATGAAGGTTGTACTTTATGCTTATCCATTTGCCCTATTTTCAGTAATGATAAGATTTTATAGATGTTATCTTTTCCCTCCTTTTTAGGTATAAACCCAGCCTGATCATCATGAATAAAATCCGGTAAGTATTTTTTCAGTCTGTTTGCTATTATTTTAGCGTATATTTGTAAGTCTATATTTATTAGGGATATTGGCCTATAGTTTTCACAGAGCTGGGGATCTTTCCCCTCTTTTGGGATAATAGTAATGTTAGCTGCTTTTGCCTGTTTATGGAACCCACGAGTTGATCAATAGTATTGTAATAGGAACACATAAAGGGTATTAGTTCTATTTTATACGTTTTGTAATACAATGCACTGAAACCATCCGGACCCGGACTCTTTTCCACTGCCAATGAGTCTATAGTGTCACTTATTTCTTGAGGTGTGAAAGGTGAGTCCAAAATAGATCTTTCTTTTACTTTTAAAGATGGTAATTGGGCTTCCTCTATAAATGTATCCATTGCCTCTAGTTTATCTTTTTGATCAACCCCTTCCTGTAGTCTATATAATGTTTGATAATATTGCTGAAATTTTTTGGCAATAGTATGTGTATCGTAGTGAATCTTCCATTTTTTGCTTTATACTTTTTATCCCGTTATAGGATATATGACTTTTCCCATTGGAAGAGTCCATTATTGGGTTAAGCATCAAATTAAGACCCCCTACCATTATTACTAAACCTTCCTTAAAATTGTTTAACTCTTCTAAAAACTTATTTAAGAATTTCACCTGGGCTGTGTTAGGCACATACACATTTGCTATGGTTATCCTGAATGTCCCTAGGTTCCCCTTTATAATAACATATCTGCCTTCTTTATCTATTTTCCTGTCTTGAAGTACAAAAGGTAAGTCTTTGTGAATCATTATCAAAACTCCTGTTGCTTTCTTCTCTGGGTTATTACTGTAGTAAATCTGTGTATAGTGTCTGTCCATTATCCTTGGGGTATGACCTTCTTTGAAGTATGTTTCTTGCAACATTATTATATGTGCCTGAAGTTTTTTACATGTGTTAAAGGATTTGGCTTCTCTTAACAGGTTCATTCAGCCCATTTACATTATAGCTTAAAATTGAACACATTCACTTTAAAATACCTTATTATGACATGTACCATTATAGTTTTAACCTCTTGTCCTATATCATCTACTTTAAGAAAATTATAATCCATCCATAAAAAAATTGGCCTGTTGCCACAGAATAAACAAAAATGAGATATAAGAAAAACAAGTTAAAGAGTTGAAAAATACTAGATATCCCACTTGCATGGTGGGAAATTATTATGCCGCCTCAGACTTATAGAGGATATATCCTCTTGCTGTTCCCCAAGGGCGGCTGGGTGCGCCTAGGCGCACTTTTGTGGGGAGTTATAGCTGCCACTTTGCTATGTCCTTCCAGAGACAGCCGGGTTCTTACTCCAATTAAACCTAAGCCTATTTGGGTTGCTTGCCAGAGCTTTTCCTTTTTACCCCCTTTTTTTTTTTTTTTTTTAAATTTCCATGCTGATCTAACCTATTCCCTCTACCTTCTTTTTCTTTATTCTCTGATATAAACCTTGCTACTTTACTACCCTCCCTTAACCCCTCTTCAGAAAAGAAAAGGATCTTACATTCCATACCAATGTTACTCCTAGACACTTCAAAGCCGACTTGGCTTACGGGGGCGTCTCATGCATGCGGGTATGGCAAATCGCAGTCTTCCAGGGTTTTAAGTGAACTAACTATATTCGTGCCCCGTTCCCCCTTCTCCTTGGTGCAAGTCTCCCTTTTGTTTACTCTGTAGATTGTGTAGCCCTTATCACGCTTATCTAATATCTTATACATTAACCCGTGAAATAGTTACTACTGCCCCCCTTGTGTTGCGTTTATACGCCTAAGTATTTTCTGTGATTTAGAGTGATATTTTATTACTCCTGCCCTCTTTATGTGCCTGCTATGCAGCCAAACCCACTCTGAATGTGTTATACTTAATCAGTGTTTATCTACACCACCAGGTGTGACTACTGTTAATTGTTATTAAAACCTTCTCCACTCTCTATACCCCTGTGTGGGTAGCTCTCTAACCCCAGTGATATATATATATATATATATATATATATATATATATATATATATATATATATATATATATATATATATATATATATATATATATATATATATATATATAAAAATATATATATATATAAAAGTAAATTTCTAAAAATGTAAATTATTTGGATAAAATGGAGTCTATGAGAGACAGCCTTTCCATAAATCCTGAGCTTTCTGGATAACGTGTTTCCAGATAACAGTGTATTGGTTATGTAACTTACCACAATTTGTTATCTTTCTATTATTTCCATCTCGATCAGTGAGGCTTATATTGCAAACTTTGGAGCTTCCAGACACACAAATAAGATGATTGTAGCTGCATACTTTGTACTTTTGAACACAGTTGGGTAGTATTGTTCCATTTTGAGTTTGGAAATGCCAATTTTGACCCTGTACCCTGCACAAGGAATCTTGCATCAGACAGAACTGCCAGTAGTTCTTTGATGTTCCTTGAACACTGTGAGCTGAAAAAATAAATAAAACAACGCACTTTAAAAACGTGCAGAATAGGAAGACAGCCAACCTGTTTATGCTTCAATTTGAACAAGAGAACATTCTAGGCAAAGCGGCGGACAGGATAATCTCATATCTACGCTATAGTGATGACCTGCTTCTCCTATGGAAAGGGGACTCTGATACCCTCATCTTATTTATTTGTTTTGCTTTTTTTTTAATTATTTGCCTTCTTTTTTTTTTAGTTTTTATTTTAACAAGATTTTTTCAAATACATTACAGTACATTACAATACCACAAACATAAACAAGTAAACAGAAAAAAAAAGAAAAAACAAGAAACAAAAAAAAAAAAAAAAAAAAGAAAAGAAAAAAGATAGATAGAAAGGTAAAGTAAAAGTATATAGAAATATATAAGGATATATGGGACCCTAATTAACTCTCCCCTGGGTACCTCTTGCCTTCGCTGTCACACCCACAGGCCATAAGTCGAACCTTTTAAGGTTACTTAAAGGGATACTGTCATGAGAAAATATGTTTTTTTCAAAACGCATCAGTTAATAGGGCTACTCCAGCAGAATTCTGCATTGAAATCCATTTCTCAAAAGAGCAAACAGATTTTTTTATATTCAATTTTGAAATCTGACATGGGGCTAGACATTTTGTCAATTTCCCAGCTGCCCCTGGTCATGTGACTTGTGGCTGCACGTTAGGAGAGAAATGCTTTCTGGCAGGCTGCTGTTTTTCCTTCTCAATGTAACTGAATGTGTCTCAGTGAGACATGGGTTTTTACTACTGAGTGTTGTTCTTAGATCTACCAGGCAGCTGTTATCTTGTGTTAGGGAGCTGTTATCTGGTTACCTTCCCATTGTTCTTTTGTTTGGCTGCTGGGGGGGGGCGAAGGGAGGGCTGATATCACTCCAACTTGCAGTACAGCAGTAAAGAGTGATTGAAGTTTATCAGAGCAGAAGTCACATGACTTGGGGCAACTGGGAATTTGACAAAATGTCTAGCCCCATGTCAGATTTCAAAATTGAATATAAAAAAATCTGTTAGCTCTTTTGAGAAATGGATTTCAGCCCAGAATTCTGCTGGAGCAGCACTATTAACTGATTCATTTTGAAAAAATATATTTTTCCCATGACAGTATCCCTTTAAACCGGTTATAACCTTTATTATTTCAATTACCTCCCTTGCCCCCTCCCCGCTGCGTTCCTTTCCTTGCTACTGAGGAATCTCCCTATCTTTCTGTTTTAATTGGCATCCCTTTTAACTCGATTTGTTTAGATACCTAACCCATGGTCCCCAGACTTCCCAGTATCTATTACTCTTATTGTGGATAATGTGTGTTATTTCTTCCATTTTTCTGATATGCTCTACCTCTTGCTGCCATTCCGTGCTGCTTAAAGGGATACTGTCATGGGAAAAAAAATTTTTTTCAAAATGAATCAGTTAATAGTGCTGCTCCAGCAGAATTCTGCACTGAAATCCATTTCTCAAAAGAGCAAACAGATTTTTTTATATTCAATTTTGAAATCTGACATGGGGCTAGACATTTTGTCAATTTCCCAGCTGCCCCATGTCATGTGACTTGTGCTCTGATAAACTTCAATCACTCTTTTACTGCTGTACTGCAAGTTGGAGTGATTATCACCCCCTCCCTTTTCCCCCCAGCAGCCAAACAAAAGAACAATGGGAAGGTAACCAGATAACAGCTCCCTAACACAAGATAACAGCTGCCTGGTAGATCTAAGAACAACACTCAATCATAAAAACCCATGTCCCACTGAGACTCCTTCAGTTACATTGAGAAGGAGAAACAGCAGCCTGCCAAAAAGCATTACTCTCCTGAAGTGCAGGCACAAGTCACATGACCAGGGGCAGCTGGGAAATTGACAAAATGTCTAGCCCCGTGTCAGATTTCAAAATTGAATATAAAAAAATCTGTTTGCTCTTTTGAGAAATGGATTTCAGTGCAGAACTCTGCTGGAGCAGCACTATTAACTGATTCATTTTGAAAAAATTTTTTTTTCCCATGACAGTATCCCTTTAAAGGGCCGCTCTGCTTCCATTGTCTTGGAATTAATGACCTAGCCACCTCCAGCAGGTGCAAGGTAAGTGGGTCCCTTAATAGACCCTTATTGCCCATATCGAAACTTAGCAAGATCAAGGGGGCATTATCCACTGATAAATCGTAGTTAGTTATTTCTTTTATTACGTTGAGGATTTTACCCCAATAATCTTGCAGTTCATTACACTTGCACCATATATGCTTATGTGTCCCCTTCTCCTTAACGCATCTCCAGCAAAGATCTGTTTGTGCAGGAAACATCTTATTCAACCTAGTTGGAGTAAGATGCCATCTAGAGACTATTTTGAAGTTCATTTCCCTCACTCTTACAGATTTAGATGATTTATGGGCTTGTATCACAATCTTTTTTTTTTTCCAGATCTCAGAGGGGAGAGAATTATTTGCCTTCTTAATCTCTTCCCTGCTTTCAAATGGGGGTCACCCAGCCCTTCCTATTAATATTCCAGTCTCTTATTCAAATCAGTGAATGGTTGCTAGAGGAATTTGAACACTAGCCACCAGATGGCTGAAACTGCAAGCTGGAGAGCTGCTGAATAAAAAGCTACTGTAAATAATTCAAAAACCACAAATAAAAAAAATGAAAACCAATTGCAAATTGTAATGTCACTCTTTACATCATACTAACAGTTAATTTAAAGACGAACAACCCCTTTAAAGAAGAAGGAAAGGCTGTTTGCACCCCTAAGCGATTGTATTGATTTACCTTAAACCCCGGGCCGGTGCTCCTATCAGCAGTAAACTGCACTGGCACAGGGTTTTTCTAGTGAGCACCACGGAGTGATCTTCCATTTTCTTCTTCTTTCTTCAAATTTCCCAGGGCAGACGCATGCACTGTAGAACGAAATAGCAACTTTTTAGTTAAAGTTCGGCTTTTCGCTCTACTGCACATGCAACGCAAAAAAGGTAGGAAGCAGGAAGAGGATCTCTCTGTGGTGCTGGTATAACCCAGGGACGGTGCAGGTTTCTGCTGATAGGAGCACTGAGCCGGGGTTTCAGGTAAGTCAATACATTCACTTGGGGGTGCATAACATTTGGCACCCCCAAGTGCAAAATAGTCTCTCCTTTAAGGGTCCAGACTAGTTGTCATTTCTGTCTTTCTACCCGATTGTCGCAAACGTCCGAGCCCTCCCCCATCATTATCTGCTCTGAATGTATCAGCGCTGCATACATAGGCATGAGGACACAAGGCACTTAAACAGTGGACTTTTAGAAAGTCTCAGACTTCCGGCATTAAAATCGATACACGGAAGTCAGGCCTCTATGTTGAGCGCGGCAGCGTTATCAGCTCGGATAGCAAACGGATTACATGTTCAGTATTTATGCATGTGGGCAGCCAGACTGTCATAGTGAGGCGTCTTCCAGGCCGCTTCCATTACCTGCTGCGCATAGATAAAACAGCGCCCGGAGATTCAGGTTCAATGCCGCCATATTAATCCGGAGAAATAAAAAAAAAAAAAAAAAAAACGCCGTTTGACGTGAGCCCACGTAAGTACGTAAGGCACGCAGAGACATTCACCTATAGCAGCAGTAGAGGGCACTGTTGCGCTACTAAAGAGGAAGATCTGAGACAACTCAGCAGTTGTTACCACGCCTTCCTTTACGTCAACGTGAGCCCACGTAAGTACGTAAGGCACGCAGAGACATTCACCTATAGCAGCAGTAGAGGGCACTGTTGTGCTACTAAAGAAGAAGAGGAAGATCTGAGACAACTCAGCAGTTGTTACCTCGCCTTCCTTTACGTCAACTGTGCCTCTAACACCCGCTCATTTTTCCTTTTTATGAAGCACCCCACTAACATCCATTGGTAGAAGTGAAAAGAATTTTTACTAAAACAAGCCTCTCCCGTCACGGAGGGGTCAGATTAAAAAAAAAAAAAACAGAACAAACTCGGTCCCATTATTTGTTCACTAATGTAGAAGTAAAACCCGAGGCGCTGGTCCAGACAAGGCCCTTTGCTTCAGTCGTTGGCAATGGTAGATTTCTATATTTCTATAATGGATAATGCAGCCTCTAGTACTGTCATTTAAAAGATCTTATTAGTCACCTAGGAGTGACCACAGTGCGTTTATAAAGGTCACATAACTCACATACACACGCTCACTGATCACACAATAACGTACCTCTTTAGAGCCCAGGCTGGGGCTACAGACATTCATTCTCCAAACGCCGAGCGATGTCTGTTCCTCAGGCTGACAGAGCCGGGGGAGTAGTTGAGACAGAAGAATATCTGTGGTTAAAAGTATTACAGGAAACAATTTCAACTCCTCCCTCTGTCTACAGGACACAAAAAGGGGCGGGGCAAGAGCCATATCTGGGGAGGGTTTTTTTCTGTCACAAAATCAACACAAATTCACATTACTTTTATAACACACTTATAGAGCAGTATAAACAACTATAAAGATAACGCGTGACATGCTGCAAGGAATAGTGAGAGACACAGAGGAGGATAATAAGTAGTGCTACAATGGGATCAGACATTGTGCCAGTGCTTCAAAACATAGAATTTGAGTCTAGTTTTGCCCTGCTGTCACCATCTTCTACAACTGTCTCCCATTGCCACCATCTCTGCTACTACACTGCTGTCCTTGGCCACTTTGAACTTCATTCTGTCCAAACTTTAGCATCTTTTTATGTTCTTCCGCTTCCCAGCTTGTTGGTATTTTATCTTATGCCATACTTCACATATAGAATAAAAAAATACTAAGAGTAGAAAATGCCAGTGTTGCTTCATTCTGCAACATCATGTCTCATCTCCAGACTGTAAGACTCTGTTGGGAGGCAAGCTTTCTGGCTGCTCTCCATTACCACTAGACCATTGGATTCTCTCATTTACTCCTCTTTCATGTGACTTTCCCATCCCATCTCCCACATCATTTACTAGCCCTTGCTCTTCTTGCTTTGTTCCTGCCCCAGTTGCAGATATGAGAAAACACAGTTGTATCAGTCATTGATCCAAGAATAGCATAGCTAATATATGCTCATCCCAAATCTACTCTAATTGACCTTCCGAGCTGGGGTTTCAGTAGGGATGCACCGAAGGATTCGGTTCGGGATTTGGCCTTTTTCAGCAGGATTCGGATTCGGCCGAATCCTTCTGCCCGGGCCAAACCGAATCCGAATCCTAATTTGCATATGCAAATTAGGGGCGGGGGAGGGAAATTATTTGACTTTTTGTCAGAAAACGAAGTAGAAAATGTTTTTCCCTTCCCACCCCTAATTTGCATATGCAAATTAGGGTTTGGATTCGGTTCGGTATTCGGCCGAATCATTTGCGAAGGATTCGGGGGTTCGGCCGAATCCAAAAAAGAGGATTCGGTGCATCCCTAGATTTCAGGTATATATACCTGTTCTCTCCATCTTGTCTTACTGTCTATCCCTTCACTCTACATCTTGTCTTACTGTATCTCCCTCAGAGTTGCCACCTGGCCAGTATTTTACCGGCCTGGCCGGTAAAAATGACGGTTGATCCCAATGTTATTAATAGGGAAAAAAGATAAATATATAGGAAAGCTGGTATTTTTTTCCAGAAAAGGTGGCAACCGCAATTGCTCTACTTGGTCAGCGTTTGAAAAAAGGTCTATGGAACTGTGGGACAGACTAATTGCTAGAGGTTATGAGTCCAATAACATAAAAATGGCATACGATAAGGCGGTACTAAGTAATAGAGCAGAATTACTATTGCAACATAAATCACAGAAAACAGAGTTGAATAAACAACGAGATGGGAAAATAAGATTTATTACAGAATATAGTACAGAAGCAAAGGAAATACAGCGAATAGTGTTGAAACATTGGGGAATCTTGAGATCAGATCCGGTGTTGTCAAGGTTGAATATTGAGAGGCCGCAGTTTGTGTACAGGAGAGGATATAACCTGAGAGATAAAGTTTCACCGAGTATGCTATCTGAAAGAAAACAAGATAAGAATTGGTTACAAACGTTGGGCACTTATAAATGTGGAGCTAAAATATGCAAATGTTGTAGGTTTATAAAAATATCACAGGAAATATATAGTACAATCACAGGGAGAACGTATGACTGTAAAACCTATGCGAATTGCCGTACAAGTAATGTGATATATCTAGCAACGTGTCGCTGCGGCAAGCAATATGTAGGCAAGACTTCCAGAAGATTAAAAGATCGAGTTTTGGAACATCTAGCCTGCATAAATCGAAAAGATATTACCTCAGCCATATCAGCACACATAATAAATGAACATGGTGCTAATGTTAATTTTGTTTCCTTTCAGGCCATTGAAACAGTGAAACTTGGAAAAAGGAAAGGAGATATTGATAAATTGTTATCTAAGAGGGAGATAAAATGGATACTCCTATTGGATACAGTGTCACCAAAGGGACTGAACAGAGAATGTGATGTTAAATTAGTTGTAGATTGAAACAGTAGCTGATCATTATTAATAAAGCAATCAAATCCGAGTCCTTGAACATTTTAGAATATTTACAAGTAATTTAAAAGGGCCCTTGAACACTTTAGAATATTGGCAACTAATTCAAAAGGGAAATAATGGACAGTAATGAACCCCAGATAGATAAGCAGATATTGATTATATATATGGAGTATAATAACAACAAAGAATAAATAATAATATAGTTTTCATATAAGGCGAAGTTATAAATATCAGGGATTTCCTTATACACCGTTTAAAACATAAAGAATAAATAAATGACTAATATGAAAATATAATATAACATCAAAGAAAAAAGAAATATAGACGGTGTATTTTGACTCTTTTTAAATAAAAATTTTTTTTTTATAATGACAGCATCCAATCCGTTAATAGTTGGACTTTAAAATGTTTAACAAACTTTTGGAATCACTATACTAAAATCCTTGATGAGGATGAAATTAATTTTAAAATTGTAAAATAATACAACTAAACCACTGATGGATGCAGTCATTATGAATATACGTAACACAATTAATGGGTGTCACTAATGAATTTTTTAATCACTATATGCAATAATAATATTTATATTATAATACATTTTTTAACTATGTATGAAGTACTGTATGATGTTTTTTATTATTCCTAAAGAAAAATTGCTATAGTAATTCACAGTCTTTAACACGGAGTTTTCAATGTAATTAATTGACACAAATTAACTAGTCTATTTAAAGCCTTAAACACGTGACAAACACTAGACCCTGACGAAGTGCCTGGAGGGAGGGCACGAAACGCGTAGGTTTCTTCACACCAACCCACTGCCAAATACTCACTAAGATGTACCGAATAAAGCCACAAGAAATTTGAAAGATATCGCTTCCTGTGTTGTCTTCGATCTGCGCCGTGGAGCGGGGTAGGATTGTGTATTGATTGTTGCTTCCTTGACGGAGTGAGGAAGATCCCGCGAGAGCTGCGGTCGAAGTGGGAGATGTTTCATTTAAAGAAGGGGTTAGCTCCGATTTGGTTTCTAAACCTGTTCTCTTTTTGCCTAATCTCCCTTCTCTATACATCTTGTCTTACTGTCTATCACATGCTCTCTCCATATTGTCCTACTGTCACTGTTTATTATTATTATTATTAACATGTATTTATATAGCGCCAACATATTGCGTAGCACTGTAAAGTAAATGTGATTATACAACTACATCACACAAATTACATATATAGAATATATGGAGTAACAAACGTCACAATCAATACAGGTACAAAAAGGTGAGGAAGGCCCTATGCATAGGCATACAGTCTAAAGGGAAGGGGGTAATACACAAGGTGTGGGAGTGGGCAAGATCGAAGTAAGTGGGTGAGAAATGTGGTACTGTATGTGGTGTTGCGTTTGGTAGTTAAGCAGAGTGAGGGTAGGCTTCTCGAAAGAAGTGCGTTTTCAGAGATTTTTTGAAAGCAGAAAGGTTGGGAGAAAGTCGGACAGACCGTGGGAGAGCGTTCCAGAGGAGGGGTGCAGCCCTAGCAAAGTCTTGAATGCGAGCATGTGAGGAGGTAATGAGAGAAGAGTTGAGTAGGAGGTCAGTAGAGGAGCGTAGTAAGCGAGTGGGTGAGTATATAGAGATGAGTCAGAGATGTAGGGTGGAGCAGAGTTGTGAAGTGCTTTGAAAGTCAGTGTCATTAATTTGAATTTGATTCTGAAAGGTAACGGAAGCCAGTGCAGGGATTGACAGAATGGCGAGGCAGAGGAGGAGCGGTTACTGAGGTGTATGAGCCTCGCAGCAGTGTTCATTATGGACTGGAGAGGTGACAGTCTCTGGAGGGGAAGGCCAATTAAAAGAGAGTTACAGTAGTCTAGACGCGATATGATGAGAGAGTGAATAAGAATTTTGGCAGCGTCTTGGGTGATAAATGATCGTATTTTGGATATGTTCCTTAGGTGGAAGTGACATGATTTGATAAGTGACTGGATATGAGGAGTGAATGACAGGGCAGAATCTAGGATAACCCCAAGGCACCGGGCCTGGGGAGAGGGGGTGATAGTGGAATTGTTGACTATGATGGATACTTCGGGGATGCTACTGGTGTTATTTGGAGGAAAGAGAACCATTTCAGTTTTAGAGAGGTTTAATTTAAGGTAGCGTTGCGACATCCAGGTAGAGATAGCGGACAGGCAGGAGGAGACGCGAGTTAGGAGTTCTGGGTTGAGATCAGGAGATGAGAGATAGATCTAAGTATCGTCAGCATAGAGGTGGTAGTGGAAACCGTACGAATTTATTAATTTGCCAAGGGAGGAAGTGTAGAGGGAGAATAGTAATGGTCCTAGGACAGAGCCTTGAGGAACTCCAACAGAAAGAGGTAGGGGAGAAGATGATATTCCATTGTAGGAGACACTGAAGGAACGATTGGTGATGTAAGAAGAGAACCAGGACAGGGCTGTGTCACGAAGGCCAAGCGACTGGAGGGACTGGAGGAGGAGAGGGTGATCTACAGTGTCAAATGCGGCTGAGAGATCAAGCAGTATTAGTAGTGAGAAATGATTGTTAGCTTTGTTGTTAGCACTGTCTAGCCTTATTGTCTCTATCTTGCTGCCTCTATCATTTATTACTTTTCCATTTTTTGTGTCACTGCTGCTATCTTGCTCCTCTATGCAGATTCCCACTAGGAACTGGGCCCAGGTTCATGCCTATCTGTATAGCATAGGAGATTCAGTTACAGAGCCCCATAGTAACATATACAGTGTTCCTATATAGTAGCCATCTAACACTTCTCTCCTTACATGTCTTTAGTTTTACAAGCTGAACCCCTGTCCAATTTCCCAAAATGTGTTGTCTCTAATAAAGGTTTCTTTACATTTTCCCCCAACCTTTTTACTACAGCTAGATACAATTTGCCAGTGTCTGCTGTTTTGTGATATACTGTTCAACACCATCTGTTGGCTGCTGCTATAGCAGTTTTGTATTCGATCTTCTAACTAGTGCTTTGGACAGCTGCCAGAGTGCCAGTGAGTCATTCTCGTAATGTATGATTCTGCTGTTGGGAGTTTCCATGTCCCAATTCTGATGGTTTCAAGTTCTTTCAGTTGTCTGAAAAACAGACTCTGACAGTTGATGTTCTACCAGAGAAATCACACTCACATACTTTTCTCATATTCACTTTGTTGTTATTATAAACAGGCTTAGAATTATAATCCTCTGGGAGAAATAGTCAGCTAAAACGGCTCACATACATGGATGATTCTAATTAGTTTGTTTATTTATAACCAAACTGATTGTCCATCTCTGTGTGGGGCCCCAAAGGAGATGAGAAACAAGGAACACCCTTTCTGGACCTTAGCCTACCACAATTGCCAATCATTATTATAATTCAAAACTATTGTTGGGACCCAAGAGCAGAGGGGTCACTAGCCCTTTGTGAGAGGCTTGAGGAGGTTCGATGTCTTCACTCTTCAGTACTACCCATAATAGCTTTATAATACACCAATACATAGGATTTATGCAGAGGTGTAGAGAGGCGTTACTGGACCCAACAGCAAAATCAATAAGACATTTTTCTCCAACATTGAAACTGTTTATAAATTGCAGTAGATAAAAAACAAGATCCCAAGGTTCTGCAGTTCACTCCCTTTGCCGGTAAAAGACCTGTTCTCCCTCAGATCGACCGCAATGTAAACAACCTTTTCTTCATACGAAGATATACCAGCGCTAAAAGCTTAGGGGTAGACACCAAAAGAAATACAAATACAATATAGTGTAGTAGTTTCAAATTAGATGAGATATGTAACCCTTTGTGCAGTTACTATACAGTGTGATTTGAGGTCTTCCACCGAGGGGTTAAAAAGCCCTTCTTCCGTGCCTTTTATAGATAATGTGGCCACCTCCTGTGTGGGGTACTGGATACTTACAAACGTTTATATTTATCACCAGCATGTAATAAGAATCCTTTATCCCACTCTTGATAAGCTCCAGGTTTCTAAAAACATATGCTAAAATCGTGTAAAAACTTCTTTAATAGAATAAAAAGATAAAAATACAGATTGCACTCACATGTGTGTGCTTATAATAAGCATGAAAAACAGTTCGCATTGGGGTTCTCAGGTCCTGCGGTCCACTTAGGATGTTACACTTTGCCTGGTGTTTGTTAGTAAGACACGCGTTCCTGGTCCCCCTCTGATGACGTCACTGTTCAGCCGACGCGTTTCGTCTGTTGCGACTTTCTCAAGGCTTAAGAAAGTCGCAATCTGTATTTTTATCTTTTTATTCTATTAAAGAAGTTTTTACACGATTTTAGCATATGTTTTTAGAAACCTGGAGCTTATCAAGAGTGGGATAAAGGATTCTTATTACATGCTGGTGATAAATATAAACGTTTGTAAGTATCCAGTACCCCACACAGGAGGTGGCCACATTATCTATAAAAGGCAAAGAAGAAGGGCTTTTTAACCCCTCGGTGGAAGACCTCAAATCACACTGTATAGTAACTGCACAAAGGGTTACATATCTCATCTAATTTGAAACTACTACACTATATTGTATTTGTATTTCTTTTGGTGTCTACCCCTAAGCTTTTAGCGCTGGTATATCTTCGTATGAAGAAAAGGTTGTTTACATTATAAATTGCAGGGCCTGCTTCCTCGCTATAGTTATTCCCCTGACTGTATCCACAGTAATTGAACTTGCTTGTCAGGACTAGGTCGTGGGCAATGGGAAGGCAGAGGTGGGAAGGGTGAGTCCTTCTGGCAGGAGCTGTTACTGCACATGGGACACAGAGAGTAAAGGACAGGATCAGGTAGATGAGGGCCAAGAGTCAGAGACTGGAACAAGGTTCAGGCAAGGCTCAGACCAGAACTAGGAGCACAGTGCTCAAAAAGACCAGTGCTCAGGGCCCAGTGGTGAGGAGGTAGGGCAGGGTCAGTACTGATTGGCTGACACCAACCACCAATTAGGCTGCCGCTGGAAATTCACTGCAAAGGCTAGGTTATAGACAATAAGCAAGCCTGTTAGCTGCTCACCTGGTCTAATGGACAAGGCATAGAGCCAGAAACGTAAAGGTCCCTGGCTTGAATTTTAGGAGAGTCTTATGTTATCCCCCTCCTGACCAGAAATTAAAGATTTTAAATTCCCAGTGTTCTAGCAGCAGTATGGGCAGAGCCCCCCTTATAGGTGACTAGGGTTCTGGCAGCAGTGCAGGTAAAGCCCCCCTTGTGGGTTTCCGGGGTTCTGGCAGCACTCCTAGGGGTGCAGGACACAGCAGAAGCTGCTGAGGAACCAGCTCTGGAGCTGAGGGCAGTGGAGGCTGCTGAGGAACCTGCTCAAGAGGCAGCGGCTGATGCTGGGGAACCCTCTCTGGAGCTGAAAACAGCTGCTGCTGAGGCATAGCCAGCCCTGGAGCTGGTAATGGTGACTACAGTTGCAAGGCATCCAGATGGGCAATTCTGAGCTGCAGGAACTGAACAGATTGGTCTAGCATTGTCTCTTGTTCATCAAGATGCTGGAGGAGACTTGCCAGGATTGCTTCTGTGGGAGAGGCACTATTTAAGTATTAAGTACCTCGGCGAGGCCAAGGAAACTTTTTTTTCTTTGGGGCAGAGCAGGAGGGCACAATAACAGCCTTGCAAACTCATACTATGGCCTGAGCATTCTGTCAGGAATAGGTAGGGGACACTGTGGAGGCAGAGTTCTTCAGGCAGGAGCTGTTAGTCCACATGGAACACAGAGAGTAAAGGACAGGATCAGGGAGATGAGGACAAAGACAGTGGAATGGGACAGTGTGGCAAAGAGAGCAAGGTTCAGGCAAGAAAAGGCTCAAAGACCAATGCTTAGGCCCCATTGGTGAGGAGGGCTGCCTTGTCTGACACCAACCCTCCAATTAGGCTGCTGCTGGAAATACACTGCAAAGGCCAGGTGATAGATAATGCACAAGCTTGCTAGCTACTCACCTGGCCTAGTGGATAAGGCATAGAGCCAGAAACTCAAAAGTCTCTGGTTCAAATCCAAGCAGACGTAGTTTGTAGACACGGAGCACTTATGAGATTAAAATCAGCACTTTATTAAATAGTATTTAAAATCAAAGAGTGCTTCGGGGGCTCCTTCACGTGATAGCACAGTGGGATAATTTGTATGGATCAGTGAGTGCTCCCTGCATGATTACTTTACTCGAATCCAAGCAAAGCCTTACACTGCATTTTCCATGTGTAGCGACCCTGAGGGTTAGGCTCAGCGAGTTTCCCCTTGTATTTTTGGACACCTAAAGTGGTCCTTTAGAGTTAGCCAGGCAGCTATGTCTCCCTTCTGGGTCCACTGTGATTTGAGCTAGGTTCTTGTTGTCCAGTAGAGGGTATTGTCCCATTTGCTCAGGGTCTTTCCTGGGACCTCACCTCTCTGGGAGGTTGTTACAGGTAGAGTTGCCACCCGGTAAAACACCTGCCAAGGCCGGGGCCGATATTACAAATTTACCGGGTAATTTGTAATACCCTTTAAAAAAGCCCCTGGCCTGCCACCAATTCGCACAGAACTTACCCTTTTTCCAGCACTCTGGACCTTTTGCATCACGGATCGCCCCCTTTTGGTGCTCGCCCCCCACGGGCTGGTAATATTTTTTAGTAAAGGTGGCAACCCTAGTTACAGGCCCAGGGTTATAGTCTGGGAAGGCAGATATTGGAAGCAAAAAAGGCCCAAAACAAAGATTTTTACAAAGTCCTAAATTTGAAACTTTCCCTTACTTAAATTGTACACAATGCAACTCAACCATAAAGGGCAACTGTTTTTTCACCCACATTCAGGCAGAAAATATATGATCAAAAACTACTACACTTTACTTACTCAAATGTCCGTGTGGTTTAGTGTATGTGGGTGAGACTATACAAAAGATCCGTTATCGTATTTCTAAGCATAAATCAATGATCCGTAGGCATCTTAAGGGGTCCGTTTACTAAAGTGCGGTAAATCTGACTTTAAGTTTCCGCATGTTATCGCTGAGAATATTTTTACGCCAGAATATTCGCAGCGACTAAGTTTACTAAACAGTGATGTGCTCAGAAGTCATTGTGATCACTACGTTAAGGTACCAGCTTACGTTAGCGGTAATTTTAGCAAGTTGCGAATTTTCTGGTGAAAAATTACGTTTTTGCGAATATTTATGCTATAAAATAGTCTTGTTTTATGGCGGTTATTATGGCAATTTTTACTGTGACATTTATGGCCAGAAATGCATCTTCAAAACTCATAAACTTTATTGACTGATGATTATACCATCCAACAACATTACCAGAGTAACACCAATCAAACATTTATGCATCATATAAACCCTTCTGCCAATAGAATCATAGGAACAAGAAATGATACCAGTCAATCTCTTTGCTTCATAGAAATGCACAGTTTAATGTAGCCAATCACAATGAAACCAAAAAAGCGTAGAGGCTGACAAATCCTTGGACTGTGATGTCCGCTGCCAATAATACTCCTCTGAGCTGAAACTGCTGCTGTTGCAACAGATAGAAGCAGAAGCCAAAACATCCTGTCAGCAATAGCTACAGATCTGTCTCCTGTCAGCAAGAATGATGGGTAAAAAAAAACAGTATTATGGGATATTTCCTGCCCCTTGAGAATTTTCTGGCGAAAAAAATACTTTTACGCCACTACATAGGTGGCGGTAAAAGTTTGCGAATATTCTGGCGTTAATTTTGTCTTTAGCACATTTCGCTGTTTAGTAAACCATGCGTTAATGTGTACGTAGCGTTATTTTCAGCGAATGCGATCACTGGCGAACAATTTATTCTTGCACAAGAAAATTCACAAATTTATATTTACCGCAGGTTAGTAAACTGGCGATAACATATTTGCCGAAAATTCTGTCTATATATTGTGCGAATATTTTTAACGCACTTTAGTAAACGGACCCCTTAGTTTCAAGTAATCGATTCGGTGGAGGAGCCAAGAAGGAGAAAAAAAAAAGAAAACAGGCTTCTAATGCTTAAGAAACTTTAGATGATGTGGATCCAAAGATTGGACACTATTTGGCCCAGAGGCCTGAACAGAGAGTATACACCTGCCATGTTAATTTTTTAGGTAGATGATAGAGTCCTGTGTATATTTTGTATATTGAATATAAGAGTGCGATTATATACCGCAAAATCTAACATTGTTCCATTTTTTTTTCTTTAAGGTTACTAGTATCAAACACGCTGAGTGCCGACATTATTTCCAGCATGTCACTATGTGCCGAGTGCGGTATGCGTAATGAGTCATGTGAGTGCCTCAGGTAACAAGTATTATAGGTTTTTCGAAATATACTGCAGATATTCTACAAAATAGCCTATGATTAAGGGATACAATCCCGAAACGCGTTAGGCGGCCTACAGCAGTTTTTTTCCCATTAAACGTATCCAGAAGTGCCGTCAGTCTGTGGAGTTTTTGCTATTCTACAAAATATGTCAAGTAATATTGGTTTTCAAAATTAATTGTGGTTATCTTACAAAATGTGTCAAGTAATATTGAGTAAAAAATTAATGATACAATAAACTTCACATTATCTTCAAATCGACAGTGTGCTGCAGATATCTGTCTTAACAGGGTTACAGTCTGGTGAAAGTTAAGATAGTTTGTTTTCTCATAGTTGCTCCAGGAGCAAGAGGAAGGCTCTGGAAAGATAGTGAGCAGCTCCCGCTCCAAAGAGGAGGAATAGTCGGGTTAAGATCCTGTGGTGTGTGAACCACTAGTGCAGCAGTGAGTTGAGGACCAGGTAGGGTCCCAAGATACAAGAGTTGCCTCAGGAGTGTGGTAACATATACTTTGCTTTACCTCTGGAAAGGATCTGTCACTATTGCATTTGAATTTTCATCAAAGAAGTGATCACTTATGTAGTTGTTCACTGTTAATAAACAAGTTATTGCTACAAAGAAATCCATGTGACTGGAATCCATTTTGCCAAGAGAAGCATCCAAGGTACTGGGAGTTGCTTAGGTATAAGTGGCTCAGGGGCACAATTCAAGCAGCACTAGTCCTGTCCACACACTATAATTCATAAAGTTAAAGTGCACTCAAGGGTGTGCTACACATGCAATGCAGTTTTATTTTTTTTCCAAGTGATGGAAATACATGTATTAACTTTCAGCCAGTAAACTATGTTAAAAGCAGGCACTGACACTGAACATTGTAAGCAGAATTACATGGAACTAGCACTGACAGGTTACACAGTGCTTTGCCTTTGTTTATAACAAACGGGGAACAAATGGAGAATAACAAACAAGGGTTTACAGAGTACAATACGATTAGAGGCCCTACTCGCCAGAGTAGCTGAATACGACAAGATTTTGCAAGTGTTTGGATATGTAGTGCAAAAGACAGGTGCGAGTCTAAGATAGAGTGCATGTGTGTTTGAATAAATGTTGGTGTTGTTAACTGTGAGTGATATTTGAGGGACAGGGTAAGATCTTGGAGGAAATATAAGGAGTTCTGTTTGAGATTCAGTTTCAGCTGGTGCTGAGCCATTCGGGAGGAGACAGCAGAAAGGCAGTCTGTAACTTGGTAAATGACCAGGCTTGGATCTCGGCAACAGCTAGGGTTGCCACCTTTTCTGAATTGTTTTACCGGCCTGGTGGGGGGCGGGAACAAAAAGCGGCGGGTGTGACGACAAAAGGGGCAGTGCCGTGCCATACCATAAAAGAGGTGTGGCCACGGCGCCGACATTTCAAGATGGCCACAAAAGTCACAAAAGCTAAGTTTTTACAGGGTATTGGGGGCAGGCCGAGGGGTCTTTTTACCGGCAGCTACATTGCCGGTAAATTTGTAATACCGGCCCCGGCCTTGGCAGGTGTTTTACCGGCTGGGTGGCAACACTAGCAGCAGCCCCCCCCCCGCATGTTCAAGCATGTGAAAGCTCTGGAGCACTGGAGATTATGCGTCCAAGAGTAAATGTCCCCGGTACTCCTTAGGTTGTGGCTGGGCAGCATGCTGCCCCTAAAAACTTGCTGCCTGTAACGGTCAATTGCCTTGCAGCAGCATCGGTTTTGAACTTATTTTATAAAAGAGCTATGTTTTGCAGTTCACTGTAACATCCTACACTTATCTTATCTTAAAGGAACAATAACATCAAAAAATAAAAGTGTTTTAAAGTTATAAATATATAATACAGTGTTGCCCTGCTCTGGTAAAACTGCTGTGTTTGCTTCAGAAACACTACAATAGTTTATATAAATAAGCTGCTGTGTAGCAATGGGGACAGCCATGCAAAGGAGAAACGGTTCAGGATACATAGCAGATAAACTCTGTAGAACAATGTTATCTGTTATCCACTATTTAACCTGTGCCATATAGCCTTTTTTCAATTTCTGCCATTTAAATTGTAATTTCAGCTCTGCTAGTGCATAGAGCCAATTGCGAGGGCGAGGGGGGGGGGAGGGGAGGTCAGCATCAAAAAGAACTAGAGGAACTAGAACTTGGATCCACGCCCAGGTTGAAACTGGAATCCGTGCACACAGCCAACTCTGTTTATGCAAAATTCTCCTGTAGAAGTTTCCAGAACTAAAGCAGAAATATTTTATGTAACCCAGATATGATTAAGTACGTCAGGAGGGCTGCTGCGAGTTACACCACTGACTCTTCTTTCTTCACTCCTTCCATATTATATTGAGGTTCACATGCTTGAAGGTATTTCTGTCACATATTTATTGGGGTATTCAGTGATTTCCCCAGAAATAAATTACCTGGTTTGAGAAAAATAAATAGAAAATATGTTTCCCCACCACTCCTGCCTGAAAGAAGGGCTTTTATTACAGCCTTTTTAAAGTATTGGGTAGGTAGACGCTAGCAAACGTGTACTGGTGGTTAGCAAGCTGACCTTTCACAAACACATATGTTCCTTCTTTATCTCTTGTGCAGTTTGTCAGTGTTTATCTTTCCTAATTGACGTAGTCCAGCTATCCTAATTGATGTCCAGATAACATGCATTAGCTAGAAGTTGTGCACTCAGTATGTGGGAGTTGTAATTGCAACCAAATAAATCCAAAGACACAATTCCAACTGGACCATCAAACAATAGCTTTCAACAAATAATATATAAGCGAATTAAGCTTCCATTATAGTAACTGGTTCAAAGTCCAGTACTAAAGGACAATCTATCAATTTTAGTCAGCACCGTATCATCATCATACTCACAGACCAACTTTTTCACCACACTTAGCCTCATTGGCATCTGGGGACCTGCAGGCACATTTCATTTTCTCTGTGCATCGTTCTGTGGTTGTTGACTGATTTGCTGGTCAAGTGCGCATGTAGATTACCAATAGCTTCTACACAGCTCTGCCGACACAAGTTTCACCGTGGTATGGGGCTTCTTCCAGCTACCCATCACTCATTGCAGTTTCCTTTTAAGCATATTGGCCTTTAAGTCTCCACCCACCCCTGGAGAAATTTCTCAGTTAAACTTCACAATAAAATAACTACATGAATTAACAAATATACATTTCCTGGTCATGGCATTACTAATTGAATGTGATTTAAATGTGAGTTACAAAAATGAAGTGAAATTCCACTCCTCATTCAAACCTCCTGGGCTCAGGGCCGGCCTTAGGCCTATTGGACCAATTGGGCCCAATAGGGCCCCGCACCTCTGGGGGCCCCGCGCCACAGGGCAGCACAGATAATATTTCCCTCAGCACATGATGCTACCTGGCCTGCCCCCAACTTTGAGAGTCCAGGCCATCCCCAAATCCATAGGTCCAGCCCACCCCCAACTCTGATACGCCAGCCTATCCCCCAACTCCATAGGTCTAGCCTGCCCCCAACTCTCATAGGCCCAGCTTTCCTCCAACCTTGATAGGCCCTGCCTGCCCCCAATCCAACCAAGCCTGCTCCCAAGCTGAATTGGCCCAGTCCACTCTCCTATTTCCTCCCTCTCTCTCTTACCCTGTGTGCCCCTATTATGTGCCCCTATTTCATCCCTCTCACTCTCTTAACTTGTCTGCCCCTTTCCTTTCTATTTTGTGCCTGTATGCCCTTATTTTCCTAAATACTTGGTGTGTGAGTAGCCAGCAACACTTTGTCTAGGGGCCCCGCCAACATGGTCCCAATTGGGCCCCACATTTGATAGGATCAGCCCTGCCTGGGCTTAGTGTTTTTAGATTATAGTTCCAGCGGGATTCAGTCTGTAGCAACACCTGATCTAAATCCGCTCAACGTATTCCTAAGGAAATCTGTTGTATACCTACAACTTCTAAACTAATTTATTTCCCAGAATGTATGTCCCGAAAATGTCTTGCCACACTACTTCCATGCCATTCCAAGCCAATTACATTTAAAAAATGTCATTAAATGTCAACAAAATAAAATAGCAGGCGAGCAAGCTGCCTGGACTAGTGGGTAGGCGGAAAATGTTTGAGTAGGTACCTGCCCAGCACCCCCACATCTTTGTGCCCTAGGCAGGTGCCACTTCTGCCTACCCCTAGTTCTGGCCCTGCATCATTGCCATTATTGTTGTGTTTGTTAATAAATGTTGAAGTCAGAATTTACAGTTATTGCTTGGCTGCTTGTTTGATTACACATAAGAGAGAAGAACTACAGATTAGAACTGCCATGCTGCCCTTTACGATTACACATAAAACAGAATAACTGCCTGTCCTGACTCCTGAGTGTGTAAATTAAGTAGTCATCTTTCTAATCCAGTCATGAGGCAGTTTGAAACATTACAATTATTGAATTTGCAGATAGAGATGCAGTGTCTGCCTGGTCTGCACTCATCACCAGTACAACACCAAAAATTAAAGTTATTTGTGATATAATAAACATTTTTTGTGTTACTGTTATTAACACTCTGACTGACACATGCCGGTATGCCACTCACTTGCTCACTGACCCTGTAAATGAATGACTGACTAAAAAAGCGCTAGTAGTTAAACACAGTTAATGAAAGAAAGAACACTGCTGCCTGATTTAGATACTGCTTCCTTCCAGCTAATACTATCAAAAGAATTAGAATCATTTTATTCTGAGAACTGCTTGGCTGCCTGGGCTAAACAAAGTAGGTGCAGTCATATCAAATATATGATTTTGCACTGGATGCATGGGGTAAATAGTGTGACAGTGCAACTGCATGGAGGCAGGGAACAATTTTCCACAGTTTTGTACTGTTTTGTTTGCTGCAAAAACAATAATAGCTGTATTAGCAACTAATCACTTCCTCTCAAGTGCAGTTATTCTTAAAATAAATGTTTCATTGACAGAGAGAGTGAGTAAAAACAATGTAGTTTTTTTTAGCACATTTAGTTAGTATTGCACAGCACACTTACTGTGACCACAGGCATTCAACAACAGCTAAGTGTGCTAAACTGTTAGGAGTGCTATCAATGCTGCAAAAACGAAGTGCACTGCAAGTGCAAGGCTTGCAAGCCAGGCAGGGTAGGAATCTTAGTCATATTGGTTTATTACCAGTAAAAAAATGGTAATAAAAAAAATAAAGATCTCTGACTTTGTAACCACTGCCTGCCTTATGACCTATCAAAATAATTAGAAACATTTGTTAGAACTGTTGTGCCTGCTGGCTGGGATTGGGTTAAACAAAGGAGAAGACATCTCTAATATGCAATGATCATGTTGTGTGTGACTGTGTGGAAGTTGGAAAAGAGAAGTAGTAGGGAACATTGCAATTTGTTCAAATTTTTAACCTTGCAAAAACAATGTTGCATTGAGTGCATGCCATGTATGTAACCATGTTCAGATGTGTACTACTAGTAATGTATGTATGCTGTTATGTTCATACTACTAGCCTATCTGTGCAGAGTACTGCCACTCCACTCATTGCACTAGTGCGCAGACTGTGTGCGGAGCTAAACACGAACACAGTTTAGGATATTTATTTAATGTTGCTCTGGTATGCAATTGCACAATTACACATGGTCACATGCCATGGCTATAGAGGGTGTGAACTGTCATCATCCTGATTCATCTTCTCTTAGCTGGAGTTCAAGTGTATTTTGCAACACAGTGTTAAGCTGGCCATAGATGTTGAGATTTTAAAAGATCCGATCCTCATCGTGAGACCACGATTTTCTCGGAACGATCATGCGATCATACGAATTGACCATCAACTAAAAAGACCAATTTGCAAGGAAAACAAAGATTTTTTGACCTGGCTGATGTCGGCCGAAAAATCGTAAGATGTACGATTGTTCAAATCCCACTAACCGCACGATAATTTCGAAGGATTGGTCGGACTTCCCTAAAATCGGTCGTTTGGCAAGAAGAATCGTCGCGTCTATGGGGAGCTTAAAGGCACAACTGAATGCAAAGTCTTTGGGCAGAAGGTCGCGGTAAAGGCGTTAGACAGAATCGTAGTCAGATCAGGCCGGTTCGGGGCAGGCAGAGTATAAACGAAGTCAGGCAGGCAAGGGTCAAACCAGGAAGTCAATCAGAGGGATTAGCAGAAGAGGTAGTCGGATTTCAGGCAGGGGTCAGGATCCAGAAGTCAGAATAGTCGAAAAGCCAGGCAGGTGTCACAACAGGAATCAAGAATACTAAGTAGCTCAACGCTCAGAAGCACCAGGAACAAACTTCTATAACAGGCAATGTGAAGAAATGCTTTGTGGCTTTAAATACTTTTACATTTCGCACCACTGCGCGCTTACGTCACACGCCAGAGCGCATTTGCAAATAAACCAGGAAGCGGAAGGCAGCGTGGCGGGCGTCCCCCGTCGAGGAGGCTGCAGGCATCCCTGCAGACCTCCTCCCACTAGACCACCAGGTCTATTTTGAAGTGCCCAGTCACTGTTAATATAGTGCACCGTTACACAGAGGTAGCTTATTTTCCGATAGTTTCTAAAGTTATGTCTGTTCAACAACCCCGGGTTCTGACACCTATGCCACGTCCCACACAAGCACCAATCCTTGAGCTAACTCATAACAGCCATCACCATTAACAGTTTCAAATTACCTTATAGCTTTGCAGACATATTTTACTGACAATCTTGTAATTCTTTCTTTATCTTGGGTGGTTGGAGCTCTGAAATTTTTCCTTGGAAAGAAATCATTTATTTGCACATTTTCATCAGTTAAAAATTACAACAAAAGATTTCCAGACATCTGATTTGAGAAATAGTCGATGACATGTTGTTAGCTTTGGCAAACTACAGTATATGATGAATAATATAACACAGCAGCGGTAGTGTAGAGAGATGTTTGTGTAGATAATAGGAGTGCAGGGCAGGTGACACTTGTCTACTTCTTTCTTTTTCTATGTCACTGTGTGTGAAATAAAAAAAAATGAAGCACATTTTAGCTTTCTGTTCTGACTACGAGTAGACAGACTACTAAAGCACTGCTGAGAAATTACTCACATAATATAATTCAGCACCAGGACTGGAGTTAGAGATAAGTAGAAGTGAAAGGTGCGCGTGTCAATTCCTCAGATCAGGGCCAGGCCAGGGACTCTGGAGTGGAGGCAGGCAAGTGCAGGTCTGCAGACTGGACTTTGGACTGGAGGAGGACAGAGAGGAGCACATTTATTAAGCACAGCACACAGCATGCACAAGAGCCAGGCAGAGGTATACTTTGTCTGTACAGTACAATCATCACACACAGCAGGAAGGATGGAGAGAGTTTGGCAGTCAGGGAGGTCTCATGTCATGGCTAGGCAGGTCCCGTCCTAGCTGTACCCCCTACTATAAATTATAAGGATATTATTTGGGGTTCTGTGATCATATAAAGACACAAGGCTGCAGGCTGAGTTATACAGGGAACTCTGAGTATCACTCATGTATTATAAGGAATAATGTACCCCCTACTGTAAAACATAAATATATTTCTCCATTATGTCTATATATTATTGAGTCTCTGTCTCTGAGTCTGAACACTCAATACAGAAGCCTGACTGGTATAGTCATGATTTGGTAGAGTGAAAATGAACTCAATGATTTGGCGGGGAGCCTGCCCAGGAGAATGACTGGTGTGTCTTCTGACTGCAAGAGGTGTTGTGCTGCCTTGTCTTGAGACTCTGTCTCCATCCACGTGGTACGAAAATGGCGCAGACTCAGTCAGACACATTCACACAGCCCATGCAGTGCGTCAAGAAATTCTTCGATGATGAGGAGTTAGTAGCATGTGTGCTTCGTGACATCACAACACACTCTCATGAGACTCACTGACACAGTCAGGAAGTAACAGCTGGCGCCTGGTGCACCTGCATCATAACCATAATAAGCAAGGGCACAAATAAGTCGCTACCACATGAACCGGACCCGATCTAGGGGCACAAGGAACAGTGGGTTGTGATCCGAAAACTGACCCGCACTAAGGTTCGGTTATGATTTCCCACCCACAATCCTGGCAGATGTCAGGTATTCCGCGGGTACCCGCAGGTACCCGACCCGATGCAGGACTCTACACTAGGGCTATACCCACGTTCTTTAAATCTTTGGGTAAGGTCCCTTGACTATTCACAAAAAGATTCCTCTGTGCAGATTGTCCCACAGAGATTCCCAAAATAAGGGTAGGGGTTATGACTATGTGCTTCTTGTCCGCTGTCGACTTCCTAAATGTTTCTGTCACCAAATATCCATCCTTCAAAATTATTTTAAGATCCAGAACTTACACCACTTGTTTACTCAAATTAACGAGTAACATTACCCTCCCAAATCATGAAGACATCATCCACATATCTCAACCAGAGGGCTACATATGCTCCATCCACACAGGCTTGGTGTTCAAAGACATCAGACCCTTCCCATCGCCAGGGGCTCTCCACCAATGAGGCGATTTGAGCCATTCGCCTCTGGTTGCCAGTGGTGGTAAAAATGCCACTCCTGATAACTAAGATCCGAATTTCCCGTTTTCAACCCGGAAATTCGGCTCTTATAGTGCACCGCCCCCGACCCCCTCCAGTGCTGAAAAGGTGAGCGACGTGAGGAGGGGTGGGGGCAGCAAAGGAAGGCCACCTCAGGCGGCGAAGAGGCAAGGATCGCTGCTGCCCATCACCCCAAATGCAAACATGCATAAGTGGGAGCACAGGTAGTCCCCATGGCTTTCAGCCTAATTTGCATAAAGTGTTTCCCATCAAAAACAAAATGATTGTTCCTTAATACAAATTCTAAAAGTTCCAAAACAAAATCTGAATGTTGCTGTAAACATGTCCCTCTTGATTCAAGGAAGAACCTGCATGCCTCCAAACCCACTTCATGTATAAGCCCTCCACATTAAAAGAACATAAACAAAAAATGAAAGTGTTTTAAAGTAATGCAAATCTAATGTACTAACGACTACTATAGTTATTTGAACAAGCTGCTGTGTAGTCATGGGGGCAGTCATTCAAAGCTGAAAAAGGAGAAAGGCACAGAGTACACAGCAGATAACATATAAGTTCTGTAGTATACGATGGGATTCTTTAGAACTAATCTGTTATCTACTGTGTATCCTACTGTCTACACAGCAGTTTGTGTATATATGGTTGTGATTCTGATACAAACACATCAGTTTTACCAGGGCAGGGCTACAGTACATCTCCATTTCACGTTCTGCAATTTCCCAATTTTCATTCTCACAAAGTAATTCCAGTAGTGTATTTATTACTAATTGGTCATTGATAGTGCAGTCCAACTCTCTTTCCTTATCACTATCTTCCCTCGATAAAAAATATTTATGTAGAACCAATTTTTGTGTAAAAAGATGCAAATCTTTAATGGCTACAAACGTATCCAACCTGCTGGTGGGGTAATATGACAACCCTTTGGATAGCAGGGAAATATGTGAAGGGTTTAGTTCAAATTTGGACAAGTTTATAACAGCAGATTGCATTATCCTATCTATTTCCAATTAACTTGTTCAGTGGAAAAGCCCACCTGTATGTCTTTCTAAAAAGTGTGCCTTTGTTTGGGGGGTAGGGTTGCTTTTTCTGGAAAAAAATACTGGCCTTCCGATATTATTATCTTTTTTCCCTATTAATAACATTAGGACCAACCTTCATTTTTACCGGCCAGGCCAGTAAAATACTAGCCAGGTGGCAATCCTATTGGGGGGGTCACTCTCTTATGTTTGTTACCATCATTACCCTCCGTCTGACATCACTCCTTGTGAATAATCTGATTGGCTCCTTCTCCATTCCAGATCATACACTCTACCTTCCTTATAACCTTATAAATTTTTTCATCTTTCTACATTTTATCTCACTTTGTAGTTTAACCACAAACATTTCCAATCTGCATTTAATTGTTCAAAATTCCTCTTATTCTTAATCAATTCTACATTTTATTTCTGTAAATCCACTTCCATATCCAATACCTTTCATTTTTCTTTATCAGTATCAGTTATCAGACCCATCAAACTTAACGAACAATCAGTCAGAATATTCTGACATTTCTCTATAAATTCACTACTATTTAATTTTTGAACATTATTGATTGGTGTTTTAAAAATTCTCAAACCACTTGGGACCATTCTGGCTTTCCTGTAGTTTTCCAGACTAGAGATTTCCCATTTCAATTTCAACTGGGGTACCACTAGCCACCTATATTTCTTAAACTAGTTCCTTAAAAAAGAACTGTAACACCAAAAAATAAAAGTGTTTTAAAGTAATTAAAGGACCAGTAACATCAAATTTTTTTTAAAAAAAATTTGTTAGTAAACATCAAAAAATAAACACCAAGACAAATAAAATTTTAAAATTGCAAAGCCTTTATTAAGAAATAACTTACCGAAACTCCACTTCCTGTCCTCTACAGAAAAGGCGAAACGGCGACCATCCATTGTGCGGCGCTGGATTTCTCTTCCTTGGCTCTGTCTCATGCTGTATTGACAGCATGTGAAGCGGCTGCTGCATCAGGAGCGTGGTTTCCATAACCGAGGATTTCTGGCTCATCGGCGCATCTGTAGAGTGGGGAAGATGTTAAGAGAGGAGCTGGGCCACATCGTGGATGTTTGTAGTTCCAGGCTGATCGGAGTTCCCAGTCACTGTCACGTAGCCACTCTCAACATGCGCTGCTTTCCGTATCGAGCGCTTCTTACCGACCCGAATTCAATCCGCTGCTTTCTGTGCTATCTTAAACACGTGTGCTTAGCCAGCAGGGGGATAATGGGATGGAAGGAAACGCTGGGCTTCTCTCTCGTGGACCCTGACACTGAATAGGAACCCGCACTGTGTGTCCGCTTGCAGTTTAGCGCTCGATAGCACGTAGCCACTCTCAGATGTGCTGCTTTCCGTGCACACGTGTTTAAGATAGCACAGAAAGCAGCGCATTGAATTCGGGTCGGTAAGAAGCGCTCGATACGGAAAGCAGCGCATGTTGAGAGTAGCTACGTGACAGTGACTGGGAACTCCGATCAGCCTGGAACTACAAACATCCACGATGTGGCCCAGCTCCTCTCTTAACAGCTTCTCCACTCTACAGATGCGCCGATGAGCCAGCAATCCTCGGTTATGGAAACCACGCTCCCTGATGCAGCAGCCGCTTCACATGCTGTCAATACAGCATGAGACAAAGCCAAGGTGGAGAAATCCAGCGCCACACAATGGATGGTCGACGTGTCGCCTTTTCTGTAGAGGACAGGAAGTGGAGTTTCGGTAAGTTATTTCTTAATAAAGGCTTTGCAATTTTAAAATTTTATTTGTCTTGGTGTTTATTTTTTGATGTTAACTAACGAATTTTTTTTAAAAAAAATTTGATGTTACTGGTCCTTTAAGATATAATGTATTGTTGCACTGCATTAATACAACTAGTGTGTTTGCTTCAACAACTTTAATATAGTTTATATAAACGAGCTGCTGTGTAGCCATGTGGACAGCCATTCACAGCTGAAAAAGGAGAAAAGGCACAGGATACACAGCAGATAACAGATAAGCTCTGTAGTATACAACAGGATTCTTCAGAACGTATCTGTCTACTCTGTATACTGTGCTTAAATGACTGCCCCATGGCTACACAGCAGCTTGTTTATTTAAACTATAGTTGTGTTTCTAAAGCAAACATACGAGATTTATTAGTGAAGAGTAACACTACATTACATTTTCATTCCTTTAAAATGCTTTCATTTTATGGTGTTACTGGTCCTTTTAAACAGGGGCCCCTCCATGTGTTGTAGCACTTTCATTCTCTTTCTGAGATGCAGTGGCGTAACTACCGGGGGAGCAGAGGGTGCGATTGGGCTAGGGCCCGCACCCCCTCAGGGCCCCCTGGCAGCTCGCGCGCTACTTCTTAAGTAATTGTGGCCATTTCCGGGTGTACGGAGGGGGGCAGGGGGGCCCGGCTGCACGTCCCGCACCAGGGCCCGCCCCCCTCTAGTTACGTTACTGCTGAGAAGCGATAAAAGTTTCCGCTATATCAGAATCCCATTCCTCTTCTGAGATTGAGGGGCGACATGCCATCCAGCCACATCCTAATGTGCATTCGGAACACAGAGTTCCCCAGCAAAAGCAAACAGATCAGTTTCAGTATATAATATTTTCATTACTTTAAAACACTTTCATTTTTTGTTGTTACTGTTGCATTAAATTAGAAACATTTCCTTCTCTGTTGAATAAACCTAATGGCAAGACACTGTGAGTCAATATAACTCCCCTGTTCTTTGCGTTAGTACCTTGCATGAAAAAATATTTTCCTCTCCCTTTAATAAATCTAGGACAGTTGCCAGAGTGTCAGTCTCATTATAACTACTTTGCCTGGGAGTTGGCATGTCACTGCAGGTTTCAAGTTCCCCGGCGAATTCTGTATTTGTTAACAGACTCAAACCTGAACCTTCTTACCACAGTTGCTTATCTTTTCTAAAATCTGGAGGAAGTCAGAATACTAATTGTCTGACATAGTGCTAAGAGATTGTTTATGACGAGAGACAGTGGAAAGTCAAGCCAGCCATACACAAATCAATTAAACTTGCTAACTTGGTGCCTCCAGACTGAGTAATCAACTTATTGGTCCTTGTATGAGCAATTTACAGGAGAATTTATGAATTGAAATTTCAAGTGGGTTTAAAAAATCCAGGGTAATGGGAAACAAATGAAAAAGGAAGATATTTGAGATGATTGGAGAACAGGGGCTTTGAGAGCAGAAGAAAAATAGAATGTGTGTGTGTGTGTAGGGACATATTTGCCATAAAGGCACCTGAAGGGTAATGCCTACTTGCTACTAAATATGGCAGCAGAGCTGAGGGTGAGATGGGGAACCTGCCTTTGTGATGATCAGTGTAATGCCAGATCAGTATTATACTGGCATTGTAAAGGGTTAACACCGGAAACTTTTGCTTTTGGGTCCACAGAGATACCCAAAATTAGACACTTCCGCAGGGGGGTTATGCAAAGGTGTTACCCATATCTGAGACAATTTCACAGTCACACCATTTGGGCAAGGAATCTGGGCCAGCAAGTTCTTTTGATCTGTTGATGAAAGAAAGGAGCTGTGAAACTAGAACTGCGGGGGGGGGGGGGTTTGGTGCAATGTATGGATTATAGGAAAGGATCCATATCTCCTCTATCATTGGATTCACATCCTCATAACTCACATATTGGTTATGAGGAGATCACATGCTTCCTAATAATACCAAACTGGGCCAACCTATACCTACCTTGTAGCCTCCCCCAAGTGTCACGTGTGGCCAGGGTCAGACTGGGCTGGATGGACACCTGGAAAAAAACCCTATAGGCATTTTAGGCCCCACCGGCCCAGACCCCCTCCCTGCTCTCCCTCTCCTTACCTCCCTCACAGGATAGCCAAGCCAAATTGTCTACACATGAACTGATTGCCGGGAGTAGGAGGAAGAGTCAATTTGGCACAGAGTGCTGTACTGAGGTGGCTCAGCCGATGCTGACCCCCCTCGCCCAATTTTCATGCGTCATGTGGCCACATTGTTATTGCGTCATCTGCACAAGAAGAGTTGAAATTATCGAAAAATCATTATTTTGGATCTTGAAGTTACCAGGAGTGGATTTTTGTAGCCTCATGGCAGCAGCGCACCTGGTAGATGGTGGGGATTAAATGTGCCCTGTGTGTGTTAAATGAACTGATGGCGTTTTAAACATGTTTCAGTAGACTTTAGGCTCCAAAATATCCCCCGAACCCCTATTCTGGAAATCTCCAGGTCCTACATACCTGTATATTGTTAATTTATTTTATTATTTATCACCTGGTATTTATATAGCACAGACATATTCAGCAGCATATTACAGAGATGATACATTATTCCCATTAGTCCCTGACCCAGTGAGGCTTACAATCTAAGGTAATGACATAACCAGCCCAGAAGCCTCTTAACTTCTTGTGACTGAGGAGAAGTTTTGGTAAAATATGCAGTTACAATGAGGAAGTTATGCAAAGTACAATGAGGAAGAGCAAGAGGAAACCAGATAGCTCCCCAGCTGCACATCTTCTGAATTGTTTTTCACTTAAATGTATTCTTTGTGGCTTTTTGTTTCGTCATCTCTCTGGTTCAGAATTCAAACTGCTGCCTGGTTGCCAGGGACCTGATTAATTATAATAAAGAGCTGTGTAACTTTCTGATGCTGAAAATAGTAAATCCATTGAATACTGAGTATTTATCTAAATGCACCACGTTTTGAAAGGCGTCCTTTGGCATTATTACTTTAATAATAATGATGATGATAATAATGATTACTTACCTAATGATGATTATACACTGAGGCATTAAATCTGCCTACCCACCTACCATTAGATAGCATAAGTGGAAATGAGATTGAGAACCCTACTTTGAACCCAGCAGACACACACCCAAATCCACAATTCATACTTACAAAATACACACAATTTTTGCACGTAACAAACTGGTACCTGACCAGTGGGTTAGCACAAAGGTAGCAGCCTTCTTGTGTTATCTAACAAAAACTGTATGCTCTAATGCAGCATTTTTTTAGTCTTTATTCAATAGAGGCTTGTTAAAACCATGGCTATAAATCGAGGCATGCAGCGGCAGTTTTAGCTTTGCAATTCATATATGCAGGGGTGCTTCGCCAATGAGGCAAGTTGAGGCTGTCGCCTCAGGCAGCAGCACCCCACTAGGTACCAGGGGCGGCAAAAATGCTGCTCCTGGTACTTTAAGAGCGAATTTCCGGGGGAGGGGGGGCAGCAGCAACTTCTGCTGCCTCAGGTGGCGGAGGGGCCAGGATCACCCCTGCATATATGGGTTTGGAAGGAAGAGCCTAAATTGTAACTTGAACCAAAGCCCAGATCACGGACAAACGTATTTACTAGCCACGCATGTTTGGCTGTAGGAAAGGGTGATATAACTATACTGTAACTTTTATTGCTGTGCCAGAAGTATTCCTTGGCCATTCACGGGCCCATAAAAGCTGCCGACAGACCGAGTCGGCAGCTTATTGACCCGTGTGTGCCTCTGATGGGCTTCCTCCGATCGTTATCTGGAGTAGGCCAGATGTCGATTGGGCAGGGGTAAAAATCCTGTCAGATCGCGGACCACATCTGTTCGTTAATACGGTCCCACGATCCGACTGTCCATATTGGCTGCATTATGATCCAATCATTGGGATCTATGGCCCACGATCGGATCAGCCCGATATCGCCCACCTTGAAGGTGGGCATATCGGGGGGGGGACCTGCTCATTTGGCGAAATAACCAAACGAGTGGATCTCTATGTGTATGGCTACCCAGCTAGTTGCTACATGATTTAATAGTACAGGTTTAAAATCTCTGAAATCCGTCCTTTGTTCACTTTGTGTCCTGTATCGGAAACTAGGTGTCACGATCGCCGCCCGGAGCAGGTCCTGGAGCTCCGGGCGGCGCGTCCTCCTCTGCCGGCGTCGCTCCCAAAATGGCGGCACCCATGGCCGCCACGTGGGTAGCGGCGCCGGCGCAATGACGTCAGCGTGCCGACGTCGGCCCAAGGACGTCAATGACGTCACAATGGCGCCAAATTCAAAATAAAAACGCCATCTAGACGCCAGAATGGCGCCCAAGTATAGGAATACTTTCCCTAAGTGTATCCTGGGTTTCCTGTGAGCTTATTTGCTAAATCTTGTTCCTGATTGATATCCTGACCCTTTGCCTGGACTTTGCTGATTTCTGCCTGCCTGATAACTCTTGCCTGGATCCCGACTACTCTTTTGATTAACCCTTTGGACACCGCAACCTTGCTCCCTCAAGAGGGCTTCCTCCTCAATCCTGACTACCTCCCTGGAGGGACCTCCCGGCTCCCTGACTTCATACTTGGGCCATGGATCCTACTGAGGAAGCTACGCCTGATGTCGGACGAGCGCTCCGCGGACTGGCATCCCGCATGGAGGAATATGAAGCCCAGCAGTACCGCATAGGACAGGCACTCGATACCCTTCTCTCCCGAGGGCCTCCAGCGCCTCCTCCTTCCCAAGCGGCTGTAAATCCTCCCATGGCGGATGTCTCGTCTAGCACTGGTGAGCCTCGTATTCCGCCTCCTTCTCCTTCAGTGGGGACCCACAGGCCTGCAGAGGTTTCGCTACACAGTGCCAGATCCAGTTCGAGTTTCAACCCTCGCACTTCCCCAATGAACGTTCCAAGGTGGGGTATGTGATGTCTCGTTTGGTGGGCAAACCGCTTGAGTGGGCAACATCTCTTTGGGAGAAGAATTCTCCACTGACTTTTGATGCCAAGGCTTTACTTCAAGTATTTCGTACTGTGTTTGATGCCCCGGGTCGGGTCACAAATGCCCCTTCTCGTCTTCTGCAACTCCGACAGGGAAACCGCAGTGTCAGTGACTATGCTATTGACTTTAGAACTTTGATGGCTGAGACTTCCTGGAATGACGATGCCTATAAGGCCGTATTCTATCAAGGTCTGTCTATTCGCATTAAAGATGATCTTGTCTCCAGGGAGTTCCCTGATCTGCTGGAAGATCCGATTGCACTATCCATTAAGGTGGACACTCTTCTCAGAGAGCATCAAGTAGAGAGGGAGCGTTGTAAACGATTTCAACCCTTGTTGGCACCTCGCTTCCAGAGACCTCTCTTGCAAACTCCAGCTGCTCAAGCTTCTCCTTCTCCTCCGGAGGAACCGATGCAAGTTGGAAGGGCTCGTCTCTCCGAACAAGAAAGACTCCGTAGACGAATGGCTGGCTTATGTCTGTATTGTGGCGGACAGTCTCATTTTGCGAACTCTTGTCCGGTGAAGCCCACGAGTTCTGTTCCCCGAGGTATATCTAGGGTAACTCATGTAGGGGGCACTACTCCGAAGTCTCAAGAGAACACTCACAGGTTTCTCCTTCCTTTACAGATTCGCCTAGCCACTAAGACCATTGTCGGCTCAGCTTTCATTGACTCTGGAGCTGCTGGGAACTTCATGGACGCTCTTTTCGCCAAACACATGGAAGTTCCCTTATTCCCATTGTCCACTCCGCTTCGTGTCACTGCCATTGAGACAGACCCCTGGAGGCTGAATTTATCTCTAAGACGACTGGGGAATTGCCTGTGCAGGTTGGGACGCTGCATAAAGAAAGACTATTGTTCCTAATTATTTCCTGCCCATCCGTTCCTGTTGTTTTGGGTCTCCCTTGGCTGTGCCTGCATAATCCCACCATTGATTGGTCCGCAGGACAGATTTCCCGTTGGAGCCCATTTTGCCAGCAGCATTGTCTTCCTGCTGAACCCCGAGGGTGAATATCTCTATGTCTGATCTGAAGACTCTATCCTCCTTCTACAGGGAATTCTCTGATGTATTCTGTAAGAAATCCGCAGAATTCCTTCCTCCACATCGACCATACGATTGTCCTGTCGATCTCCTGCCAGGAACCATGCCCCCTAGGGGTCGCACCTATCCTCTTTCTCCGGCTGAGACTTCCGCTATGAAAGACTATATTCAGGAAAATCTCCAGCGGGGGTTTATCCACCCCTCTACTTCTCCTGCCGGGGCAGGTTTCTTCTTCGTGGAAAAGAAGGATGGAGGCCTACGTCCTTGCATTGACTACCGGGGCCTTAATAAGATCACTGTTAAAAAACGGTACCCCTTGCCTTTGATTGCTGAACTCTTTGACCAATTGAAAGGGGCTAAGATTTTCACTAAATTAGATCTCCGTGGGGCGTAAAACCTCATCCGCATCCGTGAAGGGGATGAATGGAAGACGGCATTCAACACTCGGGATGGGCACTATGAATATCTCGTGATGCCCTTTGGCCTCTGTAATGCCCCCGCTGTCTTTCAGGAGCTCGTGAATGACATTTTCCGGGATCTCTTGGGAAAGTCTGTGGTCGTGTACCTGGATGACATCCTAATCTTCTCGAAAGACCTTGAATGTCATCGCTCCCAGGTGAAAGAAGTGCTCTCTCGTTTGAGGAAGAACTCTCTCTTCGCCAAGTTGGAGAAATGTGTCTTTGAGGTGTCTAAGATTCCTTTCTTGGGTTATATCATCTCCCCAGAAGGTTTCGAGATGGATCCCGTTAAGGTGTCAGCAATCCAAGAGTGGCCCCTTCCCTTGAGCACCAAGGCTATTCAAAGGTTCATCGGATTTGCCAACTACTACCGGCAATTCATCAGGGGGTTTTCTTCCCGTATTGCACCTATCCTTACTCTCATCCGAAAAGGGGGTAATATCAGGTCCTGGCCTCCAGTTGCTATAGAAGCTTTTCAGTCCCTAAAAGACGCATTTTCTTCTGCCCCAGTCCTCCGTCATCCGCATCCTAAGTTACCCTTTTGCATTGAGGTGGATGCATCTGAAGTAGGTGCTGGGGCTATTCTATCCCAGAGACATTCTGCAGATGGGAAATTGCACCCCTGTGCCTTTTTCTCCAGAAAGTTTTCCCCTGCAGAACAGAATTACGATGTAGGGAATCGAGAACTTCTGGCAGTCAAACTTGCTCTCAAAGAGTGGCGTCACCTCCTAGAGGGTTCTTCAATCCCGGTCACGATTAACACTGATCATAAGAACTTGGAGTTCATACATTCACTCAAGAGACTGAATCCTCGTCAGGCCAGGTGGGCCCTGTTCTTCTCCCGCTTCAACTTTGTCTTGACTTTTCGCCCTGGCTCCAAGAATCGGAAAGCCGATGCTCTGTCTCGAAGTTTCACTCCGGTGGATCGTACTCCTGAAAGACAAGAGCCTATTATTCCTCCTGTCAAGATCATCGCTTCCTTGTACCCTCAATTCGCTGATCAAATTCTGGCTGGTCAATCTTCTGCTCCTCCTGATACCCCCATTGGGATGGCGTTTGTTCCCTCCTAGTTACGTCTGCCCATTCTTCAACAGACCCACTGTTCCAAGCAAGCAGGACATCCTGGTCCTGAAAAGACTCTTGAACTCCTTCGACGTTTAGTCTGGTGGCCGACTATCCGAAAAGATGTCAAAGACTTTGTTGCTGCTTGTACCGTTTGTGCTACATCCAAACCTAGCCATTCTCGCCCCAGTGGGTTATTACAACCATTGCCTATCCCATCTCGTCCATGGACTCATTTAGCAATGGACTTTATTGTTGAACTTCCCCCCTCTAGTGGTAACACTGTGATTTGGGTGGTGATTGACCGCTTTAGTAAGATGTCCCATTTCATTCCCCTGCGGAAGCTTCCCTCTGCTGTGGAGTTGTCTCAGCTCTTCATCCAGTATATTTTCCGTCTGCATGGTTTTCCTGTGGAAGTGGTCTCTGACAGAGGTTCTCAATTTACTGCTAATTTTGGCGTTCCCTGTGCAAAGATCTGGGTATTACTCTCCAGTTCTCCTCCGCTTATCATCCTAATCATCATAATGGAGCAGCTGAACGAGTAAACCAAGCTTTGGAACAGTTCTTGAGGAATCACGTCTCCCTTTGTCAAGATGACTGGTCTGATCTCCTCCCATGGGCGGAATTTGCTCATAATAATGCATGCCACACTTCCACTGGAAGGTCTCCTTTCATGACGGTGTATGGTCAGCATCCTCAAGCCTTCCCCCAAGACTTTGTGTTGTCTGACGTCCCGGCTGCTGATGACCATGCAGCCCACATGTGTGCTATTTGGGCTGCAACCAAGTCGAACTTAAAGAGCGCTCTGGTTCACAAGACGTTTGCAGATCGTAGACGTAGACCCTCTCCTCCCTACAAGGTTGGTGATAAAGTCTGGTTGTCTTCCAGGAACATTCGGTTGAAGGTGCCATCTCCTAAGTTGGGTCCAAAGTTTGTGGGTCCATTCTCCATCTCGGAGGTGATCAATCCTGTGGCTTTCAGACTTCAGCTTCCCCCTGAGATGCGAATTCCCAACATGTTTCATGTCTCTTTGCTGAAACCCGCTACCTCCAACCGCTTTTCTGTGAACCAGTCTCCCCCTCCTACTATTTCTGTGGATGGTCAACAAGAATATGAGGTGGAGAAGATCCTTGACTCCAGAGTCTCCAGGGGCTCTCTTCAGTACCTCATCAAGTGGAAGGGCTTTGGCCCTGAAGAATGCTCCTGGGAAGGACACTCTGATGTGCATGCTCCTCGTCTTGTGAGGGATTTCCACTCTAAATTTCCCCAGAAGCCAAGTCCTGGTGGTCCAGAGGCCCCCCGTGAGGGGGGGGTACTGTCACGATTGCTGCCCGAAGCAGGTCCTGGAGCTCTGGGCGGCGCGTCCTCCCCTGCCGGCGTCGCTCCCAAAATGGCGGCGCCCATGGCCACCACGTGGGTAGCGGCGCCCATGGCCACCACGTGGGTAGCGGCGCCGGCGTGATGACGTCAGCGCGCCGACGTCGGCGCAAGGACGTCAATGACGTCACAATGGCACCAAATTCAAAATAAAAACGCAATCTAGACGCCAGAATGGCGCCCAAGTATAGGAATACTTTCCCTAAGTGTATCCTGGGTTTCCTGTGAGCTTATTTGCTAAATCTTGTTCCTGATTGATATCCTGACCCTTTGCCTGGACTTTGCTGATTTCTGCCTGCCTGATAACTCTTGCCTGGATCCCGACTACTCTTTTGATTAACCCTTTGGACACCACAACCTTGCTCCCTCAAGAGGGCTTCCTCCTCGGCTCCCTGACTCTAGGTAACTAGAACAGTGACATTACTCCCTCTAGTGGCAACAGTTTACAATATTTAATAATATTCTGTATCAATTTAATTTAATGAAAACATCCCTTATATGATTGTGATGTTTCTTTGTACAGCTGACCATACACTGATTGATCTCAGTTGCTGAATCACAGATTCGGACTGAGAATTAAAATAGGCCCTGGCATTTCAGGTACACAGAGACCAAATCAGCCTACACAGAGGCCCAAACAGCCCCCCACCAGCAAACTAAATACAGACTTTCTATGAGACCTTATAGCAGCCCCTCTGGCATTTGCCAGAACCCACAGATTGCCAGTCTGGGCCTGCTGAATCAGCTCCCTCCACACCCCCCAAGATGTCAGTTTGGAGTCATTGCTGGGCTTCCTCCGATCGATATCTGGCCAGAGTCGGGCAGATGTCGATTGGGCAGGGGTAAAAATCCCGTTGGATCGCGGACCGCATCTGTTCATTAATGTGGTCCCGCAATTCGATTGCCCGTATTTGCTACATTGTGATCCAAACGTTGGGCTCTAGGGCTCACAATCGGATCAGCCCGCTATCGCCCACCTTGAAGGTAGGCATATCGGGGATGGATCCACTTGTTTGGTGAAATAGCCAAATGAGTGGATCTCTATGTGTATGGCTACGTTGCTACATGATGTTACAGTACAGGTTTATCACTTGATATCACTTATCTGCAACTGAAAAACATATTCATGTTATAAAGTCCCTGAAATCCACCCTGTGTTCTCTTTGTGTCCTGTTTCAGAAACTAGGTAACAACTAGAACAGTGACGTTACTCCCTCTAGAAGGTGGGCATATCGGGAGAGATTCGATGTTTTGGAGAAATCATCAAATGAGTGGATTTCTATGTGTATGGCTACCTGGCTAGTGGTTACATGGTGTTATAGTACAGGTTTAGCACTTGATATCAACATATTCAAGCTATAAAATCCCTAAAATCCACCATTTGTTCTCTTTGTGTCCTGTTTCGGAAACTAGGTAACAAATAGAACAGTGCTGTTACTCCCTCTATACCAGTAACGTTACTCCCTCTAGTGGCAACAGTTTACAATATTTAATAATATTCTGTATTCTTTTCATTTAATGAAAACATCCCTTATCTGATTGTGGTTTCTCTGTATAGCTGGCCATACACTGACTGATCTTAGTTGCTGAATCAGCTCCCCCACGATAACAGTTTGGAGTAATTTCTGGTTTACTTTCTCCCATTATCATGATCCCATCCTTGGCCCCCAGACCAAATTACCAGCCACGCCGATAATATGAGTACTAGAGCAAGCAGATTACTCTTATTGCTAACACCATACACAAAACTGAAGGAATTGAATAAATGTTTATATCACTCCATAGCAAATATATTTTAATCTAGAATCACTTCTTCCAGAAGAGGGCTGCCACTTCTGGAAGCAACTTACTTCCAAACATATGGCATATAGAAGTTGAAGGGGTATCTTTCAAGGTATTACATTTTTAACATTTTATTATTATTATTATTATTATTATTATTACTTTCCTCCTTGGCTTCTTTTCATCTTTGTGCTTCTGTTTTTCCCTGGTAGCTAGGGTAAATGGGACCAAGCATCCAGATAACTGCTGAAACTCAAAACTGCTGAAAAAAAGAGAAATCATTCAAAGGCCAAAAAATAATACAAAATCAAGACAAAATGTAAAAATATCATTGTCTGAATCATATTAAAGTTAGAAAGTAAACTGCAGCTTTAAATTAGATACATTTGGAGTGAGTTTTTAGTCGTTAATAGTATAAGGTTTTTGCCAAATGCAGAACAACAGAGCATTCATATGCATATGTAATTTGTTTTTATTTAGTGGTTTAAAATGAGAAAAAAATTTAAAAGCTCATTTAAATGGCTACTGACATATTTTTTAAACTGGAATGTCATTCCAATGATCCAGTTTTCTGAAGATGTCATTTTTTTTCTCAGAAACACCCAATGGCAGTAAGTATGGCTCTCTGTAACTCCAGCTGCCAGATGAGGGAGCAGTAGGAATCATGCTCTAAGGTGACACATGGATAGTGGTGGGGGGTCAAATCCTCCACTCAACACAGCTCTTGAAATCAATGTAGCCCACCTTGAGTACTTTTCTGTTACTGTTTTATTTTAGTTACTTATCTTTTTTCTTCTAGTGTCAATATGTACTTAGATGCATGTTCATTAAAGACAACAGGGTGATTTTTGTTTGTTAGGTTATTCCCTTTAGTTGCCTTTATATGATGGATGAAGATTTAGCAAACACAGAATCCAGAAAACTCTGAGCCATTGTGTAATGTGCCTTTATTGTAACCCTTCTCCGGAAACCTGGTGGTATGAGTTCCCAGTGCATTCCAATGATTTTTATCACTAAAGGCAATATGCTGTGCTCTGTTATTGTACATTTTGGTGCTGCTGAAAGCCATTTGGGGTTCTGTAATCTGGAAGGATGCAGTAAGCTATTACGGGTGCCCCAAACTGCTACGTAGAAGATTTAAGAGAATAGCACAACACCGTGTATGTTGCAGGTGGGGAGCTTACCCCTTTTATTTAAAGTGACCACCTGTGCATCAACGTTTCGGGGGGATTAACCCTCCCTTCATCAGGACGAAGGGAGGGTTAATCCCCCCGAATAGTTGATGCACAGGTGGTCACTTTAAATAAAAGGGGTAAGCTCCCCACCTGCAACATACATGGTGTTGTGCTATTCTCTTAAATCTTCTACATTGTACTGACGAGTGCCGACCGTCTAGACAGATCTGCACCACCAGGGCAGGAAGCATCGTGGAAAGGGTGAGAGGTGCGGTTCATCTACACACAGAGCCCCAAACTACTACAACACAACCAATCAGTTCCCATTTACCTAGGAGTTACCCTTTAAAGAAGCACACTGACAGTCCAGGATGGATTTATAAGGCCTCAGCTTTATTAGCACATTGATCAGTAGCACAATAACTTGTAAGTCAGATAACCAACACAAGAAAGGACTCAACAGGAGTGAACAGGCTGCCCACCATGCCTGCCACCCAGTGCAGAGGTCTTCATCAGGGGCACAAAAATAAAAAAAAAAGGCCCCTGATGAAGACCTCTGTATGTCGAAACGCGTAGGGCGACATGCTGTTGCCATGTGGGGTAACTAGCATGGAATAAACTTCGTTTTTATTTATTTACAGAGTGTGCATTCCTTATTTTTTGTTTTCATGCATGATTTTTTGGAAACTACAGATGGGTAGCCTCCTATAGGATTAGCACCTTGCATATATTTACTTTTTGTAGTTTTTGATTTTTTATTAGGGAGTGTGCGCCTTCTATTTTTGAAGTTTTGCCACCCAATGCAGCTGAACACAGAAGAACATTAAAGGCCAGGTAAGCCTCATTACAGACACCCTACCTCCCAGGACCAATACCCAATGATGTTGTAACTAAACTCCACTAAACAGGTGAACATCAGACCCCTGCAAAACCAGCAAGAGACAAGCATCAACAAGATACTAGGGAGCACTCCAATTTTAAATAACCCAACACCCATGTAAAATAAACAAGCTGGGATGCTGTTTCCATGTTGCTCAACTGAAAAGGATGTGACTTCCAGTGGACCCCTGCTATCAACCCTTTGGTTAAGGTACGCTGCTATATTTATCCATCCCTTATTGCCTTCCTAGACTGGTCAATGCTGCCTTCCCTTACGTCAGGGTAGCTCCATTTATGGTACAGATCAGTAACTATAGTGCCTTCTTCAAAGGAACATCCATAAATCTTAGGGTTTTATCCAATATTTCTGTTGTGAATTTTACTGTGAAGTGTTCTGTATTTTTTACTTAACCGTCCTGTGGAATATTGACACAACCCTTCCCAAATTACTATCATCATCCACTAAACAAATATGCAGCAGCCTATACATGCTAGAGAATTCTCTCTCTAATTTGTGCCCAAATTAGCAAATGAAGAAGCAACCTCCACCCCCATGGTGGAGTAGATTTGGCTAGTAGATTATTGACTGCACCAGGTGCAAGTGCAAGGTACTGTTTTATTGAGAGAAAAAGAAAATCATTTTAAAAAATTAAAAATCATTTGCTCAAAATTGAGTCTCTTGGAGATGGCCTTCCTGTAGTTTGGAGCTTTCTGCATAAAGGATTCTATATAAGGGGTCCCCTAACCTTACTTGCTCTTTCAGTCTTTCACACAGTTCTGTTTTGGTTTATTTTCTAGGTATAGGATCCGTTATCCGGAAACCCGTTATCCAGAAAGCTCTGAATTACAGAAAGGTTGTCTCCCATAGACTTCATTGTATCCAAATAATGCAAATTTTAAAGATTTCCTTTTTCTTTGTAATAATAAAAGAGTAACCTGTATATGATCTAAACTATGATATAATTAATCCTTATTGGAAGCAAAATCAGTCTATTGGGTGCATTTAATGTTTCAATGATTTTCTAGTAGACTTAAGGTATGAAGATCCAAATTATGGAAAGATCCATTATCCGGAAAGCCCCAGGTCCTGAGCATTCTGCTTAATAGGTCCCATACCTGTACTATATATGCCGTTTACAGGCCTGAATGAAAGGAAAAGTAGCATTTGTCCATCCCTGTGTATTACCAATCAAACATTATTATTCCTTTTAGCCTGAAGGTCAATCAGTTGAATAACTTGAAGGAAGGTATAACTCATTGCCGACATTCACATTGTATGATGAGGAAAACCAACACAAGGACAATGCAGAAGCAGAGAACTGTGCGGAAAATGAAGAGGGTTTCCCAGTTGTGCATCTTGTGTCCGTCTGAAACGATAAAATAACTTGATTATAATTACATTTTGGTCAATATAAAAACAGCACATTAATAAATACATCCTTATAATTCAAAAAAATTCCAAGTATAAAATACTCAAAAAGATGAATTTTAAATTCCTACTTTCAAGATTGTATTACAAGACATGCTAACAACAGGCAAGAAATTAAGAAACAATGTCCCCTTGTTTTGTGCTCCTTGCTGGGTAACAAACAAGCAGAACCTCACAACCCTCCTCTACATGGTACCCCATAAGAAGAAAAAAAAACAAAAAACTTTCCCACTATATTTATGCTGTTGAGTGCTAGCAGCAATGGGTCTGCCATCTCTGGGGGATGTTTTAAAGGGGAGATTCACCTTTGAGTTTACTTTTAGTAAACTCTTTTTCATCTTTCAAATGGGGGTCACTGACCCAGTTTGAAAAACAAATGCTCTGTAAAGTTACGCATTTATTGTTATTACTACTTTTTATTACTCGTTCTTTTCAGGCCTTCTCATATTCCAGTCTTATTTAAAGCAATGCATCATTGCTAGGGTAATTTGTACCTTATAGTAACCAGATTGCTGAAATAAGAAACTAGAGAGTTGCTGAATAAAAAGCTAAACAACTCAAAAACCACAAATAATAATGAAAACCAATTGCAAATTGAATATCGCTCTCTACATCATACCAAAGGCGAACAATCCCTTTAACAAAGGTTATCACAGATAAAAGGTTTCATGGTGAGCATCCAGCAATTAATCCTTATGCCCAATGATTAAAATAGCCTTAGAGTGGACAAGCCAATGTATTTTTATTACACTGCTGCCTGGAGATGCCTGTGATTGGTTGAGTACAGTGGCATTACTATATAGTGGACAGATCCTGTGGCTGTGGGGAGGCTGCTGGTGACTTGCAGCATGTGAGAAATTGCAGGTGACTCGAGATCTTACCTCCAACATGTATTACTGTATGTAGTTCAGTGCCTAATAAGTAGGTGATAAGATGCTGAAAGCAAAGCCTGAGGCAACACTACTTGGCCCAGCTCTCACTTTCCATCATATGCCTCAAACTCACTCACCAACCAACCAATCAAGAATTGGGTGCAGACATCAGTCGCATACTGAACACTAAAAACTACGCCAGACAGACCTCTATGCAACTGTGCTAGGCGCAGCATAATTGCATCAAGTACAATGACCCAATGAGATCACAATGACGTTACTAATGTTGAACCAAAAAACATTTATAAAGCGGGATTTATACTCTTTGTACCAGCTGAATACTAATCAAATATGTGCATCAACATGCATATAAATAAAATGGCAATGTTTATTAACAACCGTGCCAGTGAATCACAATATAGATTAAAAACACTTAAGAAAAAAAAAAACAGATGGTGCTGCTAAGTGAGAGAAGGGGCCCCTCCTGTACTAATTTCGATCACTCTAGAAGAATGATTTAGAAAAATACTTATGCATATCAACATATACAATAATACAATAAGAAAAGAAAACAGTTAGATCAACAGGAGTAGTTCAAATTTCAAACATGTGTATCAAAACGACTTTTGTGTCCAGTACCGACTGAATTTTAAAGGTATATTATGATGATTGGCAAGATAATTGATTGCCTTGAGTACAAGGGTCCCATGAAATTCTCTGGTTTCTTTAACTATTAGAGGTCAACTGTGCCTGGCTGAAATGAGCAGTACATGTGTGGTGACTAAGGAGTACTTGTATCACAGCACTAGATATTAGAGGTGGCTGTTGGAGATGAAAGCAAATGTTAAGAATGTTCCAAATTCCATGTATACTAACCAAGTAAATTCCTTGGATACTTACCAAGTATTCTGTCTTAGGTATTATGGAATTGCCGCCAATAATTCAATTATTTGATTTTGAGTTACTAATAGTGACTTACTAATTGTCATGTTACCGCCAGGTAGAGCCTTCTGATCAGGTGTGGCCCTGCTGCCAAAAGTGGGGGCCTGTGATGACGCCTGAGAGGTCGGGGACACTGGAAAAATTGATAAAACAAAACAAATGATAGGAAAAGTGAAAGAGCCAACAAGGTGTTGTTGTTTATTCATATCAGTGGGAGCTGCCATGAGTACTCTGAGGTGGTAACTATATCCCTACACTCTAATCAAACAGTGCCCTCCAGTGGCAAAGGTGTAAAAATGGTTAAGAGTTGCTCAGCTTTAAAGCCAATAACTTCTGAAAAAAAATCCCCATGATACTGCCCCAGCTATGCTTGTTAACCTCTGCCAAAATGTATACTGTATATACTGGAAAGTTCTATCACTTACTGGTTACAGTGAGGTTTATGCAGATACAGCGAGTGAATCCGACCTTAATAATATATATCCCAGACTCGTTCAGCTGTATGTCCCTCAGAATAGCAGACGAGTTCTCATAGACACATTTAGGACATTTCTGTAAGACGTTTCCATTGTGGAACTCAAACATCAAACTACTTTGGGATAATATAAAAAGAATTTCAGATGTTGGTACTTGTGTCCAAATCACAACGTTCTTTCCCACGGGCACAGTATGGATCAGGCAATCCGTGCATTCCAACGTATCTGTAACAAGGAAAAAAATATATCAATTTTATTCAGAATGGACAAAATACTTCAACAAGGTGTTTTTTTATATAAAACTATAGTAGTACAGGTATGGGACCTGTTATCCAGAATGCGCGGGACCTGGGGTTTTCTGGATAATGGATCTTTCAGTAATTTGGGTCTTCATGCCTTAAGTCTACTAGAAATTAATTTAAACATTAAATAAACCCAATAGGATGGTTTTGCTTCCAATAAGGATTAATTATATCTTAGTTGGGATCAAGTACAAGCGACTGTTTTATTATTACAGAGAAAAAGGAAATCATTTTTAAAAATTTGGATTATTTGGATAAAATGGAGTCTATGGGAGACAGCCATTCCGTAATTCGGAGCTTTCTGGATATCAGGTTTCCGGATAAGGGATCCTATACCTGTACTTATCAGTTATCTACTATGTATCATATGCCTGAATGGCTGCCCCCATGGCTACAGAGCAGCTTGTTTATATAAACTATAGTAGTATTTATCTGTAATCTACTGTGTATCCTGTGCTTGAATGGCTGCCCCCATGGCTACACAGCAGCTTATTTATATAAACTATAGTAGCACTTATCTGTTATCTGTGGTGTATCCTATGCCTGAATGGCTGCCCCCATGGCAGAGAGGTTTTGGCCAGAGTGCAATGGTTAAATTATGGCACTAGTGTAGAGAAAACACGCGCACACTGGAAACGTTTGACGCAATAAACATACCAGGGGTAGGACCACGGTTTAATTCGCTCCGTGTGCCAGCCTCTTGTTTCTTTAAATTATGGCACTACACATAATAATACATGTAAATAGCAACTTAACGGTATTTTTCCACCCCTGTAATATTACTACATTCCTCCCAAATAACATATTCTCATTGGTTAGAATGAAAAATATATACTCACCTGGTTGGCCACAGGCCTCCGGCAAGTTGGAAAAAACTAAAGATAATAAATGTCAAAATTAGAAGCCGAAAACAGAAATACATTAATCTAATTTCTGAACACAGTTTACCCTTGTCTGTGAAGGTTCTCTTCATTCATCCAGGCCATGGAATATCTATAGTAATACAGTGCAGCAAGTCCAGTGGATTTGACTTAATACTATAGGTACAGTTTACCCTTCTTTTAAACATTCATAACATCTGTGCTCTGTTATAAAAGTATTCTATATAGATAGAGGGAGAGAGTCGCTGGAAGTGCTAAAAAAATTTATAGTGGTCTATTATTTATAAATGTGTGCAATTACACCCAACTTTTACCATGAAACCTTTCAACCCAGCTCCTTCCTACATAATCTCCTGTGTAGCTCTGTCCTAAGAAAGTACCCCAAGACAGTTCCCATGTTGTCAAATGGAAGTAAATTAACGAAGGAGTACATTAAGGAATCAATATATTTACCTAAAATCAATGTAATGGCCATTGGTATGAAACAGGTAATTTCTTTCATTGCCATCTTCTAAGTGAACAACTATCATATCTTGGAGAGGAAAGAGATGTGATCAGTATTGGACAGGAAGGAACCTGACTAAGACGTCCCATCAGTTCACATACCTACTGCTATTGTATTTTTGAAAAATGTCTACAGCCCTGACCCACTTAGCAACACCACAGTACTCTGCCCGAATTTCCTGCTAGGGGCCTGCATCTGTCTAACTGCACAGACTGGCACCCACACCTGTGACCCACATTTCTCCTGCTCTCACACTCAACACGACACAGGCACGTTTAACTGGCTCCTGATACAACTGCCCCTTTTGTGTGAATGTGATTGGAGCCTTCGACTGTAAGCTCACTGGGCAGGGACTGATGGGAATGTGATATGGACCTTAGATTGTAAGCTCTACTGGGGCAGGGACTGATGGGAATGTGATAGGGACCTTCGATTGTAAACTCCACTGGGGCAGGGACTGATGTAACGTATAATCTCCGTACAGCATTGTGGAATATGTCAGCATTATATAAATAACAGATTTTAATTGGGTTTAGAGTATTAACTGGCAGCACAACAATCCATTCCTCACATGCAAATACCACCATAAATAAAGGATCCAAAACGATGAGCCATGCACACTCCTAACCCACCCTCTCCTAATGTGGCAAACCATCATATACTTTTGTATCCGCTCTCCACCTGCCCACCTCTGGTCTATGAAATAAAGGGAGCGGTTGGCTATGCCACAAAGGGGCAGTATAACAAAAGGGGGCAGAGCTATGGTGTGGTGGTCAATTAAGGGTGGATTATAAAGATATTGTGGAAGAGAAAGTATTTGTTTGGGGCAGATTGGGGTCTTCAGTGAACGGGCCAAGGACTCAAGTCCAACAGTTTCTCTAATTAGTGCTTGGCTTTATGTCCAAAATATTTCTTTTGTGCACACTTTTTTAAAAACTGATGTGTGCAAGCCAGAATAAAAACAAAGAGCACTTGTGTGCATATACTCCTTTTTGAGGGCAGTGCACCCACTAAATTGTGCTGCACACAAAACACCACAATTTAGCGGGTGCATTGCTAGTAAATTTGTAATACGACCTTGGCAAGTGTTTTACCAGCCTAGTCAGGTGCAGGTTTTATGCTTAAAAAAAAAAGAATAAATCCCAGAAATTTGCCTACATCATTTGATGAAAACAGGATTTTTGATACTCACCGTTAAATCTGTTTCTCTGCGGTCGATAGAGGGACACAGGGACCATGGGGTTAAGCTCCACCCTCCAGGAGGCAGGACACTTATTCAAATGAAAAAAGGGGGCGTACCAGTACTGTGGCTTAACCCCAGGCTAGAGCCAATGTAATCAGTTGGTACCAAAGAACTGCTAACAAAAACATACTTAATGCTTATAGAAAAATAGTAACTGCAGAACTGATAACTCAGGAAGACATTCCTCATAGACCAACATGGTCAAAACTCGCATAGGGCGGGAAGCCCTGTGTCCCCCTATCGACCACAGAGAAACAGATTTAACGGTGAGTATCAAAAATCCTGTTTTCTCTGTTGTCTCAAGGGGAACACAGGGACTATGGGGACTTAACAAAGCAGCCCCAGAACAGCAGGGTGGGAGCGAGAAAAAGACACGTTATTGCACCACAGAGTGCAACACCTTGCGGCCAAAAGAGGCCTCCGCAGAGGAAAACGTGTCAAGTTTGTAAAATTTTGTGAAAGTGTGAACTGAGGACCAGGTAGCCGCTCTGCAGATCTGGTCCAAGGAAGCCGATTTGCGCCATGCCCAGGTGGCTCCCACCGACCTTGTGGAATGGGCTTGGATGCCCTCTGGCGGAGATTTACCCTTGGCTAGGTAAGCCTGACGAATGGTCTCTCTTAACCATCGAGCAATGGAGGTCTTGGAGGCTGCCATGCCTCGTCAGGCCCCGGAAGGTATCAGGAAAAGATTTTGAGAGTGCGGAAAATCCTTGGATCTCTGGATATACCAACGAAGAGCCCTGACAACATCCAGGCCATGAAGTTTGCATTCTTTGTCGTTCTTGGGTTCAGGACATAGTGAAGGGAGCACAATCTCCTGATTTATGTGAAAGGATGAATCCACCTTAGGTAGAAAGGACGGTATTGTGCAAAGCACCGCTTTGTCTTTGTGGAAGATAAGAAATGCAGGATCGCAAGATAAGGCACTGATTTGTGATACTCTCCGAGCGGAGGATATTGCCGCGAGGAACACAACTTTCCAGGTAAGCCATTGTTCGGAAATCGTTCCTAGGGTCTCGAAGGGGGGATCCAAAAGAGCATCTAGAACAGTATTGAGATCCCAGCCAGGAATAGGTGGACGGAATGGAGGACTGATGTGTGCTACACCCTGCAGAAAAGTGTGGACGGAATAATCTAGAGCCAAACGAAGAGCTGACACTTGAACCTTCAAGGAGCTGAGTTTAAGACCTAACTGTAGACCCCGTTGGAGAAAGGATAGTACTCTAGGAATGTTACAGTCTGTGAAGGAAGAAGGGCTTGTAATGGTTATTGCAGTTTCATTGCAACAATTCCAATAGTTGCGCCAGACTCTGTGATATGCCTTGGATGATGTGGGTTTGCGTGATTGCAACATAGGAGCAATGATATCCTCCGCTATTCCTTGTCGTTTCCAGATGGCCGTCTCAATAGCGATCCCGTCAAAGCGAAGTGGCCCGGGTTGTGGTGTGATATGGGGCCCTGGCGGAGTAAATCGTTCCTGAGAGCTAAGCGAATGGGCGTTGCTATGGACATCTCTTGGAGATCCGAGAACCACGTTCTTCTGGGCCAAAATGGAGCTATCACGATGACTGTGATGAGGGACTGCTTGATCTTCTTCAGAACTAGTGGTAACATGGGAAGAGGTGGGAAGATGTAGGCCAGATCGAACTGCCAACATTGTGTCATGGCATCCACTCCTGCAGCGAGAGGATCCCGCGAGTGGGCAAAGAAAGTGTTCACTTTGCGGTTGTTCCTGGATGCCATCAGATCGATTTGAGGAAGCCCCCAATGATGAACGAGCTCTGTAAAGGTTTCCGGGTGAAGTTCCCATTCCCCTGGGTCCAGGAGATTGCGGCTGAGGAAGTCCGCTCTGGTGTTGTTTACTTCTGGGATGTGAATGGCTGACAGTCTTACCGCTTTGGCTCTGCCCAATTTAAAATCTGTTGAACTTCCGATTGCGCTGCTCTGCGGCGGGTTCCTCCTTGACGGTTTATATATGCAACTGTGGTGGAATTGTCGCTTTGGACTCGTATTGCTTTTGCCTGGAGATGAGTGGACCAGTGAAGGAGCGACAACTTTACTGCGCAGAGTTCCAAGATGTTTATGGGCAGTTTGGACTCCGCAGGAGACCATAGACCTTGTGCGGATAGAGAGTTGAATGTTGCGCCCCACCCCTGAAGGCTGGCGTCTGTCGTTAGAACTGTCCAATCCGGCGTCGCCCAGGATTGACCCGTGGAAAGATTGCTCGGCTTGAGCCACCACTGGAGAGACAGCTTGGTGGAGGGCAGGAGAGACATCTTCTGTAGTAAGGATCCGCCCTTCCAGGTAGTCAGAATGTTGGACTGAAGGGGGCGTAGGTGTAGTTGAGCAAAGGGTACCGCCTCAATGGTAGATACCATCGATTCTAGTAATTTCATGGCCAGATTAATCGTGGGCCTCTGAGAGTGCAGTAGAATGTTGGTCTGAGCTCATATCTTCTCCTGTTTGTCGAGTGGGAGTAGTACACGTGTTGAACTCGAGAACCAGGAAGGTCATCTGGTGACTGGGGACAAGGTTGGATTTTTTCCAGTTGATGGTCCAACCGAATTCTTGTAGAAGGACAATCGCCCGTCTGAGATCCTCCCCTCTGCTGTGCTGGCCTTGAGGAGCAGATCGTCCAGATAAGGGGTCACGAAATCCCCTGAATCCTTAGCGCTGCAGCCGCCACCGCCATGTGTTTGGTGAACACCCTGGGGGCTGATGATAGACCGAAGTGGAGCGCCACAAACTGGTAATGACGATTCTTGAAGGCGAACCTCAGAAAACGATTATGAGGAGGCCAAATTGGGACGTGAAGGTAAGCATCCTTGATGTCTAGTGACATCAGAAATTCTCCCGACTCCATTCCTCGAATGACTGATCGCAGTGTTTCCATTTTGAAGCGACAAGAAGTTCACCGGCACACAGGTTATGCAAGCAGGTTATACCTTGCTAAGTGTTTATTGCAGCATGCAACGTTTCGGGGGTTACCCCCTTTATCAAGCATCCATTTTGAAGCGAACAGATCAGATGTACTTGTTGAGGAATTTCAGGTCTAGCACAGGCCTGAAGGACCCGTCCTTCTTGGGGACTAGGAATAGGTTGGAGTAAAAGCCTGAGAAAGTCTCTGATGGGGGTACTGGTACGATCACCCCACTTTGTTCCATCTTTTTGATGCAATCTAGAAAGGCTTGGCCCTTGGTAGGACTGGTTGGAATTCTGGACATGAGGAATTTTCTGGGGGAAAAAAGAAAAATCGAGATGATAGTCCTCTGTAACGATCTCGTTGACGCAGGCATCTGAGGAGTGTCGACTCCACACCTCCCGGAATTGCAGAAGTCTGCCCCCTATGGACTGCTGCGGTTCCGGAGGGGATGGCCCTGTCAGCCTGTTACGGGCTTGTCTGAGGAAGATTTGTTCTGGAATTTGTTGTTCTTCCAAGATGGGCGTCCCTTGTCGGATGGTTTGGAGCGAAAATTGGAGCGTCGAGGCGGACTGTATCTTCTTGAAGATCGACCAGATTAGCCTCGAAAAAATTTCCTTTGACGAAAAGAAGAGGTAGATCTAGACTTAGCTTGTGGAAGGAATGTGCTCTTTCCCCCAGTGGAGACAAAAAGGAACACCAAGAGCCCCAATAGTGTAATATGTTTTTACAGGGAGTAATGGTAGAGTAAACAAGTTAATACTCACAAACCAGGGTTACCGATAGGCAACCACTGTATAGGCAGGTGGGGAGATTATCCTGACCCCACTCAGGAATAAAACGTCGCTCTCTGTAGAAAAAGAAAAAGGGGATGATACCCCTCCACTCGGGGTGGACTCGATATAGTAGTAAGACAAAACAGAGGTGCCAAAAGGATAAAAATAGCTAAAAGCACTTAAAAACCCAATGGGTAATTCAGAGGAGGTAGTAATGAACTTACCTCCTCCAAGCAGACACCAACGAAAGTGGTAATCCTATATAATAAAATCCAAGTGTCTCTGCGTCCAGTCCGTCCCTGTGTCCGTGGAAATGCGCTACTGGGCATGTGCAGCACGGACCGTCTCCTAGCAACATAGCAACAGTTCTAGCGCCGCGCAGCCAATAGGAAGCGAGCAAGTCGGTTCTAGGCTAATCCAGTGCTCAGCGCAGGCAGGAGCCGGAGGGAAATGCCTTGGGACGAAATGAGCTCTCTCGCACAGAAGGTGGCCCGGCAGAGTTTTCACAGCAGCGGAGGGGTCGGTCTGGGCCTGTCGGAGGAGAACTTGGGACAGCTGTGGAAAATGAGCCAGGTGCGGGGCGGAAGATGTGGGTCTGGGTCCTGGGAGCGACTCGGCGAGTCGGCTCGGGAGGGAAGGGCCCGCGGCCGCCCATGACTTACATGCGCATCTGTGAGACTTCGTGCTTCGGCATGGGAGTGTTCCTGCTGCGCCCCGGGGACTGTATCCCGCTGCACGACTACCATTGATGCACAGTCAGCTTAACGCGCTCTACGGCAAGTTCCACATTAACGGCTTTGATCGGCTGGAAGCGGCCGGTGCAGCAGGCAAGGGGCCCCTCAAAATTCTCACTTTCACCCCTCCGCTGCTCCCCTTCCAGTGCAGCTCTGTGCGCCTGGTAGCGATGCGCTCCGTGCGAGAGTTCGGGATAACAGCCCGTCCTGCCTGCTAGCTCCACACAGGGGGAACCTGCATCACATCAGCGCATTGGATGGGCCCGCTGCCTTCCTGGTCATCCTGGAATCCCCTACGACACCCAGCGGATGACAGGTATTGTCACTACTACAGCTCGATGATGTCTGGTGTGGGGGGAGCCGGGGGGGGGCCTGGGCACAGGTACAGATTTGGGGCCATATTTAAGGCTGACTGCTGGCACAATTACAGATTTGGGGGCATATTTATGGCTGACTGCTGGCACAGGTACAGATTTGGGGGCATATTTATGGCTGACTGCTGGCACAATTACAGATTTGGGGGCATATTTATGGCTGACTACTGGCACAATTACAGATTTGGGGGCATATTTATGGCTGACTGCTGGCACAAGTACAGATTTGGGGGCAATATTTATATAAATGAAAAGTTTCATCAATGTTTTGTAAGGTTTGTTTATTAAAAAACTGTAATGGTAAGGTGGGAAATGGTAATACAAGATGAGGGGCGCGCTAATTGAAGTCCTTGCCTAGGGTGCCAAACTACCTTGGCCCGGCCCTGCCCCCGTATATGTTCTAGCGCCCGTTAATTTAACGGGCTTAATGTCTAGTTTTCAATAATAGTTTATTCACCAAACAGTATTCACCAAACTGTTTGGTGAATAAACTATTATTGAAAATTACCACTTTCGTTGGTGTCTGCTTGGAGTTCATTACTACCTCCTCTGAATTACCCATTGGGTTTTTAAGTGCTTTTAGCTATTTTTATCCTTTTGGCGCCTCTGTTTTGTCTCTTTCCCCCAGTGGCTTGGGAAATAATTTTCTATAGTTACTCACCGAACAATCTTTGTCCCTTAAATGGTATAGAAGTTAGGGACTTCTTAGAACTGAGGTCAGCAGTCCAATTCTTTAACCAGAGAATTCGCCGAGCGGCTACAGATAGGGCTGACGTCCGTGCGTTTATCTGTGCTGTGTCTAGTGAGGTTTCAGATAGGTAGTCCGAGGCCTCAGCTATGGATTGAACAGATGAAACAAGGTCTGCTCTAGGAACACCCTCCTGGATATCTGTAAGGAGGGAGTCGGCCCATGCTTGAATTGCTCTGGCTACCCAGGCCGACGCTAGGACTGGACGAAGGGTAGAACCGGCTGATGAGTAAACAGCTTTCAGAAAACTTTCGAGGCGTCGGTCAGATGGATCTTTGAATGCAGCCGCGTCTGTTTCTGGTAGTGTAGTTGATTTTGACAAACGAGAAACAGGAGTATCAACTGTAGGGGGCATAGACCATTTGTCCACCAATTCTTTGGAAAAAGGGTAGGACTTTGAGAATTTTCGAGTGGCTTGAAATTTTCGTTCTGGAAAATTCCACTCTTCTTGTATGATAGCCAAGAGCTGATCATGAGATGGGAAAGAGACTGAGGACTTGTGTTGTCTCTTAAACAAGCTGGAGGTTTGAGCCTGTTCCTTTGACTGAGAAACTTTTAATACCTCTGTTACACCTTTGATGATATGCTCAATGTCGTGTTGGACATCGTGGCCTTTAGCCTCATCCTCAAGTTCCTCTTCATCCTCTGAAGACACCTCGGAGGGGAGGAGTTCGCCCTCTGAGTGAGAGGAATCCCCTCCCGCTGTTGAACCATCAGAGGGAGTGTGGACCCCTGTGCGTGGTCTGGAAGTCTCTGATTTCTTGCGTTTTCCGCTGGATCTTTGACCCAGTCTGGTCAAGGCTTTTCCCAAATTATCTGCAAGGGCAGGTCGATTTTGAAGGGAGGCCAGTGACTGTGACAATTGAAGAGCCCATAGAGGAGCAGGGGGTTCTGAAGAGGGCCCGGCTGTGCTGTCTTGAGGCGTGTCGTCCCCTGACGGGGGGCCAGATAGATCTGTGTGAGGGAGAGTGGAACCTCCTGAAACAGGGACAACAGAAGCTCCCTTGGAGCAAGATCTGCAAAGGGGCTCGCCCTGTCCCCCTGGAATTTTGGAGTGGCAATTCTTGCAGGTAAAATAGGTGATTTGTCCTGCTGTTGCTGGTGCTCTGCCCCCCCACCCCGCCCTGGGGAATAGTGCCCCTGACTTACCTTCTGCCATGAGCAGTGTCTGTGGGATCTGCTGAATAACTGTCTGTGCGCACTGAGGGTTATGGCACTGCTGCAAAGGGAGGTCCGCTCAAGAAAGGGCCTCTGGTAGTGGCACTGTGCTGGGTAAGTGACCGACCCCCTAAAGGAAGCTAGAGCTAGTGTGGGGATAAGGCGCGTCCTCAGGAAGGCACTTGAAGCGGTAAATGGCCGCCGCAGTGAGAATAGGCGGGAGATGCGGCGTGAGAGATGGGCTTGGAACGTAGTTCTGCCCCCTCTGCTCGTATGCGTTCCAGGAGAACCGCGCTGAGCTGCTGTCCCGCTAATGGCGCCAAGAAACGGAGTACAGAACCCCTGCATTACCCCCTGAGGCAGCGTGGGTAGTAAGGTAGGGAAGGGAGTTGCACAGACCCTGGAGAGAGAGGGGAAAGATAGAAAGGCAGGTGCCTTGACAAGGAAAAAAACTTCCCCTCTTGCAGCATAATAAATACAAGCTAGCAGCAGCAGATGTGTGAGGAGGGGGGAGAGCAACCACAGAGTGAAGTAAAAGTAACCTTTCTACTCACATTCAGCCGCACTGTAAGGCCCTCTGCTCTCCCTCAAGGATTGCAGGCATGCCTATCCGAGTCTGTATAGCCTACAGGCCAGGGAATGACTCCAGTGGGCATCCCTCGGAGGGGGTGTACTCAACATATACAGGTAGCCCTGATTGTGGTTGCACCCCTGTCTACTTGAAGCTTGAAACTTGCAGGTTGTCCATCGTCCTAGGAAGCAGGACACTTAAAAACTGATTACATTGGCTCTAGCCTGGGGTTAAGCCACAGTACTGGCACGCCCCCTTTTTTCATTTGAATAAGTGTCCTGCCTCCTGGAGGGTGGAGCTTAACCCCATAGTCCCTGTGTCCCCCTTGAGACAACAGAGAAATACCGATCTAACCCATAATCATAACCTATAACATATTTTATAAAAGAATTTGCCCAGGGATGGGTTTTTTTTTTCTCACTGGCCTGTGCATTCCTTAAGGCTGAGGTATTAACTGGGTTACATGGGTCAAGATAGTTTCACAAACTCACAAAGGATGTATCCAGTTACATTTCCAAACAGTCAGACTATGGACCTGGTGATACAAGCCTGAAGTCCAAATGAGCTAAAATGTGGGCTGTGCTGTGACAGACAACCGCATCAATCCATTGGGCAGGGTGAAACAGAGAAAACAGCAGACGAGGCAACTGAAATTTGTTATTTTAATTCATCTTCTGGCACAGGAATAATTATTATTTTGACAGCATGAAAATACAATTTCCTATAAAAATATCATCAAGAAAAGGAATTACAATTAGAAATCCTCTAAAGCAAATGCTTTGGCGTCCTACCCCAGTGCCATAGATAGCTGCAAAAGTATCAGAGTGTAAGCTCCACCAAGGAAGGAAAGTATTTCATATTATATAAAGTGTTGGAATGTGCCAGTGCCATTATAAATATAAATACATTACTAAAATTAAGACATTATATTCCTGAAAAAGGGCACATAACTTAGCAATATATTATGTTCTAAAAATAAACGTTGCACTATTTATATATCAGTTTAGGCTATAACTATCCTATAAACATTGGGGTAACAGTCACCCTGCTATATTTCAGGGGTACCCAGTACAAAAATAAGCACTCACCCCAAATCTCCACCTAACTGACCTTCAGACTGGGCCCCCTTATCTCTTAACTAGGTTACAGATATATAGAAACATTGGAGTTAACAGTCACCCTGCTATAGTTCCAGGGGTAACTAGGGCACAAATAATCACTGGCCTTCAGGCTGGGCCCCTTAGCTCATAGCAAGGTTACAGATATATAGAAACACTGGGGTAACAGTCATAGTCCCTATAAATATATAATACAGGCCTGGGACCTTTTATCCAAAAAAACAATGAACCAAAACACTACAAGTTAAAAGGATGGTCATCTATCACAGAGTAATTCACATTGAGTACCAGAGCAAGTCTCTCACAAATCTACCCACAAGCAGGCAGCAGCAATCACAACACATCAGAGATGATCTTGTACTACTGCTTGGAGAGGTTTGTGTCTAATTCACTGGGCAATTAAATAGTTAATTGCCCCGGGTCTTATATATTGTAGAAAAATAAAGTTCAATTAAATCCTATGTAAAGGAAAAAAAAAACAGTTAAATACCGATAGAACCACTTTATGACATCTGGAGAGCTGGGTTCCAGTCTAGGTATTGACTCCTGTGCCAGCTTGTGTGGCCTTCAGTTCTTAGGTTGTCATACACTGGCCAAGGGCTGAACAGACAGATACCGAAAAAATGACCATAAACAGTTGTAAATACAAAGGGGTGTTGTGGGAGCACCAGCATTGCTAAGTAAAAATATATAGAAGTATAAAGGAAGTGCTACTGGCATATCCAAATGGGTCAGTGCACATTCCCTGGGCCCCTGTCTAAGTATGCATGTGTTAACAAAGACAGGGGTTTTTAGTTACAATGTGCACTGACCCATCTGGATATGCCAGTAGCACTTCCCTTATACTTCTATATATTTTTACTTAGCAATGCGGGGGCTCCCACAACCCCCCTTTTGTATTTGCATAAACAGTTGTAGCCAAATACAATTGTTCTGCTGGGCCTGAAAAATCGGAACAGGAGGATGAAGTGCAACTGCAGTTCTCATTTCCTCATCTGCTAATGCACCATGTAGTTTAGGCAGATAATCTACCATCCAATAGGATCACAGTATTATCTGTTGAATAACGAGTCCTGAGGTGGCTCTCATGCCCATACTATTGTGCAAACTGAGCAGATCTGGGCTTGAATAGGCAGCTTTATATACTTATGTTTATACTGCACCCCAGAAATCTAGCAGGGGTCAGTGCTGGTTGCACCATTGCTCATGGTTATGACAATGTCATCTTGATTCTTGGAATGAAGCAGATCAGTGTCCTCATCTTGTTGTTTTGTTAGGTTGTTGGTGGTAGAAGAGCTTGTTCCCGTTTCTCTCTTTACCCTTCCACTGCGCTAAAAGGTTAAATACACACAGCATTAGTACTGTGAGGAAGAGGATGGGTGTTTTTACTTTACTAAACATTTTTATCTGTATATCACTTTCATTCATGAAGGCAGTTTGTCAAATTCATCTAAAAAACAACACAAAGACTCCCCTCCCATTAATTGCTTCTTTCCTGACAAAATTCAAAGTTCTGGTCGGAGCATGGATTCCTGTGAGTAGTAGGTCACTGACAGTGCCTTTAGGGTGGTGGCACATGGGGAGATTTAGATGCCAGCAATAAATCTTTGCTACTGTGGGCAACAAATCTCCCCAAAATGGGAAGAATGTGAATCCCCGGGAGGATGGCATAAGTGCCGATTTAGTTTTCTGAAGATGCCTCACAAGGAAACTTCAGGCAACTTCGGAAAGAAATATTAGGTGATTTAAAGCCTCCGTGCTCTGGCCACTGTCTTATAACAACTGCACATCATCAAGAATCATCAGACAAGACTATTTACTGTACCTCTCTATATTGCACAGAAAACTCAGAACTTCTTCTTACTGTGATCTTGTGGAACCATGATCGACTTGGTTTCCATTTCTGAAAGAGACAAAACATAATTATTATTATTATTTATCAGGCACCCAAGTTTCGACACCCTAAAGTTGCTGCTCTAGGAACAGGTCCTCAAGTATATGGTAAATACAGCCCAGTCATTGAAATGGAAGTAATACAGGTACAGGACCCGTTATCCAGAATGCTTGAGACCAGGGGTTTTCCGGATAATGAATCTTTCTGTAATTTGGTCTTCATATCTTAGGTCTACTAGAAAATCATGTAAACATTAAAAAACCCCAATAAGCTGATTTTTCTTCCAATAAGGATTAATTATATCTTAGTTGGAATCAAGGTACTGTTTTATTATTACAGAGAAAGGAAATATTTTTTTTATAATTTAGAATATTTAATTATAATGGAGTCTATGGGGTAAATTTACTAAAGGGCGAAGTGACTAACACTGGCGAAAATTCGTCAGCACAACGTCATTTCGGTACATCACTGATTTACTAACGGCCACAGGCATAACTACGCTAATGAAAGAGACTGTCGGTAGGGCAATAACAACTTTATTTTCTTTTATTAAAGGGATACTGTCATGGGAAAAAATTTTTTTTCAAAATGAATCAGTTAAAAGTGCTGCTCCAGCAGAATTCTGCACTGAAATCCATTTCTCAAAAGAGCAAATAGATTTTTTTATATTCAATTTTGAAATCTGACATGGGGCTAGACATATTGTCAATTTCCCAGCTGCCCCAAGTCATGTGACTTGTGCTCTGATAAACTTCAATCACTCTTTACTGCTGTACTGCAAGTTGGAGTGATATCAACCCCCTCCCTTTTCCCCACCCCAGCAGCCAAACAAAAGAACAATGGGAAGGTAACCAGATAACAGCTCCCTAACACAAGATAGCAGCTGCCTGGTAGATCAAAGAACAGCACTCAATAGTAAAAACCCATGTCCCACTGAGACACATTCAGTTACATTGAAAAGGAAAAACAGCAACCTGCCAGAAAGCATTTCTCTCCTAAAGTGCAGGCACAAGTCACATGACCAGGGGCAGCTGGGAAATTGACAAAATGTCTAGCCCCATGTCAGATTTCAAAATTGAATATAAAAAAATCTGTTTGCTCTTTTGAGAAATGGATTTCAGTGCAGAATTCTGCTGGAGCAGCACTATTAACTGATTCATTTTGAAAAAGAAATTTTTTCCCATGACAGTATCCCTTTAAGGTTACCTGGTCTTGTGTAGTGTAATGTATTTGCTGCAACATATACGTCCGTTCAACTTTAAATTCCCGATGTATGCAAATTAGCATACGCTAGCGCAACTTCGCTCAGCTTGCCGAATTAACACTAGCATAACTTCGCCAGTGTTTTGCGCCCTGGTCGCAACTTTGCATGTTAGTTAATTAGCGTTTTCTGAGTGAATTTCCGCCTGGCGAAGTTTTGTGCTGCCTGCAAAGCCGACGCTGATGCATTTTCGCCACTTATTAAGTTTGCCCCTATGGGAGATGGCCTTTCCATAATTCGGAGCTTTCTGGATAATGGGTTTCTGGATAATGGATCCCATACCTTTTACCACATTGGCAAGGTCTTGTACTCACCAAATGGATACATACTGCAACAGCAGCGACGACGACGACGACAGCAACAATGACACCAACAATGATAGCAGCAGAATCAGCAAACCCTTTGGAAAAAGATCAGGAATGATGAAAAAGTCTTTAACTATACAAACCAGAATGGATACTTTTTAGCAAATGCAAAATTTAAAAATATATTTGATCAACACATAGAGTGACATAAAATTGTGGGAGTAGCTACCGTGGGGATCTATAAAATGTCAAAGTGTTTCCACTTGCCACCAGGTCTAGAGTGCTACCTGTCCATTTGGGCGGTTTTTTTTCATGTGGCTTTGCTGGCATGCTTCTGCTTGGCAGATTTTTTTCTGCTGCTGGGCAGTGAGACAAAGTTTATATGAACACTGTTCTCTTCTACAAAAAGTGCAAACAGCAGCAATTTTACTTTTCTTTACTTATTTTCTCCTCCCTTGATCATACAAATGTATTTTCTGCCGTCTCCTGGTATAAAACTAAATGGTTTATTTATAAAGGTATTAGCTTTTTAGGAAACCCAATTGGCATATTTTATGCTATTATTTTTACATCACTTCAGGCCTCATCTTGGACATCAATGTAAAAGGGAAAAATTCAGACCGCAGGTAAATTTAGATGGGAGAGTAGAGGGCTGTTTTTACATAGCATTTACAATGGAAATATAAAGGATTGCATCAATGAAACACATCACCGTTTTACTTACACAGCATAATAAATAGGCCCTTTAGAGTAGCAATCCATAAGGAGTCACATGTGTCCCTATCGGTCACAGTGTGCATCTACCCCACAAAGAATCAGAGCAAAGTGAAATACTGTATCAGTTAGGGTTCATCTCATGCCCCACAGAATCTGTCAGTTAATTAGTGCAGAAGGTAAGCTGGGCTGGTGACTGGCAGATCGGATACACAGAGGAATTAGTAACCTGACAGAGTGAATGCCTGTCAAGGGACAATGGTTATCACTAAGTGAACATTTCTTCTACTCTTGTTGAAAGGCTTGCTGGACATGTATGTATTTTCACTTACTAGTTGAATTTTTAGCAGCTGTTGGATCAGGTGTAGTCCCATTGGGTGGCACCTTCGGATCAGGTGTAGTAGTCGGAAGCACTGTAAAAGGTAAAAAGGCAAAGCACATCATAAAAAAAGTAAAAAGGATGGCAACTAGAGAAAAAAAGACCAGCCTTTCTGCTTACAACCAGGGCCGGATTTACATAGAGGGCACCCCTAGGCCCACTGCCGTCCGTCGCCCCTGTCCCCTCCCCTTTATTCGTGCAAATTTTCATCATCAATGGGAAAATTTAAAAAATGATTGTATCTCCAGCGCATCCCCAGTGTTTTTGAACCAATGTGGGTGTGGTTGGGCAACATGCCGCCCCCCCTAAAATCCTGCCACCCTAGGCCCGGGCCTAGGTGGCCTTTCCACAAATCCGGGCCTGCTTACAGCTTTCTGGTTCATATCAACTTACATACAGTGCCTTGCAAAAGTACTCACCCCCTCCATTTTAACTATTTTGTTACATTCCAACCTGTAATTTAAATGTTTCTTAATCTTATTTTATGTGATGGATTTGCAAAAAATAGTCTAAGTTGGTCAAGTGAAATGAGAAAAATATATATTAAAAAAAAAAAAAAAAAAAAATTGGCATGTGCATATGTATTCACCCCCTTTGCCATGAAGCCCTAAAAAATGCTGGGGCAACAATTGCCTTCAAAAGTCACATAATTAGTGAAATTAAGTCCACCTGTGTGCAATCTAAGTGTCACCTGATCGGTCAGTATATAAACACACCTTTTATCTAATAAGAAGGCATGCTTTGAGTTTGCCAAAGGGCATGTGGGTGACTCCCCATATATATGGAGGAAGGTGATCTGGTCAGATGAGACTAAAATTTTACTTTTCGGCCACAAAGGAAAATGCTATGTCTGGCACAACCCCAACACATCCCATCACCAAAGAACACCATAGCCACAGAGAAACATGGTGGTGGCAGCATCATGCTGTGGGATGTTTTTCAGCAGCAGGGACTGGGAAACGGGTCCAAGTCGAGGAAAAGATGGATGGTGCTAAATACAGGGATATTCTTGAGCAAAAACTGTGTCAGTCTGCCTGTGATTTGAGACTGGGATGGAGGTACACCTTCCAGCAGGACAATGACCAGAAGCATACTGCTAAACTGCAACACTCGAGTGGTTTAAAGGGAAACATTTAAATGTGCCAAAACATTTCGTTTTTTTATTGTAGAATTTTGAAAGATCTCATTTCACTTACCGGTTATATTTATGCAAGTACCAGGTACAAAGCCGTCCTTAATGTAATATACCCCAGATTCATTGAGTTGAATGTTCTTAAGAATTGAAGACGAGTTCACAAAGACGCACTTAAAACAGTTTTTTGTAAGCTTTCCGTCCATAAATTCAAATAAAGGAGAATTGTCTGAGAATATATTAACTATTTCAGCTACTGGTACTTTCTTTGATAAAACAACGTCTTGGCCAACAAAGACTGAAAGATCCTTTTGCTCACTGCATTCAGAAGAAACTGTAATAATGGGAAAAATGAGTAAACCAAAGGATGCAGCATTTCGCCATATACTAGTCCATTGTAGCCATAGGTGAAAGATTATGGCACTGCAAGAGGCCACCACCAGTACTAGTGCCTTCAGGCATTTCCTATTGAAATGAATGGGAGGTGGCATGTGCCATCAGCCTTTAATCTGAAACTATATTTAATGGCCACAAATGAAATCTTAGTGTAATGGCTATCTTATGGGGTTAAATACAATAATACATGTAAACGGCTGCAGGTATTGACTCATCCACGTAATACCCCCACATGCCCGCCAAATAATATTCAAATATTCTCATTGGGTGGAATAAAATATATACTCACCATATTGAGCACGGGCTCCCAGCAAAACTAAAGGTAAAATAAAACAGACTGTTAGAATTAGAAAACAAAAAAAATAATTAACTTTAAAGTATAATGTAGACCAGGGCTGTCCAACTGGCGACCCCACCCCCACTTCTTTGGCCCCCAGATGCTGTGTCTGCTTACCATATGTAAGCTTTAAAAGGTATCACTACAGAGATAAACTGGTCCCTGCATTGTTTAAACCTCAAATTCAGACTAATCCCCTGTATTGTTCACACCTGTGATGCCCCTGCATTGTTCACACTTGTGACACCTCTATTGTTTATATCCTAAAGCCCTGTACTGTTCCACCTGAGACCCAGGCTGAAACTGCCCACATTGTTCACACCTTATTCAAAATGCTAATGGCGCACCAGCACTGTGTCACTGTATGTAGTAAATATTAGACTGAGAGCTTTACTTGTCTCCTGCTCTGTTCTGCCTTCCCTCCCTACAGGGCTGGAACTATGGACAGGCAGAGTAGACGCCCACCTAGGGCGCAATCTTGGGGCGGGGCACACTTTTTAAGGGGAATTTGCTTCTTTTTTTTTTAAACCCTGATTAACTTGGCCTTTAATAGTTTTTCAACTTTATAAACCCCCTGTTCCAGACAGAATCACTCCCAGCTCCCTTTTGGCAGCTGCTGGCACAGGTACATATTTTTGGGCAATATCTTGGCTGCTACTTGCACAGGTAAACAGATGATATGATGGATATTTGGCTGCTGCTGGCACAAGTACATATATGGAGGCAATAGTGTGTATTTTTTGGGTGATGCTGACACAGGTACAGATTGGGAGACATATAAGGGATTGGTTGCTGCTGGCTCAGGTACATGAGGCAATATGATGGCTGCTGGCACAGGTACACAGATGTTTGAGGGCAATATGATGGCTTTTTGGCTACTGCTGGAACAGATACAAATTGGGGCAATATGATGGATTCTTTTGGTTGTCGCTGGCATAGGTACAGATTGGGGGTAAAAATATGATGGATGTTTTGTCTTATGTTGGCACAGGTTGGGGCCTGGGGGCAATCTGAGGGATTGACTGCCATTGGCATAGGTACAAATGGAGGCAATATGATAGGTGCTGGCACAGGTACAAGGGGCTATATGACTGGTAAGGTGGGAAATGGTAATGCAGGACTGGGTGGGGGTCACTGATTGAAGCCTTTGCCTAGGGTGCAAAAATACCTTGTAATTTAGATCAGAAGTCAGCACTCACCCTTAGGGTATGTTAGATGAGGGTGCAAGTCTTAAGTGGCCACTTCCACCTGTTCTGTAAATGAAATTGATGAATAGACAGCATCGCACATGAGATTTATTATTAAAAGGCCTTTATTCCAAAGGGCTTAGTTCAGGACAGAAAACAGCAACCCCTGTTTGTTAGCAAAAATACCTTGGCCCGGCCTCCCTGTGTGTGCCATTCTAGGCTTGCCCAGTGCTGCTTGTGTGTGCCATTCTCTGCTTGCCCTATGCTACCTGTGGAATGTAAGCCTGTTAGGGTTTGTTAGCATTTGGAAATTGTTGTTAAGGGCCCCTAAGGTGTTTAATCATGTGTTGGGGGTTGTTGTATTATCCACAGGGGAGGATGAGGCATATGGATTTAAGGGTATGTTTTTAAAATGACTTAAATTTTTCACATATGAGTGATGAGGGATTTCACTGCAGTGAGCACCAACCATTTGTTTTTTTGGTGTGCTTTATGGTCGATATGGTCTGATGTACCCTAGCAACAAGGCAGTGGTTTTAATGAGAGACAGGTGAATAGAGGTGGTCTGAATAGTCCAGAGATTGTGAGAATCTCTGCTGTAAAAGCAAGGCAGGACAGCTGCTTACAATGGGGATTAGATAGGATCTGTGCAGCCACTGGGACAGAATGCTCTGTTATACAGATAGCTAGAATCTCAGCTGCCATAAAGCAGGACAGGACTGCAGCTTACAATGGGGATCAGATAGGATCTGTGCAGTCACTGGGACAGAATGCTCTGTTATACAGATAGCAGGACAGGACTGCTGCTTACAATGGGGATCAGATAGGATCTGTGCAGCCACTGGGACAGAATGTTCTGTTATACAGATAGCTAGAATCTCAGCTGCCATAAAGCAGGACAGGACTGCTGCTTACAATGGGGATCAGATAGGATCTGTGCAGTCACTGGGACAGAATGCTCTGTTATACAGATAGCTAGAATCTCAGCCATAAAGCAGGGCAAGGCTCCTGCTTACAATGGTCATCAGATAGGATCTGTGCAGCCACTGGGACAGAATGCTCTGTTATACAGATAGCTAGAATCTCAGCTGCCATAAAGCAGGACAGGACTGCTGCTTACAATGGGGATCAGATAGGATCTGTGCAGCCACTGGGACAGAATGTTCTGTTATACACCTGTCCCCCGCCCCCTCCCATTCCGTCTCACAATTCTAATTGACGATGTTCGCGATCGACACACTTCCGGTAACGGGGACTCACCCGTAGCAAGCGCCACAAACAGTTTGTTAAACCACACGCCGCTCCAGAGATCTGACAGTACAGACATACTGTGCCGGTTACAGTTGTGCTGAAGTGCGGAAGTTCAGAATGGGAGACTCGAGCCTAGTCCTCTACTCTCACTTGTAGGCCAATACATCTCCTTAATAATTTTACGCGGGCTTCGTTTGCAGGCTCTGATTGGCTGCCTCGTTTGCAGGCCTCTGATCGGCCTCTGCCCCACGTTTGCTACATTATTATTACTCTAACTTCCCGCTGCCTTCAGTCACAGGTCTATCGTTACGCTGCAGTGCGATGTGGTCTAGTAGTGTACCGAAATCCAGTCAGTGACTAGAAACATTTTTGAGAACGTTACACTGATACAAACTATTTTATTAGAGTACCTAAACCGAAGCAACTTGATTTACGCATACATCAACTTGTTATAGTTTAGACGAGATCATCTTCAATAATACCAGCCTATGAGCTTGTCAATAAGGAGATAATCTCCTGCTTGTGGCATTTTTGGTATCATTTAGTGTGGAAAGTTAATACAGCACGGAGCACAGGTTAGGAATCTCTTTAGGTTACACTGATATGAGCATCCCATAACTAGGCACAGCTAGGGTTTCCACCTTTTCTGATGGCAACCTTAGGCACAGCTGGAAATTCCCGGGGTCCCCCTACCCCCTGAAAACTTTCCTCTGCCTTGACTCAATTGCAGCTCCAGCAAATTCCAAATGGCTGCTGATCCAAGGTGCAATTGCACCCCCACTAGAAACACCACTGAGCATTAGGGGCCCGTTCAATAGAGAGGAGTGGGTTGACCACCTTGTTGGGTGGGTTGAAATTTGGGCAACCATTACAGGTTAGGGTTGGGAGCAAGTGAGACAGAATACAGTCCTCCACTGCTCCCAAATAATGGAAACAGAGGCACTTATAGAGGAAGCATACAGAGGGAGAACAAGCGGGCAAGGACAGGCAAAGCCAGCTGGCACCCTAGGCATCTGGTCAGCTTTGTCTCTCCCCCCTCCCCGAGCATGTGCGAAGGAGTTTGCTCACAATCGCTACCTAGGGGAGTATGAGGTCTTTGTAAAATGAAATGGTACCGGGCTAACGGTAGTTCCGGCCCAAGTGGACACTACAATGGCAACATTATGCAGGTTATCATGGTGATTAAGAATGTGTCAGAATCATGATGATATTATTGCAGAAAATCACAGTGGGTCTTCCTCACAGCTCTGCCCACCTGGCACTCCTTGGGTAATAACTGTCCCACAGCTTTTGGCTGGTGTGTGGAACACAACTGCTGCTGTTTCACTAAGGGCACTGTGTCTCTTACAACTGTCAGCTGCCATGTTAATATTGAAACAGATCATATTATGCACAGCTTCATGCACTGATCCCCAAGGGAGAAGAGGTCAGCTAATGTCCTGTTCCTAGGGCATCACCACATTCTGGGACTTGAAGTCCATTAATATATATATAATATATAATATATTATATATATAATAATTTATATATAATATATATGAATATATATATATACACACACACACACCCCCCCCACCTTTTCTTGAAAAAAATACCGGCCTTCCTATATTTCTATGCATTTCCCCTATTAATAACATAGGGATCAGCGACCTAAAGGGGCCTGCGAGTACCTATATATAAATACAGCCCTGAGTGTATATTACGAGGTACATCTGTTCTTTCAGCTCCAACAGTCTCAAACATACACCATTTGCATGAGACAAATCAGTTTATCTAGTGCTGTGCAGAAGAAACAGAGAGGAAGGAGGACATGAATTGCTGCATAGTGCAAAATCCCAATGGCACATATGTAAAAATAATAGTAAACCCAAAAGAAAAAACTGGTTCAGGAAAGCCACTTCATTTATTCAAATAGGAATTCTTATTTTCCTTAGACATTTACAGTCATCTCAGCATTTGGGCTTGGATGCTCTTATGCCTTGGGCCTTTGTCGCCTCTCCACAAATCTGGGCCTGCATCTCAGCTTGATTTCTAGCTTCAGTACACAATACAAGGCTTCGGTACAGCTTGCCATACATGCCAAGATTTGATTTGTCAATTTGCCTGATTTCAGCCATAATAGTCGACAGTATAGCCTTGCATGTTAGCTTGGCATTCCTGCTGATTTACACTTGTCCTGTCCAAACATTATTTCCTGATGAACCTTGTCAGCAGATTCCTGGTCAGAGGAATTGTAGCTTCCCTTCACTTTCTGTCAGATCTCTTCCAGTGCCCTGTTGGCCCCAAACCATGGAACAATAGCATTTGTTCATCCCTGTGTATGGCTAGTTGTGCAGCATCTGTCCGCTTGTCTTGCAGAGTGACGTTCACATTGTACAATGAGCAAAACGAGTGCAAATGCAATGAAGAAGCAGAGAACTGTGCGGAAAATAAAGAGGGTTTCCCAACTGTGCATGTTGTGTCCATCTGAAATGATAAAATAACTTAATTAGGACTGACATAAAAACAGAGAACAGCCCATCTGGAAATACAGCCTGGTAGTAGTCTCCATTCAAGGGCAGCCCCTGAAGTTTTGGTGATTATTCCCACTAGTAAGATGCTTTTAGAGTTAAAAATTTTACGAAAATGTAAAAAGCTTTGGACAACACTGTACTAAGACCGCACCTGTCTTCCCCGCATAAAAATTCTCAGAGGGTTACGGCATGCACTTCAAACATCAACAGATACCTGCCCCCCTTTCTGCCACCTGCCCAATATCTTGCATGCACCACTGGCTTCTCGCAGGTGTGGCCAGGGAAGGGGGGATTTATTTAAAGCTATAGAGGAAGCCAATCCCATGGTCTGACAGGGTCTGTTTCCTAAGATCCAAGTATAGGAGAAGGAAGAGGAACTCCAGCAGTATTACTGCAAAGAACTTTTTATTCCAGGCAGTGGTAAACACAACACATGTTTCGGGTACAATACCCTTTATCAAGTCATTCACTTGATAAAGGGTATTGTACCCGAAACATGTTGTGTTTACCACTGCCTGGAATAAAAAGTTCTTTGCAGTAATACTGCTGGAGTTCCTCTTCCTTCTCCTATACTTGGATCATTTGCAGCAGTTGCAGCACAGAGCAACTATTATGGAATTGGATGCATATCATTTGGAAAAGCTATTAGGGTCTGCTTCCTCTATAATTAAGCCACTGGGTTTGGGAATGCACCTACCTGAAGATATAGTAGTCTCAGTTATTGTCACACTAATTTGCTTTTCAGTAATGTTTTCAGCAGTCGTGAGTATAACTTGATAACTGGCAGTATCATTCAGCTGCAGATCCCAGAGAACGAGGGAACCGTTGAGCCTGAAGAACTGAACTCGGTCTTTGTACTTGGGAAATACTGTCACCTCTCCATTTTCCCATGTAGGACTTCCTTGTGGATCAGTGGTGCTGTTTGTTACTCTATAATACAGAATGGTCCAGTCGCTTGTTTCCCATTGGATAGTATAACTGGCAAACTGCTGGTTCAGCCTGTAGGAGATGGGCAGGAGCACAGACTTGCCTATGGTGCCCGTTGTACAATTCTTGTGAGTGATCAGTTCATGTCCTGCTGTGCCCCCTGTAATGACAATATCAAAGGGATACTGGTTTCAAAATAGTAATTTTCATTTATCTAATTAGTGAAGTGATGTCAGCAAACAATTATATTGTGAAAAATTACAGTCACTGTATATGGTTATAAACGTGTTCATCATCCTAGCGCCTGCCATGTGCCCTAAAATTTCACCGCCCTAGGCCCGGGCCTTGTTGCCTTGCCACAAATCCGGGCCAGGTGATCATATCATTCCTGGGGCTAACCTTCCTTTCATTTTAGAAATAGCTGCCCTAAATATAAACTAAGGGCCAGACCTAAAGTCTTACAAGAGACAAAACAGCAGTGTTGGACTGGGATGCCAGGGGCCCACCAGAAAACCTTAGTCCATGGGCCCATTCTCCAAACTATTTCTCCTCTTCCTTACATCACTCAACCTCTATTCTTCAAGTCTCTTTTTTTTCTATTCTATTATTTGTTATTTTATCTATTTAGCCCTCTGTTCCCATACAGAAGTAGGTATTGACCATGAAACAGGTAAAATGGTTAGAAGCAAGAGGGCCTACTGACATTTGGGCCCACCAGGAGTTTTCCTGGTATCCCGGTGGGCCAGTCCAACATCGCAGAGCAGCATTTATTACCCCTTATCCAAAGGCCCATTTACATTTATTAACAAAACTACTACACTGGTGAGATTTAGTTATGAGGTTGGAAAAAAATAAAACTCAGCTGATGCACAGAATAAAAAGCCACTCAATTAAACAGTTTGGTTTTCACTGTTAAGATTTTTTTTAATCCGACTTTCAGTTTTGTTGTTAAGGTCACTGACCCTGGCAACCAGAGAGGAGATTCATTCTGCAACCAAGTTTGTGAAGTTTTAGTTTTTTATCCCTTTTATTTGCTCTTCTATTAATTTTTTGGTTTGCCTCGAGTAAGTGGATGGAATTTAAAATGCTCAATTCAGAAACCACAAAGACGAGAAAAAATAAACTGTTGGTGCTAGAATACCAAGTAGAACTGCCACTTTACATGGCCAAGTTGTGTCTGTCAGATTTGCAGATAAAGAAGTGTAAATCAGAAAAGTATCCAAAGTAGGAAGAGAAGGGGAACTCAAATTAGATGCTGGTGCATCCCGCACTGCAAGAGGCATCAGATTAGATGCTGGTGCGTTCCCCACTGCATGACCTGCCAGTGGCAAATAAAGTAATCTATGAGTAAGAGAGCAAATAAATATTAAGTTTTATAATAGATAGATAGATAGATAGATAGATAGATAGATAGATAGATAGATAGACAAATAGAAAATGGACAGATAGCTAGACAGATTGACCCATAAGCTTCTAGCAGTGTCACTTCAAATTTTACCCACAAATTCTAAACATGTGGTAAAAACCTTCACAGTTCCAAAGTTCAAAAAAATTTAAAAGGGTACTCTGCTCAAAAAATTAAAGATATAATTCTACGCAACGCCCAATATTCTCTTTGGGTTTCTAATTGTATGCAGTGCTGGGCCAAGCCAGTTGCACACACTGGGCAATGAGCTGGTGGTGGAGGGAGGAGGACCCAAACTAGGGATAGGCAGAAGAGCTATAGTATGTGCCTAGTGCCCCCACTACAGCCTAGGCACATGCCATCTTTGTCTACAGCTGATTCTGCCCGGTTATGTGTAAATGTCGTTGCTATTGACAGCAGTGTCTGTCTGTTTATATGATATGCACTGCTGGTTATGACTCCTGAAGCAATGTTGCAAGCCAGAAAATAGAAACTGATCAATTGACCTAGAGGAGTCCTGACTCCTGTTACATTGTCAGGCCAGAGAACAGAAAGCGACTGCAATTGATAACAATAACATTTCCCCATAACTTTAAAATTATTGGATATTTTTAATGAAAGTATATGTGTTTAGGGTAAAACAAAGAAAATAGTAAGATATTTACCTAAAATCACAATTAAATAAGCGGTGTGTAAGATGTAGGTGCATTCTTTCTTTGCCATCTTCAAGTGAGACTAAATAATCTGACAGGAAACACTCGTGTGGTCAGTGCAGGACAGGAAGTACCGGCTGCATTTGTTCCTATAGAATAACATATGTGGGTGGCTTACAGTTATTATTATTTATGGAAAGTAACAAACTGGGATGTTTATGAAAGACAAAGGGTACTCCAGCTAAATGACAGCGTAGGACCAATTATCATTTATGATTCGATGCAGGGTCAGACTGGAGGCTTTGGGGGCCCACTGGGGCTGCAAAGCAAGGGCCCTCCTGGCAGTTTGCCTCCTGGCAAATGCAGCATGCGCATGCATGCGTGTCTTATGAGGCAGCCAGGGAAGCAGGTCTGGGCCAACCCTGATTCAATGCTGCATTAATGGGCACAGAATTGCCACTTGCATTTAAGCTTTTCCTCTAGATTTTATTGCTCTATTAGTGATTTCATTAGGTGGTGGCTGATTTATCAATGGTTGGATTTTAGAAGATTTTTGAAACCACGACTAAACTCATCTTCGAATGTAACAAAATGTATTTAAAAATCTGAATTAAAATAGTAAGAACGAGAACTACAATGTTTTCGTATTGTCACACAAACAGCGTCAATAGATATCCAAAAACCACTAAAACCACGAATCTAAGAAAGATTTTCCAGTAGTAAAAGGGATATCTGCCATTGACTTCTACATGTTTTCGACAAATTTTAGCTGGAGTATTTTTGTATTCAGAATTGTCACAGTTTTGTTGCATAATTAATCCCAGAAAGGTTGCACTTTTTTCCCCACGACTTTTTCTAATATTGATATCTTTATAAGATGTATGTGCATAGTCCCCATAGTCATGTTTAATGATATTTGCTTATTATGGAATACTTTTTTGATCTGGGTTTGGGTTTTTTGTTATTTATTCATTTTCTTGCATTTTTATGTACGTGCTTACATTGTTTCATAATGTCATTGGTTGATATAGCATCATGTTTGGTGCCAAGATGCTTTGACTCCTAATATTATAGTATTTATATTATTAACACTGTTAATTGGCACTAGATCACGAAATATGGAGAGGATGAACTCTAACCCTGCAAGTAAGGGGTGGGATTTCAACAGGATATGTTTTAAAAGGTCACTTTGTTTCCATTTTGTTACACTTGATAAAGGGCGTTTGAGGCCCGAAACATGTTGTGTGTTTGTAGCTGCCAATAACTCACATTGTTGCAGATATTCTGCCTTGGATTGCTCTCCTCACTCTTCTACTTTTGATATATGTTAAAGACTTGCGGTAAAGTCTTTGAGGAAAGAAGCACCGTTGCATTTAATACTGGGCTGTGCGCTGAAGTAATTCTTTATTTTGATGCTTTGACTCCCTCTGATATTCTGCAGGATGCTTTGGTGCCAGCCGTGTCACCCCAGAATAGCGAAATCATGAAATATGCTAGGAATTATTTTTATTTTGGATTCATGATTTTTCTGTGATTCTGCTCAACTGATTTATGAGTATATTACTTTTGTGTTTCTTGGCTTAAATAAACATTGTCATGGTATATTTCTGTAGTTTGTATCACCCACTATCTAGGAGGGCAGATAGGACCCACTAATCTTGACCAGAGTGCTTATTGATAACACACTTAATAACGATTTCAGCATCTTGTAAGCAGCCACTGTACCCACATAGGGTCCCTCATTTCCTTTCTAACACACTACTTTTCTATATATGGTTTTGCTGCTCAGCCATTGTTACCACCCTTTCCCTCTGCGTTACATGTGTTTATTCAACCACTTCCTCCACTATTTCTTATGCTTATCCCAAGCACAGGGCAAAGTCTACTCTATACCTGGCATGATCTATTGTGAATTTGGGAAGGTAATGAAATTGATTGATTCCTAGAATTAATGAATTATGATAATTTGAGCCATCTGTAGCAATCACTATAAATATGGCCTCTTCTCATTGTGACATTTATAGCGCTTATAATAGGGCTCTTAATACAGTCAGACAATTGTTGTAACCCCGCAAAAAGGAAAGATGAACATAAGAAAAAATGTTCAAATAAATATCTTTTATTTCAAGTTATATCTCACCATAGTGAGACAAGGAGCAAGAGAGCCTGGACTAGGGGTCAGCAGAAGAAGTTCCTGCCCAACTGATGATGTCAGGTCAGTATGTGTGTATGTATATATATATATATATATATATATATATATATATATATATATATATATATATATATATATATATATATATATATATATATATATATATATATAATATATATATATACTATATATATATATATATGTATATGTGTGTGTACTCTGGACCTTCAAAGCAATGACTTTGGTTTCTTCAGATGCCGCAAAGTCCTCTTCATTACTCAAATGCTTAATATATGGCATCTTAATAACTTCATAACCAAAGAACCCTGTAATTTATACCAGGATATAACTTGTATCAACTACAGGGCATTAAGGGTATCTACAGCACCCTATGTCTGTGGCCCCATCCTGTAATTACCTTGTTCATTTTACAAAATTTGGTATTTTATGAAAGTATGAACACATTTCTATGGTTTTCATGTGTTATTACAGTTTTGCTAATGAAGGTGAATTGCCCTTTAAGCTGTGAGTCTTCGTTCTTATCTTATCTAAAACTGTTACAAAAGTATCTTAAGTATGTGTTCTGGGCTCTCTGCCACGAGCTTATTAAGTTAGAAACGGTGTATCTTTTTCTGGCTGTTCAGTGCAGCAGATCAAAGAGAAACTAGGGAAATATCAGTAAAAAAAAAACATTACTGCGGGTTGAGCTGTCAAAAGCGGGACTGTCCCACTCCAAACAGGACAGTTGGAGGTATGTTAAATAGCATCTAGAAAGTCACTTGTGTCAATGAGCTTTGAGAAAACGTATTCACAAATGGGGTTTAATTTCATTTTTCTTCAGTCATTCATAAAAAAACCCTTGCGTCCAGAAACCCCAATTGCAAGCTAAGAAACTCACTTTTTCTTTTTCAGCTTCTTCTCTTGGGATAATAATCTATAAATGAAAATGTAGTTCAAGCTGAGAAACTCACTTATCTCTGTCTGCTCTTCTTCATCCTCCTCGGATTTAGGCCTATACAAAGAAAATTACAAAAAATTTAACTTTTCTGATTGAATGTTGTAAGGCAAGAAAAAATTTGCATTAATTATCTCAACTGTTAATATTTCAGTTTAATATTAATTTATCAAAAATCTTATGCCCCAACAATATACTAAAACAAAGACATATTAGCTGATATAAAAACTTACAATGGCAGTAGGTACATGCAGAAAGTTACATTTTCTTAGATTACACGTTTATTAGATTTCCAGGAAGATTTTTTGGAAGGCTGGGGTTTCTTGGCAGTTCTTCTTTGTCATCCTACTCCTTTATGTCTACAACATTTATTTCCTTAGCAGCTTTCTTCACTTTCTCTGGTTTAGTTCTGCACAGGTAAAATAAATATACAAAATGTAACTTTCTGCATGTACTTACTGCCATTGTCAATTTACAGGTGGGGTTTGGGGTAATTTCCCTATAAACATTACCCAGCTATTACAAGCTTAGAAACTTACTTCTTCTTCTTTTCCTTTTTCTCTGGCTCAGTCTCGCTCTCCTCCATCTGAGAGGTTTATGACCTGAAAAAATAAAATACACAATGAATATGAAAACTCCCAAAGATTAATGCTGTTTGAAAATCACTAAAGTGACCATTATTGCCTGGACCCAGGCAATTATTAAATAGATGCATGGTTGGGCTTTTCTTCAATTTGCATTTTAAACAAACTGGTAGCTAGGGTTTAAATTGCCCTAGCAACTGTGCATTAATTTGAATAAGAGACTACAATATGAATAGAAGAGGCCTGAATAGAAAGATGAGAAATAAATATTAGCAAATAGCAATACATTTGTAACCTTACAGAGCATTTGTTTTTTAGAAAACTGGAAAGAGTCCAAAGAAAAAGGCAAATAATGGTAAAACTATAATAAATAGGTAATGGAAACCAATTAAAAAGTTGCTTAGAATTGGCCATTCTATAACATACTAAAAGTTAAAATAAAGGTGAATCACCCATTTAAGGCATTCAGTAAAGGTGAGCTTTCCCTTTAACTATGACTCAACCTGATGCTGAACTACAACTCCCTGTATCCAGTGACAGAAATGGTGGGATCTGATTCTAATAAAACTCATATGATGGCAGCCTTGACAATGAGATTTATTAATTACTCCTACATCAAATTAACCTAGCTGCTTCAGTTACTCTTTTGGAGTTCCTTGCTCATTGTTTTGGCTTGAGCCTGTCCCTATAATCTCTTTTCCACATACAGTAGAACCCCCATTTTACGTTTTTCAGGGGACCAGAAAAAAATTATGTAAAATCCAGGAAAATGTAAAATCAGGGTAATGTATTATGCATAATATATAGGTAGGGCTACAAAATAACAACGTAAAATGAGGCGAAACTTAAAATCAGGGGATGTAAAATGTGGGTTCTACTGTATAACTGCCCACTTCTCAAGTCTGTCTGTGCCTCAGCATATTTTCCCGCTCTTTTTTGGACAAGCCAAGGCTGCATTTACAAAGCCTCCCACATTTATTGAATCAAACCTGCAATTCAAAAGACAGGGCATTTAGGCCTATAGTTATTGGGCTTTAAGAGCACTTAGCTGCAAATTCTATTGTGTCTGTTACTGGACAGTGCTGATATCACTGTGTCTGTGACCCAGAGTTACTGGGCTCTAGTTAGTGCTGGGCAATACTGTACCTTACTCAATCTCCACACAATCTGTAACCATGCGTGCATGAGGAGGGGAGTTCTGTGTTGTGTACTGGTGTACTTGTGTGTATCACTGTATGTGAGTAGACTATGGCTGCGTAGGAGTTGTACTGTGCAGTCTTGTAAATCTGAGTCTATAGGATATATAGGACTCACTCAGGTCATTCAGGGAGGAACTGAAAGTAAGTGAGGGACATAATGCTCCTAGGCCAAATCCTTCTGCCCGGCCGAACCAAATCCTAATTTGCATATGCAAATTAGGACTGGGGAGGAAAATCGCGTGACTTTTCGTCACAAAACAAGGAAGTTAAATTTTTCCCTTCCCACCCCTAATTTGCATATGCGAATTAGGGTTCGGATTCGGTTCGGTATTCGGGCGAATCTTTCACAAAGGATTCGGGGGTTCGGCCGAATCCAAAATAGTGGATTCGGAGCATCCCTAATTCACTGTGCATTTTCGCATTTCACCACCTGCCAATTTTTTTCGCAGAATTATTCAGAATTTCACAAATTTTTTGGTGAAGCAAAACTGGATAGATTCATCCATTACTAGTTACCACCTCAGCCTTTAAAACCGAACACATATGGAATACAAAGCCTGCATGGCTAATTAGCAAATAATTTAGATGCATGCTGCATGACTGCACATAAATCAGTTCAGTCTGCAGCATGCATCTAAATGAATTGCTAATTAGCCATGCAGGCTTTGTATTCCATATTATGTATGGTTTTAAAGGAGTGAGGTAGCAACCCTAGGTAGTTTAGTAAAGTCAGAGGAAAGGGCAATGGTAAATGCCAAGAATTGTCAGGAGCTTCTAAATCGCAGGTGAGAGGAGCTGCCAATGACACTGAGAACGGTTACACAGAGATGGACGAAGCCATCAATCATTTGATTCCTCATTTATATGATTGTTGTTGTTAACACATATAAAGGAGCAGCATTTTCCATTGTGCTGTACAATTGGTGTATAGATATAAATACACAACCGATACAAGATGTAAAGTGGGCTCAGGCCAAAAGAGCTTGCAATTGACATAATAGTGATATGACAAGCCATGGGAAAAAGTTGAGTTGTCTAAACTGTATGTTTGAGGGGAGTTTTCCCTCCATATCTGCCAATTTAAAAGAAAAATGGCTGCTAATATCAGGGTCTGTGAGTGGGGCACAGGCCAAATAACGTGATTTGTGGATTAGAAATGGAATGTTGTAAAATGTAAAAAAAAAAAAAATATTTACATTTGAATAAAAAATCTTTCCATTTTTTTTATACCTTTTATACCTAAAATGTGGGTCATTATCTAAGTATTATAACGCCAGCGCTGCTGAGGATGCCTGTGTGGTAGTTTAGTAAAGTCAGAGGAAAGGGCAATGGTAAATTCCTGTCACAAGCTCTGCTCTCCTCATGTCACTGTGCAGCTTTGGGCCCGCCTTCTTCTGTGATGTAGGAGTGATTAATAAATATCATTGTCAAGGATGCCCCCACTTCATTTACTCTTTTGGAGTTTTTGGCTCATTGTTTTGGCTTCAGCCTGTCCTTACTGTATAATCTCTTTTCTTTATAAACCTGCTTAGCCCCCTTCTTGATCTTTCTGTGCCTCAGCAGTTTTTCCCGCTCTTTTTTGGACCAGCTAAGGCTGCAATTAAAAGCCTCCCACATTTATTGAATCAAACCAAGTCTGTGGGTCAAAGGGCAAGGCATTTGGGCCTATAGTTATTGGGCTTTAGATACAAATTCTGTTGTTTCTGTTACTGGACAGTGCTGATATCACTGTGACCCAGAGTTACTGGGCTCTGGTTAGTGCTGGGCTGTGCTACTGTGCCTTACTCAATCTCCACACAATCTGTAACTGTGCATGCATGAGGAGGGGAGTTCTGTGTTGTGTACTGGTATACTTGTGTGTATCACTATGTGTTATATAAAGTGAGTAGACTATGGCTGCGTAGGAGTTGTGTTATGTTTTGGTAGCCGAGGATGAGCAGAGTATAACAGTACTTTATTAGCAGGTTCATGCAGCCATTACACTTCAATAGTAACCTACAGGCCATTTCTATAAACACCACAAGTTGTACTGTGCAGTCTTGTAAATCTGAGGAAGGAGAGTCTATAGGATATATAGGCCTCACGCAGTTCACTCAGGGAGGAGCTGAAAGTAAGTGAGAGACATAATGCTCCTTGGAGTTATATATGACATTGATTTAGGGACTAAACTAGCTTTTGTGTCAAGCTGAAAATGTGGGTCATTATAGAAGTATTATAAAGGCAGCGCTGCAGGTGTGGTAGTTTTAGGGTTGCCACTAGTGATGGGCAAATTTATTTGCCAGGTATGGATTCGTTGCAAATTTCCGCATTTCATCGGCGCAACAAAAAAAAATTGGGGCCGGTAAAAAATTGTTTAGATGCCCATTGACATCAATGCATTTGGACAAAAATTGTGTCAAAATTGTCGTGCATCAATATTATTTTGACATCCATTGTCATTAATTTGTTGCTGGAATTTTTCAGTGATTAGCAAATTTTTTTCAGAGTTTTGTAAATTTTTCTGCGAAACAGGGCAGATTCGCCCATCACTAGTTGCCACCTCACCCCTTTAAAACCGAACAGATATGGAATACACAACCTGCATGGCTAATTAGCAATTCATTTAGATGCATGGCTGCACATAAATCAGTTCAGTCTGCAGCATGCATCTAAATGAATTGCTAATTGGCCATGCAGGTTGTGTATTCCATATGTGTTCAGTTTTAAAGGAGTGAGATGGCAACCCTAGGTAGTTTAGTAAAGTCACAGGAAAGGGCAATGGTAAATGCCAAGAATTCTCAGGAGCTTCGTTTAGGACTGTCACCGGCGTCCAAAAAATTTTGACGCCGGCGAAATTTTGCAGAAAAGTATCGGATTTATTTGCCAGTGGTGAAACGTGGAGATTCATCGTGAATTTGCGCCTGGTGAATAAATTCGCCCATCACTACTTCTGCTTATACATCGCTGGTGAGAGGAGCTGCCAATGACACTGCCAACTGTTACACAGATTCCTGCTTTTATTTATATGATTATTGTTATTAACACATATAAAGCAGCAACATATTCCATTGTGCTGTACAATTGGTGTATACATACACAACCAATACAAGATGTAAAGCGGGCTCTGGCTAAAAGAGCTTGCAATTGACATAATGGAGATATCATAACAAGCCATGGGAAAAAGTTGTGTTATCTAAACTCTATGTTTGTGGGGAATTTTCCCCCATATCTGCCAATTTAAAAAAAAAATGCCTGCTGAAATGTTCTGTGAGTGGGTTGCATCAATATTGAATCCAAGTGCATTAGGCCATGCCTTGATTAACACTGTGTGACAGAAGTGACACCATTCCAAGAGCAGGGTAAATAGCATGTGATTTGTGGATTAGAAATGGAATTAAGAATGTTGTAAAATATAAAAAATAAACATAAAATAAAAAATATTTACATTTGAATAAAAAATATTCCCATTTTAGCCTTTTATACCTAAAATGCGGGTCATTATCTAAGTATTATAACGGCAGCGCTGCTGAAAATGCCTGTGTGGTAGTTTAGTAAAGTCAGAGGAAAGAGCAATGGTAAATTCCTGTCACAAGCTCTGCTCTCCTCATGTCACTGTGCAGCTTTGGGCCCGCCTTCTTCTGTGATGTAGGAGTGATTAATAAATATCATTGTCAAGGCTGCCCCCACTTCATTTACTCTTTGGAGTTCCTTGCTCATTGTTTTGGCTTCAGCCTGTCCTTACTGTATAATCTCTTTTCTTCATACACCTGCTTAGCCCCCTTCTCAATCTTTCTGTGCCTCAGCAGTTTTTCCCGCTCTTTTTTGGACAAGCCAAGGCTGCAATTAAAAGCCTCCCACATTTATTGAATCAAACCAAGTCTGTGGGTCAAAGGGCAGGGCATTTGGGCCTATATTTATTGGGCTTTAAGAACACTTAGCTACAAATTCAATTGTGTCTGTTACTGAGCAGTGCTGAAATCATTGTGACCCACAGTTACTGGGCTCTGGTTAGCTAATGTGCCTTGGCTCAATCTCTACAATGAGTATATGAGGAAGGAAGTTCTGTGTTGTGCACTGGTGTACTTGTGTGTATCACTATGTGAGTAGACTATGGCTGCGTAGGAGTTGTACTGTGCAGTCTTGTAAATTTGAGGAAGGAGAGTCTATGGGATATATAGGCCTCACTCAGGGGCCACAGTGTTCCATATATATATATATATATATATATATATATATATATATATATATATATAAAATAAATATATATTATAAACAGGGCTTAACTATGGGACAAACCCCGGTCAGTGACATTGATTTAGGGACTAGCTTTTGTGTCAGGCTGAAAAAGTATAAATTATTATAGGTATTACAAAGGCAGTGCTGCTGGGGATCCCTGTGTACCAGTTTAGTAAAATGAGAGGTAAGGGCAGTGGCACCCTGTGAAAAAGAACGTAAATTAGAATGTAATTTGTTCATATAGAATAAAAAAGATGGCTTCACAGAGATACTGTATAGTTTCCCATATCATGTGAAGTGTGCCTAAGATTAGATTCATGGGGGGGGGTGCATAACCAATTTGCTCCCCATTTTCTTTATCCCCATCACCATGGTGTGATCTAGCCCTGTGCCACACAGCTGAACAATGATTGGAGTTAGGGTATTTCTTGGACAGGTAGAGTTTTTTTTTGTATCCATGTCACCCCACCAAAAATGTAAATTTACCCAACAAAATCTGCCATCTCTTCCCATTTCAATTTCGATATCTGCATTTTTTCACTTCTGCAGTCATCCAACCTGCAAATAGTCCAGAATAGTCAGAAAATTGTCATCATTATATCACATAAACCACAACTCTGAACTGGCCCTATGCTGGAGCAATAAGCTTTACAATAATTCACCCAACACTGGTGCAATGAGCATTATAATTCCTCACCCTATGTTGGTGCAACCAGCATTACAATAACTTATCCGATGCTGGTGCAATCAGCATTTTAATAACTCACCTATGCTGGTGCAATCCTCATTATAATCCTCACCCTATGCTGGTGCAATCAACATTACAATAACTCACCCTAAACTGGTGCAATCATCATTATAATTCCTCACGCTATGCTGGTTCAATCAGCATTATAATTCCTCACGCTATGAGGGTGCAATCAGCATTATAATAACTCATCCTAAACTGGTGCAATCATCATTATAATTCCTCACCCTATGCTGGTGCAATCAACATTACAATAACTCACCCTAATCTGGTGCATTATATGAGCATTATAATTCCTCACCCTATGTTGGTGCAACCAGCATTACAATAACTTATCCGATGCTGGTGCAATCAGCATTTTAATAACTCACCTATGCTGGTGCAATCAGCATTACAATAACTCACCCTATCATCATCATTTATTTATATAGCGCTGTCAAGATACGCAGTGCTTATCAGCATTATAATAACACATCTATATGGGTGCAATCAGCATTACTGATTGCTGGTACAATTAATGCTACAATGCCTCATCCTATCCTGGTACAATAAGCATTACAAATGATATCATATTTTGATACAGTTTTGACTGGTTGGAGATTTCGCAATGTCCAGACTCACCATTTAATCATATGTATTCTTATAATGCAAGCAGTAGCTCCTTTCAAAACGTTAACTTCGTTATTCATTCTCAGCAGCAAGATGTAGGCCCTTAGAAGAAAAGAAAACTCAGAGGCAGGGCAGATACAACAAAATATGCACAGATTAATCATTAATCAGTAAGGTTTAGCACCTTTGCCACACCTTTCTGTAGAATCAGTTTTACCTTAAAGGGGTGGTTCGCCTTTAAGTTAACCTTTAGCATCTTTTAGAACGGCCAATTATAAGCAACTTTTCAATTGGTCTTTTATTTATTTATTTATAGTTTTTGAATTATTTGCAGATTTCAAAAGGGGTCACTCACCCCATATAAAAAAATATATATATTGTTATTGTTACTTTTTATTAATCATCTTTATATTCAGGCCCCCTCTCTCATTAAAATCAGTGGGTGGTTGCTAGGTTAATTTGGACCCTAGCAATCAGATGCTGAATAAAAAGCTACATAACTCAAAAGCCACAGCCAATAAAAAATGAAAACCAATTGCAAATTGTCTTAGAATATCACTCTCTACATCAGGGATCCCCAACCTTTTAAATCTGTGAGCAAAATTCAGAAGAAAAAGGAGTTGGGGAGCAACACAAGCATGAGAAATGTTTTCGGGTGCCAAATAAGTCCTGTGATTGACCATCTGGTAGCCCCTATGTGGATTGTCAACCTACATTAAGGCTCTGTTTGGCAGTGCACCTGGTTTTTATACAACTAAAACTTGCCTCCAAGGCTGGAAAATAATCACCTACTTTAAGGCCACTGGGAGCAACATCCAAAGGGTCGGAGAGCAACATGTTGCTCACAAGCTACTGGTTGGGGATCACTTCTCTACGTCATACTAACAGTTAATTTAAAGGTGAACAACGCCTTTAAATGCAGGGGGATGATCTAAATAGGGGGGAGGAGCTGGGAATCTGTAAGCACATGTATTGTTAAGTTCTCACACATCCACCCGAGGACTCAGGACACTGAAGCATGGCTACTCCACTCATTTGACGGACTTTGATTCAAAAGAATAAGCATCATATAAATCCCTTTAAGAGTCAGAATCAGAAACGTTACAATATAAATTCTTCTCACCATGTTGATTTACACTTTGAATAATTTCTGTTCTGGACGACTTCCTCCACTTGGAACCAGCGTATATCTGAGTACAGGTTCCGCTTAGCGATGGTATCCTTTGTCCCTTTGCCTGATTTGATAAAAAACTGTTTCGCTGCATTAATTAAGCTGTTCATCTCCTCTGCACTCCACTTCCTATTTCGGATAAAATATAAAAATAACTAAATAACTATGCTTGTAATACCCTTTCACCAATCGCACTTAAATCTGAGAAGCTGGATGGCAAAGTGTGTGGAATATGGGACATTTCTTTACCAGAAGCTATAGGCCAATGGAGAAACACTAAAAGTGCCATTAGCCTGAGAGCTCAAAATCCTGCAGCATTGTAAACAGTATTTTTCAGATAGGATCTCTGCTCACCAGATATTTAAATAGACAACCTTATCTGCTTAAATTAACCAACTTGATACTTTGTTATAAGTCTCAAGGATAAGCTGATAACACCAGGTTATATGAATTGTGAAAATTACAATGTTGCTTATTGTTGAGATAAAGTAAGTTCAGCTTAACCCAGCTGTATAATAATAAGGTTGTCTATTTAAACTTATACAATATATATAAACTAAGTAACCATTATCATTGTGACAAATATTAAGGGAAGTGTGTTTTAAATACAAGAGGTCTGATGAATCTGATACAGTCACAAACAAGATTTTTTTTTTCTTTCTTTTTAATTGAATAACACTCCTTGGGTGGCTGTAGAGTCTGAGTATTTATTTATTTTAAGAGTTAATTTTCTTTTATTAAATAAAATCTAGATGAACCTGATGAAGGAAGTGGAGCCGTGTGTCTGTCCTTTTTGTTTGTCTGAAGGATTTCCAATACGTCTACAGTCAGGTCTAGTTCTCTGCTAGTCAAGCTGGTTGGAGAATCAGCAAGATTTGTCACCTCCTCCAACCCAGGGGGATGTTTGCTTTTCTTTTTGGATGGGGTATGGGGCCTCTCCGTTAGCTCATTTGGCACAGTCCCTGTATCAACTGTCTCACTCTCCACTAGCTCAGTGTTCTGTTCTTGGCCTCTTTTTCTCTTTGTCACAGAGGCTGCCACAACTTTTCCAGTAATATGTTGGTCATTCTCATTCTCCTCTTGCATGTTTTGTTTCAATGAATCAAGTGGTGTCTCTTCCACCAAAGAATCCCCAGCCCCTTGGATTCTGTCACCATCTTTGAGCTTTTTTCTATTCTTCTTCTTCTTGAAGATTATGGAGTTTTCTGCATCATCATCTTCAGCTAAGGAGACGCCCCTTAGAAAAGTTCTACAAGTCAATAGGTTATTTTCCTCTTTAACATGACATGTCACTTTGATAAAGAAACACAAAACCTGTTATGCAAGTTCCATAATATAAAATAGTTATCAGTGCCGTTCAAAAATATATGGTCGGGGCTAAATATTTCTTTTTATAGACTTTCATTATGCACAATGACCTTGCCATCTCAAAGCAATGTTTCATAACACAGTCAGTCTGGCTTACACATAAATTATAGTGGAGGCTATTTATTCAGTAGCCCAGTTGATAATAAAATTATGGCATACAACTGAGTCTCTTGGCTGGATGGGGCTGTACCAACGGGCCTGTAGTTGGATAGTACTGGCCTAATACTTTTGGTTACAGTCCGTTTACATTCAATGGACTTTATAAAGCATTCTCTATACAACTCCATACATCTATTTAAGGATTACAAAATGCATTAGTGTTAACAGATGCTTCTCTTACCCTCATCCGGTACTTTAAAAACAATACAATGTTTTAATTGTTTTCTGTATCAGTCTGATAATGAGGTGCCCCCTACAAAAAAAATAAGACCTATGCATCAGTCTGTTAACCAGGAAATAAATATATATATATATATATATATATATATATATATATATATATATATATATATATATATATATATATATATATAGAATGGTCACTTAAAGTGGTTGTTCACCTAAACTTTAACTTTCAGAATAATGTAGAGGGTGCTATTCTGATAAAACTATCAAAATGGTCTTTAATTTTTTTCAATATTTGTGCTTTCTAAATTATTTAGCTTTTTGTTGAAGACCTAGACATTTTAATTTCTATACCTGGTTTGGAATGGGTGCAGATGCTATCCTATCACCAATAGCTATACATATGCATGCATGCTGATAAGTTACAGAACATGGCAAATATGTGAAAAACACGTGATGACAATTGCTCAGGTTGGTGTGACACGCATGGCCCATAAAGTAATCCAGGGCAGCCAAGCCAATTGATACATTTTACTTTAGGTATTAAATAAACTGTAAAGATTATAATACACAAATTCCATTACTGGTGTGGGATATTACGTACTATAGTGAAATATAGTTGCCCTCTGTTCTCTTTAAATCTGGACGTGTCAAATCTGCATCTTTAATGGCTAAGCAGAAAATGTAAATGTATACTGAATACTGCACAGTTTCTGGGCTGCACAGATACATAGCATGGCAGATGCATGCAGCTAGACCCCATAGTCCTGCTTCCAAACTACATCTCTCAGTATCCTTGGCATGGAGCTGGGCCTTGCTTGGCAGAGGCATGCAACTGAGCCTTGTGGTGCTGTTTCTATACTACAACTCCCAGTATCCTTTGCATGGCAGATGCATGCAGCTGAGCCTTGTGGTGCTGTTTCTATACTACAACTCCCAGTATCCTTTGCATGGCAGATGCATGCAGCTGAGCCTTGTGGTGCTGTTTCTATACTACAACTCCCAGTATCCTTTGCATGGCAGATGCATGCAGCTGAGCCTTGTGGTGCTGTTTCTATACTACAACTCCCAGTATCCTTTGCATAGAACAGCTGGATCATCTACAGCAGTGAGTATACAGGTGGGCAATCAGGCTGCAGGCTTTGTTACTGCCCTTGAAGCATCAAAGTAACTACCCCTTTCGACCAGCCCTCCTGGATCTATAGCATTGCTGCCACATCTTTCTATAACCCCCTCTCCGGGCTTTGGGGCAAAGAAAATGTACAATAAAATCCAGCACTCACTTCCAAGCATTTCCTGCTTCTAACCCACGTGTTAAATTCACTTGTCGGAAGTGAGCATGTGACCACGCCCACGGGTGCTATGGAAACAGAACTCTTGGGCATTTCCTTCCTCAATGAACTTTATTGGTAAGACAAAATAGTGACAGCGGCCATAGGCAGCCATTAGGAAGTGAATTAGCAATACTCGTCCTCATTTTACTTATCTCTAAACACATATGAAGGAATTATATGCTTTTTTTTATATTTGTCATGGCAGTACTTTGTGGTATTGGAGTCTGTATGTGTTATCTCATCTGTGCAAATGATTATTCGTCAGTAGATGCCTCTCCAGCACTCAGAGGGTTAATTAAACTCCTGACCACTGTTTTCTCTTTGATAAAATTATTCATCCGATCCTTGTTTTCACTGGGTTCATAGATATGTGTCATTGGCTGTTTCTATTCTCTGCACTGCTGGTTCTGACTCCTGAAACATAGGAGCAAAAGCCGTCAGGATTAGTAGACCTGCAGGGGAACTGGTGTGTGCTACATCAGTTCCCAACTCTAGAAACAAAGATCAGAAAGCAAACGCTGCTCTCAGTTGTGATGTGCTGGCGCCTGGCTGGTCTGATACCCGCAGGAACTAATGGGTTTATCTGCGGGTAGGGTTGCCACCTTTTCTGGAAAAAAATACCGGCCTTCTTATATATTTATCTTTTTCCCCATTAATAACATTGGGATCAACCATCATTTTTACCCTAACCCTAGTTGCCACCTGGCCATTATTTCACCGGCCTGGCCTGTAAAAATGATGCTTGATAGCAATGTTATTAATAGGAAAAAATGGCAAAAATATAGGAAGGCCAGTATTTTTTTGCAGAAAAGGTGGCAACCCTACCTGCAGGTCAGACGGGTTCAGGCCGACTTCAACACACAATTTGATTCTCAGTACAGACCTGCCCATTTTGTAGTATCCAGTGGTGTAACTAGATGTTACTGGGCCCCAAAGCAAACTATTTTTCAGGCCCCCAAAATGTCTAGAGGTTGACCAACTTTAATTGAAATTGTATACAAATTAGGGCGTTGTTGGGCCCCTATACCTCCTAGGTCCCCTTGCAGCCACAGGGTCTGCTTCCTCTGTAGTTACACCCCTAGTAGTATCCCTTACCTGAGCTGGAAGAGTCTCTTGGAACCTAGATAGGTCAGATCTAGTAACTGGTAGGCTGTACTCTTTAATAGGTCATTGACAAATTGATTATGGCTATTGATCCAAGTAGCCTACTGATAGTATTAGTGGGACTATAAATCCCAGGCATACTACTGCCCAGAAGTAGGGAACTAAATGAACAGACTCAGGGACTAGAAAGGTATCCCTGGGTTCCCCTTGGGATAGGGTTGCCACCTGGCCGTTATTTTACAGGCCTGTCTGGTAAAAATGTTGCATGATGCCAATGTTATTTATCGGGAAAAAACATAAAAATATAGGAAGGTTGGTATTTTTTTCCAGAAAAGGTGGCAACCCTACCTTGGGATAAGGCCTGAAAGCCAAGAGCTCCTCTTTATAAGCTGCTCTGTTCTCATTGCTTACACTGCAGGGATAAGTGCTGAACATTGTTGGTGCTGTGAGTAAATGCCTAACCACCATATTGTACTTTTTTGCATTATTCTGTTAAACTCCTTTGTGGATCTTGTTTAATAAATCTGTTCTTGTCATCCATTTACTGTGTAGTTCAACAAAACTCTTCCTCCGGTACATTTGGCAGCCCCAGTTAGTCCCATTTTACTATAGCCTTACATACTGATTAACCAGGCAGTGTCATACAATAAACAATGCAAAACCAAATATGCTAACTACCACAACAATTCACACCTCTCTATTGTCTGTTTCTCTGTGTAATGAAAATAAATGTAAGGTAAATCCTGCTTTAAACAATATATAATATAAATAAAGGCTAATAATTATAATAATACTGTAACGATAATATTATTATAGAGCATCCATGGGATGCATTATACATAGCAGCCACGTGGTGGCACTATGGTCCATCATTACTGAAAAACAAAAGAAAATGCACTGCTGTGAGCAAAATAATGTGATTTTTGTGTCCAATCTCCTCATTCAGAGCTGAACAAAAGTAAACTTGTTCCCTTCTTTTGTCTTTCAGGATATGGGAAGGATTGTCAGTCACATGGAATTCCGGCACAAACACGGTGGCAACCCTGGTTGCTAAGGAACAGGCTGGGGATCACTGCCAAGGATACTCTCAACCAGCATCTCTTTAGTAGAAGCTCTGAATTCTCCTTGTTCTGGGTCAGTTCGACCAGAATCTGTGGCTTGCTCTGTTCTGAGGATAGCAAGTAGTCACTGTAGCATGTAACTATACCTAGTTATATATTTCATATTAATCCTCATTTTCAGGACCCTCATCCCCAGAGCACCCAGAGTCAGGTCCGGACTGAGAATTAAAATAGGCCCTGGCATTTCAGGTACACAGAGGCCCAATCAGCCCACAGAGAGGCCCAAACAGACCCCACCAGCCTACTAAATACTGACTTTCTATGGCATCTTATAGCAGCCCCTCTGGCATTTGCCACAGATTGCCAGTCCGGGCCTGCCCAGAGTATTAGCACAGTGCCCACATGGACCTTCTTGGCACTGGGCCCAGCAATAATTTTGGTATCACTTTTTTGTGTATTTCTAGGTGTGACATTTAATATGGCCATGGCAGAATAAGCAGTATGGCAACGCCCACACTACACAGATATTACTAAACATTTACAAGGAATAGGAGTGAAAGTCAACTGTGAGTATACATAGGGTATGTTTTCACTTTAAACAACAGCCCCAGGGACCCAGGGGAATGATGAGTCCTTTCCATGCGGCTGAAGACTGAGCTGATACAGTCTGACAGCTAAAAGGTCATTAGATCTCCCACTCTGCATTGTCTCGCTTCTTGCCAAGTCCTATTTGTGGCCCCCACAGCTCCCAGGCCTTCTTAAATAGGCCAGCATGCCACCCTGCCTGATCTTTGTACAGGGGTGAGCAGCTATGTATTTGAATCTGGAGACATGAGTTGTACTGGGTTAGACAGTATAGTATGAGGGTATAGCTTATTGTGTGCCCAGAACATTCCTTCTCTGTATAGTTGTATTTATACATATGGGATGAGGAGGTGACATATTGATTCCCTTAGACAGTACAGTATGAGGGTATAGCTTATTGTGTGACCAGAACATTCCTTCTCTGTATATTTGTATTTATACATATGGGAGGAGGGAGGTGACATATTGATTCCCTTAGACAGTACAGTATGAGGGTATAGCTTATTGTGTGACCAGAACATTCCATCTCTGTATATTTGTATTTATACATATGGGATGAGGTGCCATATTGATTCCCTTAGACAGTACAGTATGAGGGTATAGCTTATTGTGTGCCCAGAACATTCCTTCTCTGTATATTTGTATTTATACATATGGGAGGAGGTGCCATATTGATTTCCTTAGATAGTACAGTATGAGAGTATAGCTTATTTGTACTGATATATCTATATGGGAGGGAGCCGACATATGTTTTCTCTTCGGGCATGTAGGTAAGTGAAAGCAGAAGTTTTACCAGACATTTAGGCTGCTCCGCCTCTGGAGTAGCTTGGGGTAGCCCTAAAGCGCACTAATTTAGGTCACGATTACGTTTGCACTTTCATTGTCTTATCCCCTCCCCCCTAGAGTGATTCCACCCTCACTGTGGGAATGATTGCAATTAAGGGAACTGTAATTGCAATCAATGTTATGTTTCAGCTCAGCAAAGGTATTTTTGGCTGTTGGGGAATTAAAAAAAGAGAGAAAATCCTCCACCCCCCTCAGTTCGTTCCCTCCTCCATCTCTTCTCTTTGAGGACTCTGTAGAGCAATCACAATAGCCCAGAGGAAGGAGCACAGAGAGTAACAGTTAATCTAGCCGTCGCCATGGGAACGGCTCCAGAGACTGCGCGTGGTATAGCAATGGGGCTTCCAGCTTCTGATTCAGCCAGTCCAAGGATGGGCCACGTGACTGAGCCCTCCCACGTTTGACTCTTAGCAAGATATCCCACAGGTTCTGATCCTGATGGATTTACCTTTCCAAGACCCTTTATTACTCCATTAGCCAGACAATAGGTGTCCTTTAAATTTGATTATCAGACTTCCCCTTTCATGAGAGTCACTTGTATACACTGCACAGTGCAGAGCTCATTTGTGTACAGTGTAATCATAGCATATTAACCTCTTCTTGATTACCCACTGTGTGTGCATGGATGTATATGTATTGTACCATCAGTTACATATATCCCTTTATTAAATGGTGCTTAGTGATGTCATCACTTATTATAAGGGATGCACATAATACCAGATTCAATTAAATCCAAATTGAAAAGGCAAAATTAAGTCTGAACCATAAAATCAAATGAATTTAGGTCACATGATCAAGGAAATTACAACAATTTTCCTATGCAGTTTTGCATATGCAAATTAGGATTGGGATTCGATATACTTGTGTCACAGGACTAATCAACTTGAAATGATGATGAGTATAGGATTCATTATTTGTAATATAGTTTAAAAGGGTAGTTTAAAGGGCTCCTCCACCCAACCACAGATCTGGGCCCACCGGAGCTGCCACCTCATGGGACCCCCAACCCTGTTGTGACCCTCCTTGCCCCAGTCATGAGCTCCTCCACCCAATCCCACCACGTACCTTTTTACAAAAAACACAATTTGTTCTTACGCTCAGCCGTGCAGGGGTTAATTCCTCAATGCTTCGATCCTCAGCAAAGGATTACTGCAATCCTATGTAGACTCAAAATTCTGCAGTATAGAGGAGAGCGCTCAAATAGCAGTTACTGCTAGAAAAGTATTTTATTGACTACAAATCACATGACATGTTTCCGGCTTAGCCCTTCTGAGAAAGGGCTAAGCCCGAAACATGTCATGTTATTTGTAGTCAATAAAATACTTTTCTAGCAGTAACGTACCTTTTTACCTTTGGCAGCCGCAATGAAAGGAGCAAGGGGAGTGCCCACAGTTCTCAGTGGGGGTCAGGCCTGGGTAGCGGTGGGGCCCACCAGATTTTTTCCAGTGTCCCGCCAGCCCAGTCTGACCCTGTGGCACTTGAATATACAGCCCATTAGGGCACCTGTTATATTACAATGAGTTATATCATTGAGTTACTCAAAGGAAAACTATACCCGTCAAACAATGTAGGGCTACCTATAATTTCAAACAATGTAGGTCTCTATAAAAAGATATTGCTTAAAATAGCTCATGTGTAAAACCTGCTTCATGTAAATAAACCATTTCCATAATAATATACTTTTTAGTAGTAAGTGCCATTGGGTAATCATAAATAGAACATTTCCATTTTAAAATGAGCGAATTAAGAGACAGAGTTCTGTCTTTTGCTTCCACATTTCTTCCTGTTACAGTTAGAGCTGCAGTATTTCTGGTCAGGTGATCTCTGGGGCAGCACACAGACCATCATGAAATGATGGTTCAAGGCAAGAGATGTAAAAGGGCAATATTTACTTTATATATTCCAGTTTGATAAGATTATTTAATATGCAACTTAATTTGATATAAACTGTTACTTAAATATTCATTTTGGGGGTAAAGTTTTCCTTTAATATAATTCTGCCAAAATAGCCATATATATGTGTGTATTTATATATAGATATTAAGCAGAAGCAGCAGGAAGGCCATATGCAGCTGACTATATTTAGCAGTCTGACCTAACACTACTAGTCATGTAATATTCATGGGGTTTCTCTCTATTTCCCAGACTCTCTCTGCTCATATCTCATATATAAATGATTGCACAGAGGGAGATTATTTCTCCTTACCAATTGCTGCAGTTTCCATGGATACACAGAGGGGCCTTACAATGGTTTCCCCAAATGCTATAGGTTCTTCTTGGATTTCCAAACATCTGTCAACCAAGCGTGGTCTGTTCTTGCACATCCATCCAGTTAGACCAAAGGTGCCTAATATCAGCCTTCGGGGGCCCTTGGGAGAGCATCAATAACTCACGCTTTGTGACAGGTGCTGTGCTATTGAGAGAGCTGCTTGTGGTCAGATAGGGGAGGTACCAACCATTGAACCAGCTTTTAGAAAGTCTATTTTTACAAATCCTAGGTGGCAGTTTAGGTAATGTGGCATGGGTGGACCCTGGCCCTGTTAGGCCCCACAACCATGGGCATTTTAGGGGGGTTATAAGTGGCTGATGGTGGTGCTGGGGGAGTAGTAATAGGAGTATTAACAGTGGGCTCTGGGTAAACCAATCCGACACTGGGCACAGGACCTCTGTTCTCCTGCTGAATGGGCGATGCAAGTAAATGCCACTGGTGTGCCTCCACACTGTAAGTGTATCCCCTTAATCCTCACACAAAGTATCTAATCATATAAAGCCCACCCAGCCCTCTGCTTATTCGATTAGCCATGATTGCAATAGCAAAAAAATCCGTGTGTGATTCAGCAGGCACATTCGGAACCCCCTCCTTAGGTTTCCAGCCATTACTCAGCTTAAACTGAGCTGCACGGCTAATGGCACTGAGCATCTGTCAGACTTTTCTGCACCCCCGTGGGAATTCTTATCCTGTGCTTCTCCTCTCTGTGTGGGGGGTGTAGCTATAGAGAAAGCAGATTATGTGACTGCTGGGGACCCAGAAATTATAGGCAGCCCAGGGGGCACTGGCGAAGAAGCAGTTTTTATTGTGTTTTTATTTGAAATACTTAATCCTTACGTTTAGGTGGCCATAAAATGATTTTTCTATAGGACCCGGTAACTTCTAGTTTAGAAATTGTTGCTTGGATTTGTCCATTTGTTGGGTGCTGGGTAACAAGAGAAATGGCTCACACAGCATCCTCAATCCTCAAGCAGGTAACCATACAAGGGAAGGATTCTTGGTATGGTCTATCTTGGCAGAGGTGGCCATAGAAGCTCCAACAAGTGTTCCTCCAGAAATGTCTTGCAAGGCACTGCCCCCTCCCAGAATCCTCAACCAGTTAGCCATAGAGGTAATGGGTTTTGTGTATGATCTTGGAAGAGGTAGCCATGGTGAGTAACTCTGATAAGTGTTTCACACCTAGCTTTCTCCCAGAATCTTGCACTAATAGGCCATAGAAGTAATGAATTCTGAGTATGGTCTATCTTGGAAGAGGTGGGCATAGTGAGTATCTCCAGCAAGCTCTCCACACTTAGCTTCCTCCCAAAATCTTGCACCAATGGGCCATAGGTGTAAAGGATTCTTTCTACAGTCTATCTTGGACCAGCAAGTGTGCCACATCTAGCTTCCTTCAAGAATCCTGCACCAAGGAGCTATACAAGTGGTATGGTCTATCTGTTCATAAGTAGCCATTGTAATTAACTCCAAAAAGTAGAGTATGAAGGCCAGCAGTGGGGAGCTGTGTGGATCCTTCCTTATCTATGGTGTGCCCAAGATACCCCTGATATATATACCAGTGTACCTTTTTCTGGAGGCAGCTGTACATCTATGGCTGGGGAAATTGCACCAGGCACAGTCTAGGATTAGACCTTAAGCACAATATTCAGTTTGGTACATAATGACACTGAGCCTTATTACACCTATGGGATCAAGACATTTTACAACATCAGAAACCTTTTTTCCCTGTTGAATTCTAATAAAGAGCCATATACCTCCTTGTGGGTTCTATGAATGAGCCCTGTAATACCCAGCAGGTTTGGGACTGAGCTGTATTTAACCTTGAGGGTTCCTTAGGGGGTCTGTATTATGCCTGGAACATTCTTGGGTTGAAGCCATAGTATAGGTTGATATTTTAGCAGGATGAATATTATATATATAAACACACACATTATTGATTATTAGCCAGTTACTTATACTATACACAGACGAGGTTCTTTGCTCAGTAATTGGCACTCCAGGCATATATGCAGGCTCTTTACTCTCCCCAGGGGCCCCTTGGTATTTGTACCCATGGTATTGCTTGTAAAAGGGTGGGGGAGAGTTTCTCCCTTAAACAGAGTGATTTCTGGATGGAGGAGGGAGTATATTAGGATATTGAATACTGCCAATTAAAGGAGACACTCCCTTGTGCCTGCCCTTTTTCCCCTCTTGCCTTTGCAGTGTGTGCTGAGCCATAAAATCTCATTTATATATCTGCGCCTACCTATATATCCACAACTGGACACAATGCTGCTCATGGGGCTCTGCTGCTAGGCTCATTGATTGCATTGTAAGGTGCGATTTACAGGACATGCACTGCTATGTGTCTCTGCCATTGGGTTTCTGCAGATGTTATTGGTTTCTCTCCAGCTTCCCCCCTCCTTCCTCCTGCTTCTCCCCTCCCTGCTTACATGGATTTTGTAGTTGCACAGCAATGTGCCTGCCTGTGACCTAAACACTTGGATTCTTTCCCTGTCGCTGTCCGTCACAATCCCACCAAGAGCCTGTAACTGAGACAGCAGCCCCATTTAGAACCCAGACCCCTCTGTTACTCGGCACAAATTACATGGATGATCCTTTACCCATAGATCACAGAGGTCATTTGTGAATTGGAGATGGCTGGCCAGTTGTATCTAGCCCCCCTCCCATCCTCCTTAAGGTGATACAAGGACAGCTGAGTCCATCAGCACCAGCTCTACTGGAGGCCACACAATGGAGAAGATGGCAGAGTTATCACTGAGCCCTTTAATCACTGCTTCTTTCTAATGAGTGGATTTGGTTCCTGCTGATGCTGCTGGTGCTTCTCTCTCTATAGCAGAGTCTCCTGTTGGTTCCTCCTACTCCCCCAGGTTCCATGTTCTCTTCTTTTCCGGATTTGTGGATGGTGCCTTCTGTCATGCCCGTTCCTCAGCACTGGCTGTGGATATGCATTTGAATAGCCGGCGTGCTAGTGCTTGGAATCTGCCATTGCCACCTGCTAGCGTTTGTGTGGTCCCCCAGCATTCAAAGAAATTAGCCCTTCAGCATCCAGTGTCGGAATGGAACTCAGGCCGACGGAACACCCTATGGAGTATTTGCTGCTGGGAGAAGCCTGTTAGTGAAACGTGCAGGGATTAAAGATTGAGGACGCCAGCTTCTGGCACCCACCAGTACAGGATCATTTCTCAGGGTGCAGAGAGGGATGTTGCACACAGTATAATGATGATGATTGATACTCAGGTAAGATCCATTGTATATCTACAAATACCAAAACTGGTCAGGTTTCCCTTTGTTGTAGGAATGAGCTGTATCTTTGCTTTGCAGAACTGCTTGGTGCCATATATATACTGTATATATCCTTATTCTATAGGTGTATCTCATCTGCTTATGTTTCCCGTCTGTCTTTCTGTCTTATCTATGTGTCTATCTATAAATCCCTCTGTATTTATAGATCTATCTATCATCATCTGTCCATCCATCTATCTGTCCATGTATGCATATTTCTCTCTCTCACTCTCTATATATAGAGACTGTCTATTTGTCTATCTAGCCATATCTCTGCCTATTTGTATTTATAGGGCTGTCTATTATCTGTCTCTCTATCTGCTTATGTGAGTATATAGTTCTACATGTCTATAGCTATCTATCTGTATGTCAGTCTGTGTCTGTCCCTCCATCTGTCTGTATCTTTGCATCTGTCTGATCTATCTCTCCATCTGGCTATTTGTGTCATTCTATCAGTCTTTCCAACCTCCCTCTCTGTTAACTATTTATAACTTTGCCCCACCGGCTACAGTGCATCTGTAATTCCCAGCGTTTTCCCAGCTCGCAGGAATGCTGGGAATTTTACTGCTATAACAGCTGTGGTGCAGCAGGTTTTCTGGGAGTTCCAGGGTGTTCAACCATAGGCCTAGTGCCTGTTAGTGACCCCTATACTGATTTCAATGGCGGCAACAATCTTGTCTACAGTGCTTACAATCTCTTTTTGTAATTTAAAACAGTGTTCTATATATAGAGAGCGAAAGAAAAGGTGGCAGTCTGTACCCCAGGTGCATCACAGAAATAGACTTTTTATGTTTTGGTCCCTGCTCTGATGTCATAGCGTGACTTCATTATTTCAGTGTATCCTGGCAGGCGTTAAACCTTATAAGTGACTCTGTTATGGATGATGGATGGTGCACCTGTGTTTGGAGGCAGTTACTTATGCTACGTGCTAAAAAGTAGCTTTCCTCCTGAATGCCAATAAAACTAAGTGCGTAGAACGTGTTCTTACATAATAACACACACCCCCTCCCCGTCAGTCTGTGCCAAGTCTGCCATTGATCGTCAGCTCCATTTATCCCTAAGCGCTGTAATCACAATGTACACTATATACTGGATGAACTGCTGCCTAGAAGTATTTGGCACAGTGTTACCTGTCTCAGTGGGGCAGAGCTATTTGGGAAGTGTGGGAGGGGTTTGGAGGGGCAGTATGATGCAAGGCTTATGGGAACTAAATAAAAAATATGTATAAAATCTGCACTTATGAACAATATTATATAAAACAAATAATTAATTCGTTAGGTTATGGGAACTAACCCATCCCAGTATCTCACCTATGTATTGGTTCCTTATTATGCCCACTCGCTAGAAATATTGCCCCCTATAAAACTAGACACATGTTGCATACCCATACCCAACCCAAAAGCCATGTATCCATGTATTGCACCCCATACAAGGAGCACTTGCACCTGTTAGATTTCCAGAAAAGCAGAGTTTGTAGTTGCACCTTGTTTGTACATCTTAATGATGCTCCATCTAGGGGACACCCAAATACCACATACCCCTTATGAATACATTGCATGCTGAAAGTGCAAAGAGTTGTCTCTTTTGGGTGTTCTTTACTCTCGTTTTGCAATTAGTAAATGTGTCCTATTGTAGCTGGTTTGAAAGGGGCAGGGCCATTTTTAGGCTTCTGTAACGGAAGCTTCAGGGTCAAAGGTGAGTAACAGATCCGGTTCCACCTGCTGTTGTATGTCATGGCATTTGCCTTCTGTTGGACTGTCTAAACAGTGAATCATTTATAGACACTGTAAAGGTGATCTTTAAACTGTAACTCTTCAGCAACTCCCAGCACCTGAGAGATGACCCCATATATAGTGCTTGTATTCCAAAAAAGGGTTTATCTTTATACACAGAGAGTACAGCATGGCCATTTATATAAATGAACCGGGAAGTGCTGCACTGTAACCTAGAGAAGCTTTCATAGACTGAAGCTAAGACAGCTTAGCAGAAGCAGAGCAAACAAAACTACCATATTCATAGAATCCACATCCCCTGCATGCCACATGGTAGAAGAGCATGATTTAAGAGCAAATACACATTTTAATGGAATAAAAAAGGCCAAGCGACATAATATATTTATTAAATACCATCAGAAGCAATTGCATCCTTCCCTTTTTTATCACCCCCATTTCTGAAAAGTCTACAGAAGGCATAATAGAAATTCAGATTAGATCATCGGCCTTGTGCGCCAGAGCCTACGCCGCTGTCTTTCCAGGCACGTTTCCCTTGAATGTGTCGTAACGCCTTAGTGTTTGTGCCCATTTCAGTACAGCACAAAGCTCAGTTATTCTGAGAGTGTTAGAGAGTACGGGGGAGATGAATGCCTGCAGCTGTCAGCTGGAACTGTCGTTTTGAGGGTTGCACAGCAGGTGGCGCCAAAATATTGAAAACTGAATGGAAAGGCCTAAGATAGTTCCCAGCAGCTTTCCCCCTGGCAGCTTGGACTCCCTAGAATATAAATGCACATATACATGCCTGGTGCCCATTGTAATCATACCTTAGGGGCATATGAAACAAGTGCCAACTGGCTGGTATTTTCCTACTCTGGCCTATCAAAATGATGCTTGATGCCAATGTTATTAATAGAGGAAAAGAATTACAGTGATGGGAAGGGATTCTGTATTTAATAGTATTGGGCACACATTAGTCCACTGTCTAGGCAGCAGTCCTTTCTTGCTTTGTGGCAGGCATTTCTAGTCTTTGATTTGTGCGTGAAAGCTAGAAAAGAAGAAAGCTATGTAAGGCAGAGCCAACAAAACCACTGCACTTTTGAAACAAGTAAAAAATAGGTTCCCTTTTACTAATGTCCCTTTCATAGATGTCTATAATACAAAAAAAAGGAGAGGGGTATCCAAAAAGCAAATTAACATACAAGCATGCTGCCATTTTTTTCATTGATAATGTGACCACAAGAGGGCGGTAGAGGCTTTGCAGTAGGTTTACTCTCCTGAGCAATTATGGCTGCCCCCACCAATCTGAATAAACACAAATATACTGACTTATATGTATAATAGCAGTGGCGTAACTAGATGTTACTGGGCCCAACAGCAGATTCATTTTAGGGGCCCCCAACATATTCAGAGATTGTCCTGTTTTACAAATATTTGTTAAAATTGATCATTATTTGGGCCTCGTGGGGCCCCCTATACGTCCTGGGCCCCCCTGCAGCCGCAGGGTCTGCTTCCTCTGTAGTTACGCCCCTGTATAATAGACAAATAAATTGGATAATTATTGTATTAAAAAATATATATTTTCCCTTAAAAGATAGGTATTGTCAAGCCTAAAGCAAGAATGGGACAGCAATCTATTTATAGGGGAAGGTCACATTAACTTTTAGTTAGCTATAGACAATCCCATTCTAAACAACTTTTCAGTTGGTTTTTATTATTTTCTTTCATTTTAGCCTTCCTTTTCTGGCCTATTCCAGCCTACAACTAAAAATTAAATCTGGTTTTCAGGATGAGGGAGTCACTGACCCCAGCAACCAGTAAATATATTGGCTGCAAGATCTCTGTTTATTGTCTCTTTTATTTCCCTTACCATGTCTACTAAGGCAATATATCCCTAGCAACCACTTGAATGACACCCTAAGAAATGAAAACTGTTTAAGGCAAAAAGAGATTATTTCCTATCTTGCTTTTATATTTATTTTTCTAAAAGATCTTTTGATTTCCAATACAAAAGAAGTGATATTTGATTCCCCGAAACATTTGTATGACGCACATAAACGCTGTCAGCTGCATGATTTTTATTCCCTTTTCCTGCCTGTTCGGGCAATTGAAGGGTTAATTTCTCCCAGCGTCAAGTTACAGCTCTGATGGGAAAGGTCTTGGCTCTGCAGAAAGTAGGTCACAAGTTAGAAAGGGCTTGTTGGAGCAATAGAAAGAGCTTCTTCTTCTTGTCTGCAAAATGTATTCCTTTACTCAGAGTTTTGAGACACGGACTCAATCATTAAAGAGAAATCAACTCAGCTGTGCCCTGAAACAATGTGCAATGATTAAAAAATTAGTAAAATGCATGAAAAAATTGTAATATAAACTAAATGTAGTCATAATGTCCTGTCTTGCTTTACTGCAGCTGAGATTCTAGCCATCTGAATAACAAAGCATTCTGTCCCAGTTGCTGCACAGATCCTATCTGATCCCCACTGTATGCAGCAGTCCTGTCCTGCTTTATGGCACCTGAGATTCTAGCTATCTGTATAACAGAGCATTCTGTCCCAGTGGCTGCACAGATCCTATCTGATCCCCATTGTAAGCAGCAGTCCTGCCCTGCTTTATGGCACCTGAGATTCTAGCCATCTGTATAACAGAGCATTCTGTCTCAGTGGCTGCACAGATCCTATCTGATCCCCATTGTAAGCAGCAGTCCTGTCCTGCTTTATGGCAGCTGAGATTCTAGCCATCTGTATAACAGAGCATTCTGTCTCAGTGGCTGCACAGATCCTATCTGATCCCCATTGTAAGCAGCAGTCCTGTCCTGCTTTATGGCAGCTGAGATTCTAGCTATCTGTATAACAGAGCATTCTGTCCCAGTTGCTGCACAGATCCTATCTGATCCCCACTGTATGCAGCAGTCCTGCCCTGCTTTATGGCACCTGAGATTCTAGCCATCTGTATAACAGAGCATTCTGTCTCAGTGGCTGCACAGATCCTATCTGATCCCCATTGGAAGCAGCAGTCCTGCCCTGCTTTATGGCAGCTGAGATTCTAACTATCTGTATAACAGAGCATTTATTATATAATAAATGAATTATTCTTAATTATGTGTACCCCCACCCGCCCGCCCTCTGCTCACTAGTGGGAGACAGTTTCACCCCAAACATTCATTTTTTCTTATCTCCTGTGGATAAATCAAGCTCTTCCCCTGATCTGTAGCTCAAAAAAATTGTTAAAAGAGTACAATTCATTTCACTCCTTTATCCTTGTTATATCAAAGGAACACCTCCCCTTCGAATCCCTATGGACTGGTCCTTCCTGTTATTGTGAGGCAGGAAGTGAAATGAATAAATCAGCGCCAAATATAAAAGGAGGGGGGGGGCAGAGTAGCTAAATCTCTTCATAGAGAGAATTAAAGTGCAAGCATTATATTTGTAACTGACCTTGCTTTTCTGCTTTCATATTTCACTCTTCAAAGCAAAGGGGAAACTTTCACCTTTCTGCAAGATGTTTTCACATCAGAGAGATTTAATTAACATAAGGATGCAAAGACTTGTGTGCAATGTCAGAGCTTCAACTGGAACAGGGGTTACCAATAACAGATTGAAAAGAAATTAGTTTTAGAATAGGCTAAATAAATGGGTTTTCCTTGCATACATATGGACAGACAAGACCCGTGAGTGATGTCAGCATACCTCAATCCACATGAACGATAACAGCAGTGTCACTTGAGTGTAGTTTCCTCTCCCAGTGTTATTGTTGGTGCCTAACCTTGTCCTTTTGCCTCTTCTTGTGCGTTTTGTGGTGCCTGTCGCCACAACTTTCCCGTGCAATGCGGCGGATGCAGAGTTTCCTGAGAGGTGGGAGAGTCAAGGGAGACAGTTAAGTTATTTATTGTATGTGCGTCCTGCTACATTTTTATTTTTACCAAAGGAAACTGTCAGATATCAAGTCCATAGATCAGGAAGGATCTGTCACAAACAAGGCCCAAATTTGTACAGTTCACCTAAGATGGTTTTAGTAGGGGGTGCAAATAAGGGCAACTGCACAGAGACCTGCAGAGCAACAGGGAAAGTCTGAGATAGAATGATAAGATGGAGACAGTAGGACAATATGCAGCCTGTAGGGTAAGATAGAAATAGTAGGGCAAGACAGAGATAGTAGGACAATATGGAGTCTGTAGGGCAAAACTGAGACAGCAGGACAATATGGAGACAGTGCAACAAGATGGAAACAGTAGGACAGTATGGAGACTGTAGGGTAAGTTGGTGACAATATGGAGACAGTATAGCAAGATGGAAACAGTAGGACAATATGGAGACAGTAGGGCAAGATGGTGACAATATATAGACAGTAAAGCAAGATGGAAACAGTAGGACAGTATGGAGTCTGTAGGTGTTTTCATTTCTTTAATGCACAGCAAATCATATTGATACCAAGGAAAATAAAAGGTCAGGTTATGGTTTGTCCTATAATCACTGTTGTGAGGTGTAAGCGACTGGTAACAATAAATGTGGAAAGAGTGAAGAGGTAAAAGGACAGCCAAGAATAGAACATCCCATGATGACTGAGTGTGATTACCTGGTGTAGCCAAAATATGTACAAAGCGTAAGTGGAATGTGAATGTTACAGATCAGTAATAAAGCTGAATGGGTTCTGGCCAAACCTAGTTACACAACTTCCTAACTCTGCCTCCAAGACTGATCATGTGCCTGTATGATCTCATAAGTGTGTAGGTTCTGATGTATTATATTTGACCCACCCATACACAGCCAAACCATTCATCTGCTCTATAGAGGACACGTGGTATGCAAAGAATTTCTGCCCTTGGATGCACAGCAGAAAGATCAGGTCACAGGAATGGTGACGTGAGTCTCAGGTACATTGATGATGTTCCCCACACCCTTAGTATTAGCTGAGGCTCAAGGCAGTTGTATTCTATTGTAAGTGTCTTTTTTTGTAACAATGCCAGTCATAAATAGCAATCTGAGGGAGGAAGAGACATCCAACTGCAGCCTGAGGCTTTTCCAGCCAGAGGGGCCATTACTTTTAATTGTTCTTTTAAGTGACAGTGTCCTTTATACTGTACACCTTGTACTTTGTCTGGACAGGCCTTTAAGGACTATCGGGTATCAAATGACCTAACAGAGGTCATTTTTTATATCTTTATATGGCAGAGATCCTCTGATCTCCATTGTAAGTAGCAGTCCTGCCCTGCTTTATTGCTGAGAAAATTCTATGTGATATCCATTGTAAGCAGCAGTCCTGCCCTGCCTTATGGCTGAGATTCTAGCTATCCTTATACCAGAGCATTTAACTTTTTTCTATACAGCTGCCAGGATTCTTTGCTCCCTATTTCGTAACCTCCCCTGATGTTGGAGAACTACAACTTCCACCATGACCCTTGATTTCACATTGGAGGATGGTGAGAGTTGTAGGCATCTGGTCCTATGGCTGTTAGGGGTGCTAGGAGTGGTAGGGCTGGGGCAGGTAGTTTACAGTCACAAGTCACGTTCCCTTGCTGACTAGTCAGGTGCTTGGAGTGTTTATTTGGTTGTCAGGTTAAGTGTTTCCAAGTGTGTTTCTCACTGCTCCTGGGCAAGGGCTGAGTCAGTAAGACACGTGTACGTTAAGGAATCCCAGCTATTTCCATTCTTACCAAGCTTATGCCAACTGGGAGGATTGCTAGCAATGCCGTGATATTTCCTAACGCAGCAGGAGACTGAAGTAGACAGCCAGGGTGATGGTTGGAGCCCCCTCTCCTTCTATTGGCACAGTATTTTATTGTAAGCACCACTTACAATAAAAGGACATTATAGACAAATATCACTTTTTAACCATAAAGTGGATCACCGTACCAGAGGCCTCCCCTTTAGACTAGAAGAAAAGATCTTTCATTTGAAGCAACGTAGGGGGTTCTTCACAGTCAGGACAGTGAGGTTGTGGAATGCACTGCCGGGTGATGTTGTGATGCTGATTCAGTTAATGCCTTTAAGAATGGCTTGGATGATTTTTTGGACAGACACAATATCAAAGGCTATTGTGATACTAAACTATATAGTTAGTAAAGGTATGGGTATATAGAATTTATGTAAAGTTAGGGAGGGTTGTGTGTATGGGGCTGGGTTTTCATTTGGAGGGGTTGATCTGGATGGACTTTGTCTTTTTCCAACCCAATTTAACTATGTAACTATATGTAACTATGTAACTAGGGCCTTGCCTGGAAGCGGGACATCTCAATATTGCTGCTGGGCCTCCAGGGTCCCCTACAATTGGGGTCCTCACCTGACCTCCAGACTTATTAAGCCCCAGAATTTGGCAGAGACTTCTTTTTAAAAGGGGTGAGTTGGCAAACAGGGCACCCCAGGCAGTTATTCTTGCTTGCAGTCCTCTCTAGTTATTGATCCACTCATATTGTAATCCATATACAGAACTGTTTGCATTAAGATATCAATGACTTTCGATGGCTGTGTGCAATATGAAGCTCAGGGTATTGTAGTAATGGGCACAATGTGCTTCGGGTCTAGTAACCCACAGCAACCAATTTTGTTTGCTTAGCAGTGAATATTGACTCGGATTGATTACTCAGGTTAATTAGCCTTGGCAGTACTATTACCTTAAACACTGAGACTCCTAATTCTGCATTGTACCCTACCAATGGCACATTGTGGCACGTGTGGAATACAAATGATATTGTTTTTTTTCTATCTAATAGGCCCCCCGGTACTCGAGTGACATCACTTAATATCCTAAACTGCCACCAATATAAGAACAGAAAACACAGGCATTAAATTCCAAAAATGTAATACTCTTTATATATACTGTTTTTGAGAAAACCCACTTTCCTTTTTTCCCCACCAGCCTGTTGTATGCTAAGTAAATGTTATTCAGTAGAGACTATTTTTAACCTTCCATGCGGTTTAGCAGGCTGCTCATAAAACAATGGAGAATGGTGACACCGTTAATCGGCATGTAATTGTTCTCAATGCAGGAGATTTGGGAGGGGTAAACAACAAATTGGCTCTATAGCCAATGGCAAACAATAGTGGGGGTCCCATACATATGGTCTTCGTCTTCTAGCAGTCCAACCACAAATGTAACCACTCTGCTGTAGAGACTATTCAGCTTTAACCCAGCAGAGGCAGCTCCCACTCTTATGTTTAAATGTCTTAAAGGGATCCTGTCATTGGAAAACATGTTTTTTTCAAAACGCATCAGTTAATAGTGCTACTCCATCAGAATTATGCACTGAAATCCATTTCTCAAAAGACCAAACAGATTTTTTTATATTCAATTTTGACATATGACATGGGGCTAGACATTTTGTCAATTTCCCAGCTGCCTCTGGTCATGTGACTTGTGCCTGCACTTTAGGAGAGAAATGCTTTTTGGCAGGCTGCTGTTTTTCCTTCTCACTGTAACTGAATGTGTCTCAGTGGGACATGGGTTTTTACTATTGAGTGCTGTTCTTAGATCTACCAGGCAGCTGTTATCTTGTGTTAGGGAGCTGTTATCTGATTACCTTCCCATTGTTCTTTTGTTTGGCTGCTGGGAGGGAAAGGGAGGGGATGATATCACTCTAACTTGCAGTACAGCAGTAAAGAGTGATTGAAGTTTAGCAGAGCACAAGTCACATGACTTGGGGCAGCTGGGAAATTGACAATATGTCTAGCCCCATGTCAGATTTCAAAATTGAATATAAAAAAATCTGTTTGCTCTTTTGAGAAATGGATTTCAGTGCAGAATTCTGCTGGAGCAGCACTATTAATTGATTCATTTTGAAAAAATGTTTTTTTCCAATGACAGTATCCTTTTAAGGTAATGAGTCTAGTATAGGAAAGAAGTTAATTAGTGTGGGGGAGAGCTATACATCTTTATTTCTGCAGACTAATATCCATGATTTTGATTAAAGAGGTGACTGTGCTATGTACAGTATTTAGATTATGTATTAATAATAGCCATGGGGGAAGAAAATTTCCACTGCACTTTCCACTTCCTGTCTTATGATTCAGCCGGAACTTGCACATCCAAGATTAATGGCTTCCCCCAGCTATACATATTCCCTTTGGCCATATCCCCTATATTAATCACTGAGTTATATATATCATGCCCAGATGGATTGGCATTTGGTTGTTGCTCTCCCTTTAACCCCCACATATTGGCACCTGTGGCCGTACAGTTTGTACCAACAGAGCTGCATTGCAGTCTACCCAGCAGCCAGCAGGTTAAGTGACTCAGCTGCTTCTGGGCGCAGTTGTGATTTCCATCCCTCCCCAGAACTCCCTGTATCCAGCTCTGGAAATAATCAGCATGGCCCAACTAGCAAGCTGTGACTGCAGGCATACAGCACAGATTGACTGCTCTATGTCTGCGGCATGCAGATGAGATTTGCCTTCCCCTGACGCATTTCTCCTGCTTGTTGTTGCACGTTGATAGGGTGGGAACATTCCTGTCTTGGAGGGAAGGGAGAAACAACTCTGTGATCACTGGAAAAGGAAGTGTCACCTGTTACCCCTCTCTGGTGCCTTCTTACAAGGCTTTGGGGGACTGGATAATGATGATTGTTGGGGGCTGAGAGAGCGAACCCCTCCCAGAGCCAGGATTGCTGAAGCAGAAGAAAGGAAGACTTGGAGGAGGAGGAAGAAGAAGCAGGAAAATCTGTCAAAGATGGAGTTGAAGCCGGTGTTTACGTTGCAGAAAGCCCTACTGCAGCCGGTGAAGATGTGCATGTTGGACATGCCGCTGTCTGTGCACGACCAGGAAGTGAGTAGATGGCCTCATGGCTGTGTGCATACATTAATGGGGATGGGACGGGATCCTCCCTTGTTGGGTCAGGGAACCCTGTTGCATGGCACAGCTGGCATTAGGAAAGGGAGACAAATCACAGCAGGCTCTTGCTGCTTGATTACTGCTAAATTGTGTGGTTGTTGGACATGGGCTCAGATCTTTAACTCTGTGTGTCCTGCAGTGGAGAGGTTGGGATGTAATAGTATTAAATGGTGTGGTTACCCTGGCTGGGGTAACATTTGACGTAAGAGTTTACTTGTTGCAATGTCTTTAAATAAGGGGTATCAGACAAACAATCTATATTGTTTTAGCTGCTGTTGAAGTATGACTCCAGCACCCGCTGACTACCTTCATTGATTTAAAATGTTACTCTTAACATTTAGTTTTGCTGTCTTCAACTAGACCTACCAATGCCTGCAGGCGCTACTTTCACCATTCTACCCCATTCTTCTTATTTTGCTAACACATTGCCCTACAGTAGTCATTGTGCTATTTTCTCTCCATTTTTCTTACCGTCGCTACAGTCTCAATGCTACTTTACTGTCGTTATCTTGCCCTAATGTCTTCATTTACCCATACAATCTCAATCTTTACTTACTCTCTCCTTATTCCTTCTACTCCTGTCCCTGTTTTTCTGTGTTGAGTCCTTCTTGATCTACTGTCTCCATATTGCCCTACTGTCTCCATCGTGCACTACTGTTTCATCTCAACCTATTGTTTTAATCTTGTCCTGCCATTCGATTGTGCCCCACTGTCTCCAACTTCTGTTCCATCATGACCTACTGTCTCTATCTTACTGTACTGTTTACATATTCCCCTGCTGTTTTCCTATTGTCCTACCATTCCATTGTGACCTACTGCCTCCATTTTGCTCTTCTGTTTCAATGTGGCCTATTATTTTCATTTTGTCCTACTGTTCCATCATTACCTACTGGTTCCATATTTCCCTACTGTCTACATCTTATATTAATGTTTCATCTTGCCCTGCTGTCTTCATATTGCCCTACTGTCTCCATCATGACCAACTCTGTTTAGCTTACCTATACTGGTCCATCTTATCCTACTGTACCCATCTTGTCAGACCAAACATTGAACATAAATTGTCAGGGGGCCTTGAATGCAAACATTCAAAAAAGCTGGGGGATAGGATGTGGCTGAAAGTGCTCATCATTGATCCATTGTGACCTACTGTCTCCATTTTGCTTTTTCATCATGGTCTACTATCTTTGTGTTGTCCTATTATTCCATCATGACCCACTGTCTCCAGTGTACCCTACTGTTTATATCGTATCTTAATGTTTCATCATGAACTAATGTTTCCATATTGCCCTACTGTATCCATCGTGGCCTACTATATCCATCATGACCTACTCTCTCGCTAGCTTACCTACTGTGGTCCATCTAATTCTACTGTATCCTTCTTGTCCACAAAGACAACTCTACAGACCAAATGTTAAACAAAAATTGTCCTTGAATGGAAACGTTTAGAGATGATGAGGGTTAGGAGGTGGCTGGAAGTGCTCATAATTGATCCAGAGAAAGTGAAGAGTTAACTGTGTTGTAGCTTGTGAGGAACTCAGCACCTGTTGCAGTGCCACTCTGTGTTGATTATGCAGATTAAGGATTTAAAAAAATAGGTGTTAAGAGAGGAATTCCCATCAGAAATCACAGATTAATAAAAAGACAGGATCTATTTAATCCCTGCAAAGCTTTTGTGATTGTGTTCTGCATAGAGCCTTTTTTCATATACGTGGCTAGGCAGTAGATAGACTAAGCAGGCTTGCAGAGGATTCTGGGAGCAGCAGTATAGCCTTATCTGTAGCACAATTCCCTATTCAATACTGTTTACTTGCTAAGATACCACTCTGGGAAAAGTCACCCAAATATACAGACTAATTAAATAGGAGTAGAACCCAGAACCCTAACTACTGCCCCACCATGCTGCACATTTTATTTATTCTAATTCAAATGACTTCTGTTTGCTTGGTGTGGGTTATTGCAGTGGGATATTCTTGCACCTAGGGGGGAGTAATGTTGCACCAACAGGCCACCCAGCAAAGTATATTTCTAGGTTTCACTGCCATCCCATGCTCAAAAGGTGTTAACCTAAGGCCTAGGGGTGCAGTCAGGAAAGAGGAGCAGGGACATTGTGGGACTTAACCACAGGTTTTTGGGTGTGATCAGCAATGGTTGCACCACTGTTTGCACGTATGTTTGTAAATAATCTTCACCATAACCTAAGGCTGTGTGAATTGCATTCCTGATTCTATGGCTTCTCTGCTGACTTGTGATGGTAAATTGACACCAAAGAATATCCGAATTGCGTACATTATGCGTGTCAGGTAACACCTTCCCTTGCAGGCTACATATTTCTACTCAAGTGGGTCATGCCAAAAAATATATCTGCTGATTATTCAGCTGAACACATTATAAAGGCTGGACTTTGAATTGACTTAACGTTGACCTGCTTAGAAACACTGGAAAACCCCTAATATTCCTTCCACCATCACTTCCATCCTCATAGAGCTTGTGGAATCATTTCTAGCAAATTAGGTTAAGATTCATTCAAACTTTGCTCAATATTTAGTAGGATATAGAGCTGCTGCCTATCTGTAGGTAGCCCTCTGTGGATTTTTATGGCCCCTGGGACTGCCCTTAGGCATTACAGACATGTCATAAACCGCAGGTCCTGAAGGTTTGGTTTACCGTGAGTGATAACCTACAATGCAATAGCATGGTTTTTAGCACTGTATACATTTAACTGAGAATTGGTCCTTGATGCCAAGTTATTTGGTGAGGCCAAGTCCACACACCAACCCTGCCCCCCCCACCACCGCAGCTTGTTCCTCCTGCTACTGTCCACTTGTTCACCCCCTTTTGAATTGTACCCTAACCATCAAATGCACCCAAAGCACATGCCTCTCTAACTCATATTTCCAGCTCTGAGATCATAATAAAGAATTAATTCAGAAACAGTAGGACATTATGGAAACAATATGGATAGAAGAGACAGCATAGCATTATGGAGATAATATGGGTAAAGAAGACAGTAGAGCATTAGAGAGATAGTAGTGTTAGATGAGACAGTAGGTCTTCAGGGTGGTAGTTAGGCAAAATGAAGACCAGTTGACCACAGAAGGACAAGATGGAAACAGAAGAGCAAGATGGAGACAGTAATACAAGAAGGAGACACTTGTGAAGCATAAAGATGGTAGAGTAAGGTTAGACAGTAGATGGTGGTAGTCAGGCATAATTTAGATGAGATGGTGATGGTAGGCCAAAGCGGACAGTAGTATAAGAAACAGTAGAATAAGATGGAGACAGTAGAGCAAGAAGGAGACGGTAGAGTAAGATAGAAACAGTAGAGTAAGATGATGGGTAAAAGGAAAACAGTACGATAAGACCCAGACAGCACAGAAAGAGGAACACAGTAGGATAAGAGGAAGATTGTAGGGTAAGAGGAAAATATTAAAGTAAGATGAAAACAGCAGGATAAGATGAAGATCATAGGGTAAAAGTAAGGCAGTAGGGCAACACAGGGACAGTAGAAATAGAGGAAGACAGTATGGTTAGACAGAGGCAATTCAATTCTCAGTACCCACCAAGTCCATTTTCCCACAAACCCCACTACAAGGAAAGAGAAAGATAATGTGCAATAAGGGGGACATCTGAAGTGACAATGATGAATACCAATAAACCCAACACTGGGCTGACTGCTTGAGAACTAACTGCTTTAAGACAATGCACCATCCCCACCAAGAATATTGGACACGTTTTATTCACAAGCTGTGACTGGCCAAAGCTCTTTATTGTCCCATACTCTTCCATATAAGAGTAAGAGTTTATATGTATAAAACATCTCTTCAAAGTCATTTAATCAATCTGAAAAGATCCTGAAGGATATTAAAATAAATGCATTGGTGGCCATGTCCCCATCCATATATCACTTGAAATTGCCCCGAGAGCCATTGCCCTTAGACTCAGATCTATTTTTCTTTTGCAAATACTTTTTTTGTCAAAATCTTCAGTTCTGTTGCTAAAAATAACTGCAGAAAGCCACAATCTCAGTTTCTGTGATACTCAGTGCATATTTCCCCCACAGCCACCTGAAAGGCTTCCTCTATTCACATATGTTGCGGTGTTGTTTTGGGGTCAGGGCGACTTCTGAGAAACGGATGTTATTATTATTGTACGGCCCCCTCCTGAATTTATACTGTTTGCAGTTTGTACAGCAGTGTCATTACTTGATTGTTAGTGAATTGGATCCTTTCTTTAATTACTGTCATTTAATTGTTACATACAGGTAAAACCACATTCTTAACAGCAGACTCATAACTCTAGTAGGCTGTATAATGAATGAACCACTGGGCAGGATATCTGTGGTTCCTCATTCTGTATGTGCCCCTCACCTTCCCCTCTGTCCGGTAGGGTCCATCTATGGTTCCTTATTCTGTTTATACCCCTCACCTTCCCCCTCTATCTGGTAGGATCCATCTATAGTGCCTTATTCTGTATATACCCCACACCTTTCCCTGTGTCTGGTAGGATCCATCTATGGTGTCTTATTCTGTATATACCCCTCACCTTCCGCTCTATCTGGTAGGATCTATCTATGGTTCCTTATTCTGTATATACCCCTCATCTTTCCCTCTGTCTAGTAGGATCTTGTCCTTTCTCTGGCCAGGGCACATGCCTGGTTGGTCGTTCTGTAGGCACCACTCACCTGTCTGGGCAGTTACTCATTCCATATATATATATATATATATATATATATATATATATATATATATATATATATATACACACCAGTGACTTTTCTTCCAGGAGTTTGGATAGTACTGAGTCAGTGGGCTGGCCTAGAAATAAAAAATGGTGACTTACCCTGCCTTTAGAAAGCAACATAAAAAAAGACAATAACTTAGAAGCACAATGTTTGCTGAAAGATTACATAGTCTTAGAAAACAATTGACTAATTTCCCCTTTAAAGAAGGCAGAAGTCGATATGTGTGAACGGCCCTTATCACAAGTACACCCAGTCTACTAACAATACTCAGGGTTTAAATGGAATTATTTCCACATTGGCAGCTGGAAGGTTTCCTGAGGACAGGCATTGGGGACTGCGGGCTTTGCCCGCTTTGTGTAACACAAACCGTAACATGCCATAATTCAGTCTGGACCTTTGTACAAACAGAAGTATATAATCCCACTAATCTGTCTGTAAGCAGGAAGCCCAGAGGAACACACACAGTGAATAATACAGGCATGTAAATACTGTATTCACACCTTGCAAGACACTCATCTTGCCCACTAATGGGACCACCAACAAGTTCATGCACACCTTCTTTACCTGAATTGTGCCACCCACTACAGTAGGTGACATGACTAGAGAGTGGAGCAGCATGTGTCCAGACTGAATTTTCCCTTGCGAACATTCATGATTTTACCATGGAGAAACAGGAAAAACTCCCAGGGTTAGAGATTAATAAGTGGGATACTGGTGCCTTTTTTTTTTTTTTTTTTAACTTGTTTTTATTAAAGGTTGGTCATGTACATCAATGAAAAACATTTGGACCTACCAGAGGTCCCAAATAGTAAGTAGAGCAACATAGAATAGTAAGTACATGTGTCATAAATTTAAGGAGTAGGTAAAGAGTAAAATAAAAAAAATAAAAAAAAATAAAAATTGAAGAATAAACATATAAACAGAAACTATTTGCTCTGATATAGCAAGTTACAGAGTACGGAACATTTCCATAGGTCAAGATCAATTACCAAAAGCCTGTTAGTTCGCTGAGTCCTGGGGGGCGATCCTGGAGCTGTCACATTGCCATAAAGAATATTTTGAATATATTGAAAGGTTTCTAGTAATAGTGGGTTATCTCTAAGAGTTTCCAAGTCATACCAAGTTGTATTATGAAATGTATGCGTGGTCAGATATTTAAGTGAATGTGGGAGGCTATTGATATATGTGTGCCAAACAGAGAAAAATGTATCTTCCTGCTGTTCTTTTTTGACTGTGGCTTCCAGCCAGTCCATATGGAAGATATAGTGTAATTTTTGTTTAGTGAGTAGAAGGGACAGGCTGTCTTTAGAGAGCCATTGATGCAGGATTGCCTTTCTGGATGCTGCTGCCAACCGGATCGCTAAGTGTTTCTCTTCTCTAGTTAAAACTGGTGCCAATCTTATCCTCCACTTGGAAGTGGTATAATGTTGCTTGGGCAAAAGACCAAACCATGTCCACCAGGCTCCCACTACTTCCTTGTTTAGAGATCAGCAGACCACCCAACAGCCTATTATCCATGTAGATCATCACAAATGGAAGATAACATTCTCATGTTGTGTAGACTCCGTGGTAATTACGAACATGACTCCCCGCAAATATTATACCCCTCAGGCATGAGGTAACCAGGACCCCACACATAGGCTACACAATAGCAGCAGCAGATTTTTCCCTGTAGGAACATGTGACTATTGTAGCATCAACAAGTGCCTCAGCCTAGAGATGATGTCACTGTGGGCATCTTTACCTGCCCAGTGTAATTTCAGAATAACCATTGACTAGGAAGCTTTTTAGGTAGGCAGAAAGAAGACTGGCAGCAAATAATATCAGCAGTAATGCCCCCATCTGTCTAGAACCACTTATAAAATAATATCAGCAGTAATGCCCCCATCTGTCTAGAACCACTTGGGTGAACTGTTAAGTCTCAACAGGAAATTTGCCCAGTAGGACATCAGACTTAATGGTTCAGGTAATGATGAGAGTTTTAAGCAAATAGAATATTCCCATTTGTTAGATTTTCTCACAGCAGGAGGGGCAGGCCGAGCAGATCTCATTTATTTATGCCTCTCTTTAATCTGCATATTTTAATTAATAATATTACCCTTGAGATTATTGAGATATGTGCTTACAGATACAACTCCGCAGTCTCAAATTCTCATAATAATAAATCAGATCACAAATTCTCAGCTGAGCCTTGTGGGAGGAGGGGGCATTTATCCAACATAGAGCCAATTGTTCAGGACATTCTGGGGGGTCCAAGCATGGGAAACTGCCATGGACCCCACACAGAGCACAACCCAGTGGCTGGCTGAGTTGAATCTGTAGGTACAATGAGTATGGAAAATATACTAATAGGGAGAGATGGTGCCTATAGTAGCAGTGGGATAATAGTCTCTGGGAAGGGAGCGTGCCTGTGGGATAGCAGGTATAGTAGGGAGAGCTGGTGCCTATAGTAACAGTGTGATAATGGTCTCTGGGAAGGGAGTGTGACTGTGGGATAGCAGGTATAGTAGGGAGAGATGGTGCCTATAGTAACAGTGGGATAATAGTCTCTGGGAAGGGACTGTGGCTGTGGGATAGCAGGTATAGTAGGGAGAGATGGTGCCTATAGTAACAGTGGGATAATAGTCTCTGGGAAGGGACTGTGGCTGTGGGATAGCAGGTATAGTAGGGAGAGATGGTGCCTATAGTAACAGTGGGATAATAGTCTCTGGGAAGGGACTGTGGCTGTGGGATAGCAGGTATAGTAGGGAGAGATGGTGCCTATAGTAGCAGTGGGATAATAGTCTCTGGGAAGGGAGTGTGGCTGTGGGATAGCAGGTATAGTAATGAAAGATGGTGCATATAGTAACAGTGGCATAATAGTCTCTGGGAAGGGACTGTGGCTGTGGGATAGCACTGCTATCCCACAGCCACAGTCCCTTCCCAGAGACTATTATGCCACTGTTACTATATGCACCATCTTTCATTACTATACCTGCTATCCCACAGCCACACTCCCTTCCCAGAGACTATTATCCACTGTTACTATAGGCACCATCTCTCCCTACTATACCTGCTATCATAGCAGGTATAGTAGGGAGAGATGGTGCCTATAGTAACAGTGGATAATAGTCTCTGGGAAGGGAGTGTGGCTGTGGGATAGCAGGTATAGCAGGGAGTGATGGTGCCTATAGTAACAGTGGATAATAGTCTCTGGGAAGGGAGTGTGACTGTGGGATAGCAGGTATAGTAGGGAGAGATGGTGTCTATAGTAACAGTGGATAATAGTCTCTGGGAAGGGACTGTGACTGTGGGATAGCAGGTATAGTAGGGAGAGATGGTGCCTATAGTAACAGTGGGATAATAGTCTCTGTAGAGGGAGTATGACTGTGGGATAGCAGGTATAGTAGGGAGAGATGGTGCCTATAGTAACAGTGGCATAATAGTCTCTGGGAAGGGAGTGTGACTGTGGGATAGCAGGTATAGTAGGGGCAGATGGTGTCTATAGTTACAGTGGGATAATAGTCTCTGGGAAGGGAGTGTGACTGTGGGATAGCAGGTATAGTAGGGAGAGATGGTGCCTATAGTAACAGTGGGATAATAGTCTCTGGGAAGGGAATGTGACTGTGGGATAGCAGGTATAGTAGGGAGAGATGGTGCCTATAGTAACAGTCTTTGGGAAGGGATTAATGCAGACACATAGGAAAATCAGAGAGATGAATGTTGCAGTAATCCAAGAGCATACCTCTCAACTGTCCCGCTTTTAGAGGGACAGTCTCCTGCAGTCCCTCATTTGTACTGGAAAGTCCACTTTTCTCTGCACTGAACAGCCAGAAAAAGAAACAATGTTTCTAACTTAATTGGCTTTTGCCAGAGAGCCCAGAACAGCCACAGCCACATTTCTAGATAAGCAAATAAGTAATTGTAACAATATAAGATAACAGGTCCCTTGGGAAAAGTTAGACTCACAGCTTAAAGGACAATTCATCTTTATTGATGCAAAACTGTAATAACTGAAAATAACCACAGAAATATGTTTAAACTTTCATAACCTGGCAAATTTAGTAAAATTAATATGGTAATTAGGGGGTGTGGCCACAAAAATGTGTGTGGTCAATGTTGGGAGGTATGCAAGCAGCCAGGAATGTGGGCATTATTAGGACATGACCAACACAGCTGTAACCAGGGCGAGAACTAGGGATAGGCAGAAGAGGCACGTGCCTAGGGTGCAAAGCTTGGGGGGCGCCAGGCAAGTACCTCACATGCAGCCTACCCATAGTCCGGTAATTGTTACCTCAGAGAAAAGTGGGTGCGCTTTCTGAAGTCAAAGTGCTTTGCGCACTACCGCACTCTACTGCGCGTGGTCCCTGGTTGCGCATGGTTATGCACGTGCATACTTGATGTCACACTGCTGAGGCGGGGGCCGAAATGGCCGGCCGGGTTGCCTACAGCGCCCGGCTGGCCTGGCCCTGCGCTGCAGCTGTTTAGTCTTTTTAACAAATAATTTATTATCTGGAGATCATGGCAACAGGTATGAAAATAGATGCACTGTTACCAGTGAGGGAGTTGAGCGCCTATGTCCTACACATGTAACATTTCAAGCAATCAGGGGCCCCTGTAGCTAAATTGTCTGCTGAGAGTAATTAGCAGGGGGATGACAAGTCGAGTATGTGGGCGGCAGATAGATCTGTGAGAGTAAATGGAACACCAAGCAACACAGTGTAAATAAATAGTTAAAAAATATTTTAAAAGGTAACATGACACATGCAAATATATTTACTCTGGTGTAAACTGCTTTGAGGTTGCTAAGGTGAGTAAGCTTAGCAACCATACAACTCTTGAAATTCTCAGACACCAGAGATTGAATTTCTAAAACTGCTTAAAGTACGCTTCCCCTTTAATGCCCTGTAACAAAGCCACATTGTCTATAGGAGGTGTATGAGCCCAATAAGGCAGTGTTGATAAACTGAGCTAAATAATAGGATTATGGTGCAATCATCTTCCCAGCATCGGCTGCTTACTTTACTGCTTCAGTGCCAAAAATGAATGAGTCACAAACCTCAACCCTGCCCCCCCCACACATTCCAATTTGTCTCACCCTCCTTCCCAGAGAGACACAGCAAGGACACCATTGGCCATGCCAAGATACTTCTGCTCCTCACATGACATGACAAAGCGTTGGCTGCTCATTTATCTGTCCCACTTCACTTTCTCTCAATGGAACGCCAAGTTCTGCTGCTTTTTTATTCTTTTCTAGTGAAAAATTCACAGCTCATTTTCCAGAAAGAGGCGGATAGGAAGAACATTCAGCTTAGACAAAACAGTATTATGGTTTGGCTTATCGTATGTCAGTCAATTCGAGTTCTGACTATTGAAACAATGTAGCAGAAGTCGAGTCAGTTGTCCTTGAGTTCTGCTAATCAGCTGGTTTCTGCTACAGTATTTCAGGAGTCAGAATATAAAACAGATTTTCAATGGAAGATAACTTTAAATATTAGGACGGACCTTACTCTGCAGAACTGGATTCTGGGGAAGAAGGATTGCGTCAGTGAATTTGGTTTTCCAATGAACATTCCATCACTCTGGCAGGATCATTTGACTTGTGTTTGGCCCGGGGAAGGATGGAACAGTGTGTCAGTGAGTTCAGTGAGAGGAGAATCATCTGGGGGTAGTTACATACACAGCCTTACACGGGGACTGGAGCTGAATAGCTTGTCGTCCGGTTCCGTCTGCACTGAATCCAATCATTCAGTGATTAAAGGTGGCCGTCCTTTAGACCGATTCGGCAACTTGTCTGCCCATGTGTGGGGGCTCCCGACGGGTTCTCCCGATCGATATCAGGCCAAAAATCGGGCCGATATCGATCGGTCAAGTTTGATTTATTGTACGATCCAGGACCGCGTTGGCTAGTTGATGAGGTCCTTCGACCCCTCGGAGCCCATTTGTAGCATTGTAATCCGATTGTTCGGCCCCAGGGCCGAACTTTCAGATTCATCCGATATTGCCCAGCCATTAGTGGGCATATCGGGTTAAGATCCGCTTGTTTGGCGACCTTGTCAAATGAGCGGATCTTATAGTGTATGGCCACCTTAAGACTCTGTAACCATAGGTGTTTATTGTGTGTGGAGTGCATCCATTGCATGTGTTCCATAGCAGGGTGGTGCTTGTGTTATCTGATGTGTAGGGTGGGAATATGTCCTGATCTATAACAGAGGAATGTACAACCCACAGTGTTCCAGTGGTCCAAATACACAACCCACAGTGTCCCAGTGGTACAAATACACAACCCACGGTGTCCCATTGGTACAAACACACAACCCACAGTGTTCCAGCAGTACAAATGCACAACCAACAGTGTCCCAGTGGTACAAATACACAACCCACAGTGTTCCAGCGAAACAAATGCACAACCCAAAGTGCCCCAGGAGGACAAATGTACAACACAATCCATCCTGGCAATACCAATGCACAACCAACAATGTACCAGCAGTACTAATGCACGATCCATAGTGTCCCACCAGTACAAATTCACAACCCCAATAAATATTGCCAGCCAACAATGTCCAACCATTGACAAAGGACCGGAGACTCACTAGGCCCTAGTGTTGCCACCTCACCCCTTTAAAACTGAACACATATGGAATCCACAGCCTGCATGGCTATTCATTTAGATGCATGTTGCAGACTGAACCGATTAAGGACTGAACTCCACGGCGCTCTGTTGTCTGACAAGTCGCCATGCGATGACATGCATGCAACATGGCGGATGTGCAGAAGACAATGGAAAGAACTGTGAAATTGCAGGTACAGAATACATGTATCCTACTGTAGGATGCGAATGCCGCATGCTGCGTCTTCATCCGACAGTCGGATACATGTAGTTTGTACCTTCAATTTCACTTGCAGTTCCATTCTCTTCTGCACATCCGACATGTAGCATCCGTCATCGCATGGCGATGTGTTGGAAAACAGCGTGCCGTGGAGTTCATTGCTGTCTGAGTCTCGCCATGTGCTGGGTGCATCTTGTTTCTGCACTTGTTTCAGAGCTGGGTAATATATAAAATGCACAGTGGTTGTGACATTGCTACACTGGCATTTGGGCCACACATGAGACATCTTTAATCCTTTCCTACTTCTGCCTCCCCAGTCTGTAAGAAGTGAAAATATTAGTCTAGAAATGTTCTTAATTATTGCCTCTCTCCCTAAACTCTATTGGTGAATCACGAGCGCCATAATTCCTATTTAGGTGAACACACACACCTCTGCTAACAAGTTTCCTCCTCCTGTCAGCTGACCAGCATCAAATGAACTATAAATTAAAGGCATTTAAAGGGGCTGTTCACCTTTAAATTAACTTTTAGTATGATGTAGAGAGTGATATTTGCCAATGTCTTCATTTTTTATTATTTGTGCTCTTTGAATTAAACTCTTTGTTCTGCTGCTCTTCAGTAGCTTTAAATTAACCTAGCAACCAGTCAGTGGTTTGAATGCAAAACTGGAATATGAATAGTAGACAATAACAATACCATTAAAATTGTAACCTCTCAAAACAACAGTTAAAGGGCTGCTGGGGTCAGTGACCCCCCCCCCCCTATTTGAAAGCTGGAAGGAGCTTCTATATCTGACAGCCCTTTTGCTCTAATTTCTAATGAATTGATTATTAGTTAGCAGTTTAGTCAGAAGACTAGCACTCTTGGAAATGATCCCTCATATCTGTGAGTGCATTCAGAGTGCTGCTTTTGACTAATATCTTCTAATAGGGCAGATTTTGCTCTGGGTCAGAATAGAAACCTCCTCCTTCAGCATTTCTTCAATGAAGAACTGGAGCCCTGATGTGATTACCAAGGCACTTTTTGGTTCCCAGATCTCAGACCTTTCAGTTTCCTTTCCTCTCTCGTCTGGGCTTATAGGAACTGCAAAATCACTTAAATATTTATAGCTGTCTCTTTATACAACTATACCCTGTTCCTTATTGTGTTGTCAATTATGTATTTACATATTGATACACTGATTAAGATATCTTTATAACAACCCATTGTAAGCAGCAGTCATGTCCTGCTTTATGGCAGCTGAGATTCTAGCTATCTGTATAACAGAGCATTATTTTCCAGTGGCTGCACAGATCCAATCTGATCCCCATTGGAAGCAGCAGTCCTGCCCTGCTTTATGGCAGCTGAGATTCTAGCCATTTCTATAACAGCATTCTGTTACACAGTCAATTTTATATTACAATGTTGCAGATGGGGGCTATAGAATTATATCATGTTGCTTTGCTCTGGAATGTATATTTTGTGTTGTTCCTGTTATATAAATACAAATTAGTAGAGTTTGGTGGAGCATATTGTAACAATCACACTTTATGGATCCCACGCAGTGGAGTAAATATAGGGTGGAGTTGGTCTGGTTTGCATTAAATATGCTGATTAGTAAATATTTAGGTAAATGTTGCATAGCAGCTTGATAAAGTGCAGTCTGCATCTGTATTGTATTGCAGTGTATATGTGCTGTAAATTAAACAGGACATACTCATTTGGCAAGGTTGCTACCCTCTAAATCCAGGTGGCACCGTAACCCAGAAATTAATATGTTCTGCTTTTTTTTTCCTGCAGCCGTATACTTTCTCCCTTTCCGGGAAAGCTTCCCCCCACCCCTGGGACTGAGCTCTGTGACTCCTAAGAACATACAATTGACAGATCTGTTTTTCTGCTCACTAAATTGGACATGAACTGACGTGACTCATGAAGCCCAGATAACAAAAGTCAGCACACCTCACAGTGCCGGCCACGCCAAGGATAATGGTTTCTGATACAGGAAAATGTAACGTATCCGGATGCTGTGTGTCCCTGCAAGCTGACACTCCACTCCGGCAGATGGGAAAGGCCATCATAAGAATAATCAGTACTGTAGTCGGGAAATCTCTGTTGAATATATGAGATCAGTGTTACAGGTGCTGGTGACAGATAGATGCTATTTGATCTTTCCTGTACGGGGGAAATTATGTGGAAATGCAGTTTGTTCTGACACAAAAGAGTGTTTTGACATCCACTGATGTGCAGGTGTCTGTATCAAAACAGAGCATCACTTACATGCAATATACCGGCAATGTCAGCTAACACAACTGGAATCTGATGCTACTGGGTCTCTGATCTCCAGTTTTGCATGATGATAAAAAATCTAATTCTTAGTGATTTGTAGCAGGAGCCAAATAATTAACAGACCTAGAGGATAACTGGCTACTGCTAAATAGTTTCAAGGGTCAGAACTAAAAAGAAAAAAGGCTGGAGCAGTTTCAGAAGAGTAATCACTCCATGTGCCTTATTGATGATATGTAATCGGTTGATGTAAGAATTGCTTGGACAATGCAGTCTAAATAGACCTCATTAGCTCACAATGTATTCACACTGCATTATTCCGGCTGCAGCCCAGCCTCTTCCCAGCAGTGTGGGGATGGTTGGTACAAGAAGTAGAAGAGAGTGGGTAGGCTTAGCTCATGAGCCTTCTTGTCACTGTCTGTTACCATCACGTACACCCTGATTAGCAGCTTTGCAGGGTTTATGGGTGATGTCATCCCCTACCCTGCAGCTGTCTATGGGGTGGGATGGTCCAAGCAAGTCAACTACCCTGCAGAGCAGCAGTGTGTGCATGTAAAATAACACTCCTGTAGCAGCTGGGGTTATAGCTCTGGTGCTGTGATTGTGGGATAGCAGGTATAGTAGCGAGAGATAGTGCCTATAGTTACAGTGGAGATAATAGTCTCTGGGAAGGGAGTGTGACTGTGGTATAGCAGGTATAGTAGCGAGAGATAGTGCCTATAGTAACAGTGGATAATAGTCTCTCGGAAGGGAGTGTGACTGTGGGATAGCAGGTATAGTAGGGAGAGATGGTGCCTATAGTAACAGTGGATAATAGTCTCTGGGAAGGGAGTGTGGCTGTAGGATAGCAGGTATAGTAGGGAGAGATGGTGCCTATAGTAGCACTAGGGATAATAGTCTCTGGGAGAAACTTTGGCTGTGCGATAGCAGGTATAGTAGGGAGTGATGGTGCCTATAGTAACAGTGGGATAATAGTCTCTGGGAAGGGAGTGTGACTGTGGGATAGCAGGTATAGTAGGGAGAGATGGTGTCTATAGTAACAGTGGGATAATAGTCTCTGGGAAGGGAGTGTGACTGTGGGATAGCAGGTATAGTAGGGAGAGATGGTGCCTATAGTAACAGTGGATAATAGTCTCTGGGAAGGGAGTGTGACTGTGGGATAGCAGGTATAGTAGGGAGAGATGGTGCCTATAGTAACAGTGGATAATAGTCTCTGGGAAGGGAGTGTGACTGTGGGATAGCAGGTATAGTAGAGAGAGATGGTGCCTATAGTAACAGTGGGATTATAGTCTCTGGGAAGGGACTTTGGCTGTAATATAGCAGGTATAGTAGGGAGAGATGGTGCCTAAAGTAGCAAACAGGATAATAGTCTCTGAGAACAGACTGTGAGATTCAGATAAACCTATTTGTAATATTTGCCTGAGTGTTGAAGTGGTGTTGGCATGTGTAGTTCAATAGTAACTGCAGTCCCATAGGCTGGGAAGTACTCTGATTTGTCTGTTTTTCCCAGGCCCCACTACCACTAAAGACCACCCTGGCCTTTCTAGGCCTCTCTCATTCAGTCACCATTACACAGAGCAGCTTTATCCCACACCTGTAGATGAACACGCTAGTTTGGAGGCCTCATATGCATAATAAAAGAGCACAGCTAGTGCTGTTGTCTGGGCCAAAGTCAGTCTCTGTAAGCTATGCCTATTCCAACTTTCCAGTTTAGTCTCCTTGGACAAAGCCCCAAAGACAGCAGACTGAAAATAATCTCTGGCCTAGCAGTGTTTCTAACTGCCTTTTTATTTGTAATTACATGCCTGATTGCTAACCCTGCTGGTATGAGGGACATATCCCAGTTATCTCTACCAAATGTTACATAATGCGTGAAGTTCTGAATGAGAGAAAGATGAAGAAGAAAAGGGTGCCAGAAACACACACCATGGCATGGTTGATTGTGCTAAAATATCTAATTCTGTGGAAAAAAAGTTACCTTTCTCCAAAACCTATAAATGTGAAATGTTTCCATTTAATGTGGCTTAGGGCATGTGGTTCCACCTCTCTCATTCCCTCTTCATGCACCATCTCTTTCTTTTACTATAATTTTATCTTTCATGGGTTGTGTGTATGGCCAGCTATATCTACTCCTTCTCCTCTATACCCTTATGGGTTCCTAGACCTCTTCGACCTTATCCTCTCTTCTTCACCCTTACTCACAGTTCTCTTTTGCCTGCCTATAAATCAGTAGTTAGAATTATATAGTTATGGTGGCTTCTTTAACTTCAATACAGAATAGAATAGAAAACTGGGTTACCCCCAGCTCAGAAGTGCACCACTCTGTGATGGGACTGGAGGTCAAGCTTTGGAACACTTACAGTAGTTTTGGGAATGTGGCAAACATTGGAAATCTAGGGTTCTGGTAGGGATTTAGGTTGGTTGGATTAGAGGAACCACAGAAGCGTGTGCCTACTCAATAATCTCCACAATGTACTTCATTGCATTCCATAGGATAAAGATGACCTCAGAGCTCAAGTCATAGAGGTGAATATTTTTTCTGTAATGAGCATCTAATGAATGTGCAATTACAACACCCTGATCTGCTATGAATTTCATTACGTGAGGGTTTCTTCATTACTCTCATTATAATATGCACTAGGCTGCCCTATTTATAGTGTCTCATGGCAGGAGATAGATTCCGAACAGTTCCCTGTTATTAACACAATTGTTTTAATCATAACCTTACATAATGATGGGATTTTCTTTTCTTTCTAAGGATGGGGTCAGACAGTTCTTCTATGTTGCTGCCTATAGTATGGAGCATAACCAGGTTGCCAAATGGGTCCCTCCCCTAACCCCCCACGGATTGCACAGATAGACTGAATTCTGCCTTCTCTTTGCCTTCTGCAGTCTGATCCCCATTTGGTCAAGCTGCTGGATATGGTCATACTTAGTCTAAGCCAGGCAACATGGTTGATTACATTACCTACTCTGGCCCAGTCTAATGTGGCTAAAGTAGCAAAACATTGTATTATGACATATAAAATTTGAAGGTTGTACATTTTGGCCATGAAAACAATATTAAGAACCAGGACTGGACTGGGATTTAAAAGAGGCCCTGCTCTTCCTACTACACAGAGGCCCAAACAGCCCCACCCGCCCACTTAATAGTCACTTTCTATGGCAATTTACAGCAACCCCTCTGGCATTTGCCAGAACCCACCGAATGCCAGTCTGGGCCTGTTAAGAACTGTCTATCATGTTTGTCCTCTGAAGTTGGTCCTCTCATGTCTGACTGACCCTAGAGTTATAATTGAATTTGTTATGGTGGCAACATTAAGCAACACAGAATACTATGATGATTTGACAGGAGCTCAGCACGCTGTGATTGGACAGGAAACACAACTCTGAAGCCCCAATGGGCATTTATAGCTGAAACCAGTGGTAAAGCAGAAGGGGGACAACCCTGTCCTTTGCAATCAGTGTTGCTGGACATGTGCCTGCTGCAGGGGTCAAGTCTGTATCTTTTGTCCTCCTTTTCACTCCTACACCCAGGATAGTGGTTTATCAGTTAAGGTGGCCATACACAGGCCGATAAAAGCTGCCGACAGACCAAGTCGGTAGTTTATTGGCCATGCATGGGGCCCTCTGACGGGCTTCCCTGATCGATATCTGGCTGAAAGTCTGCCAGATCTCGATCTGACAGGACTGAAAATCCCGTCGGATCCCGGGTGCAACTCCCGCGATCTGACTGCCCATTACCCTTCCATATGATCTGATTGTTTGGCCCTAGGGCCCACGATCAGATCAGCCCGATATCACCCACCTCAAGGTAGGCATATAGGGGAGAGATCCGCTTGTTTGGCGACATTGCGGCAACATTAATATAAACACTTTGTGTCCTGGCTTAGTATAACAAATGCATCTCTTTAAGAGAAGTGCCACATCTATATTCCAGGAATTCCAAGCTTTATTTACTTTACTAACCTCTAGAATGAAGTGGAACCCTTACTCATGCTGGCTATCCTCGTGAGGCAACTTCAGGCGACTTCGGAAAACAAAGAGTTCTGAGTGCCATCCTGCCATCCAAATTGCACAGATATAACTTGGGCAGGTTTGAAAATCCTGTCCTATGTGGTCCTCTCCTCACAGGTCTCCATAGGCATCGTTTAAGATTGTCATTGGCATGGGGGCCAGCTTGGGCAATACAGATACAGCTGCCATCTTGCTCTGCTATCACCATATCGCCCTACTGCTGCCATATTACCCTACTCGTACCACTGTCTTCATCTTCCTTTTCCCTAGTGTCTCTGTTTGTTCCTGCTATGACTATCTTCCTCTGCCATAGCGCCCCATTGTTTCTATCTTGCTTTAAAAAAAAAAAACATATTATTTTACCATCTCCATCTTGCCCTCCATCTTGCCACTTACCACCTCCATCTTGCCCTACTATATCTATCTTACTCTGATGAAGTTATAGTCCAAAGCCATCTACATCTTTCCCTACTACCTCCTTCTTGTCCTACTATCTTTATCTTGCTCTTCTGAAGCCATAGATCCTCTATCATCTCTTATTTCTCTAATATCTTCATCTTGCCCTACTATCTCTATCTTGCTCTACTGATGTCCAGTGATTCAATTAAAGATATGCAGGCTTAGGTGCAGTATTTGCACCCCTCCATTGTTCCCTCGCACCCTCTGGATGCATGGCTGCATGCATACTTTTAACGTCAGTCCTTCATCTGTCTTCTATCCTTGCAACACATGTCTCTGACAGGCACCATGGGGTGTGGTTCCAGGGGTAATTACACCTCCTGCACCCGCAGTAGTTATGCCGCTGCTGAAGTCTTAGTTCTCTACTATCTCCATTTGCACTACTATCTCTATCTTGCTCTGCAGATGATATAGCACCTACCATCTCCATTGCACCTAAATGAAGCGATCCATACATACCTTATTTTCTATCCCCACCTATCCCTTTCTACAGCTGTGGTTCTACAGGGCTCTATATCCCTGAGCCCTCCAGTGGTCTGGTGTCTGTATTATTAGATGGCCAATTTAGTGGTAATCAAAAAGCAGAGAATTGCTGCAGGTTTCCCTGCACAGTTGAACTTTTTCTTAAACAATGGAGTATTTTCTGCTATAGGAAAGCCGGCTGATATGCCCTATTGTTTTAAGGAAATGTTCATTTGTGAATAATTGGCTAAATTAGCACATTATTCACACCTGGGAATGAGGCGATACTAATGACTTTAACTAATCAAGGCCTTGAGCTACAGAGCTGTATCCTATAGGAAAAGGCCTTGCACATAAGCAAAGGAGAGAACAATTGATGACTGGACTAGCTGATGTCTTCATTAAATTAGAAACCTCCCTGAAACTTCAACAGCAGGACTCAACCTGAACAAGTGACATTTAGCATGAGGTTGTCTTGTATATTGGTGCTAAAAGCATGTGGTTAGTATTCTTTATTGACTTGAGCTAACTCATCTAAACAGGGGTGCGGGCCTGGTTAATGGTAAAGCAGAAGAGGTCTTGGGAGTAGACCATTACTGGGCTGTCTAACCTGCACATCATACTGAACCACAAGCCCCTGTACTGGGGTGGGGGGGTACTGAGATTTTTAGATAGAACCCCTGAATTATGTGTTTCTACAAGCGGCTTCTCCTTCATAATTACAGGCCTGGGTGCAATTATCCAAACCACCAACCTTGTTGGGCCACAGTGGCTTCCTTTATGGGCCTATGTTGAACAGGTCGGGCAGGCAGCTAAAGCAACAACACTTAAAAAGGGGCCACCGGCACACTGGTGCATATCCTCCCGGCCAAGAATGATAAAGCGGAGGCGTTTGGAATGGCTCCTGTTGAAATTTCATTCTGTTCTTTCCTTTCTGACTTCCTTCTGGCTGGTCTCTGCTGTGTAGACCTTGTGGGGCTTTTGGCTTACGGCCCACTTAAATGTGACCATGTTCCAGATGGAATATAAGCAGCACTGCAATCGGTCCTTGATTTTTGTATGTGTGTTCTTTTGCAGGGCTCAGAGTGGGTTAAAGCATGTGTCAGCATGGCCTTCTGACAATGGCTCACTGGACCTGCCCGTTCTCTCCATGTGCCAGGCTGTAGCCAACTCAAAACAGGGCGCTATTGTTTCATTGCTATCCTCCCCCCCACCCAGTGAAAGCCAGAATTTGCAACAAAACATTCCTACACAATGACAGGTTCTGTGCACAACAATCTGTAGGAACAAACTGCTGTGTGTGTGAGCGCTGTGCCTACCACAGTCCGTGCCTGCGGAAAGGGCATCACTGCACCAGCGGGAAACGCACCCCCTCCTGCAAACATGGTAGTAGAAAAATTGATTTTTGTTGGCCAGTGATTGACGGGACTATTTGTTCAGGTTCAGTGAGGACATTAATTAACCCGCCCTGCAAATGAACTACACGGGGAGGCAGCACAGTTATGTAAAAAGGTGCCCATAGTGGCTGCTGATTCTGCATTTATTAACCAAACTGGCAGCTTATCAGTCATAGGACCAACATTGTATTTCAGTCTGAACACACTGTGATGGTCTGCTCTCAATCTGTCCAGACTATGTACACAATCCACTATGACTGTCAAGGAATATGGGGGGCATAACACTAGGGGGCACAATCGCTGTAGGGGCCAATTTTGTCTGTGGACTGTTTCTCTTAAAGTGGTAATACATTGATTGCTTACATTGATGCAGTTTTCGCCAATGGATCTTTGTATGCCCCAATGGATGATGAGATCATTGACCCTAGAGGCAACACTCGGATCCGATTGATTTGCCACACAATGTGGATTTGGCCCAGATCTGCTAATTTAGTGAGGTCTCGCAGCGTATGGTCACCTTGAGTACAGACCGAGTCAGATATCTGCTCGGCTGGCTTGAAACTCCACTTGGGCAATGACCACTTTGGGCAGTATATATAGTACTCTTACCAATTATTCTGCTTGTGATCCCGTGCGGTCCAATCAATCAATCAATTAAACCTGAATTGACCCACCGTATGATTGACTTATGGAACAACCTAGTAATTCCTTAGGAAGGATCATTTCGCCCTTTCCATAGTCTACTCAACCACCCCAACACACCAAAGGGTTTCGTACCCTCTGTACAGTCCCATGTACAATCTAATGTACAGTCCAATGTACAGCCTTGTGTGCAGCCTCATGCACAGCCTTATGTACATTCTAATGTAAAGCTTCATGTACAGTCTCATGTACAGCTTCATGTATAGTCTCATGTAAAGCCTCATAACTAGGGCGGTAGGATTTTAGGGGGCGGCATGCTGCCCAACTACACCAACATTGGTTCAGAAACACTGGGGATGCACAGGTGATACAATAGTTAAATTTCCGTGTGCCAATCCCCATTGCTGGGGTCCTGATGATGAAGATTTGAGCGAATAAAAGGGAGGGGATGGGGGCGATGAACGCCTGGCCTCATGTACAGTCTTATGTACAGCCTCATGTACAGTCTTATGTACAGCCTCATGTACAGCTTCATGTACAGTCTTATGTACAGCCTCATGTACAGTCTTATGTACAACCTCATGTACAGCTTCATGTATAGTCTTATGTACAGCCTCATGTACAGCCTCATGTACAGTCTTATGTACAGTCTCATGTACAGCCTCATGCACAGTCTATTGTACAGTCTCAGTACAGCTTTATGTACAGCCTCATGTACAGCCTTATGTACAGTCTCATGTCCAGTCTCATGTCCAGTCTCATGTACAATATGGGAGCAGAGCATTACAGTACAGACTGAACAAAGAGACGAGGCTTGTGGTCAGATAGTTGGGTTTGTGAAGATTATAACATATATACACGTGTGTGATAAATGCCAAACAATCTCCTTCCTTGCTTGTGAAATAGGATACCCCAACAGACATAGCTACAGAACATAGGGTTCTCATTGTGATCTGAAAGATAAAGATGCCTCAGCCCCAAGCAATGTACGGATTGTGACAGGCAGGGTGCTAATATGCCTAGAATGCATAACATGTGCTATATAGAGCTGGGGGTGCTTGGGTGACAGAGGGCACGACATGGGCTGTGACTAGTGACACACGTAGACAGGTGCCCCGCTGAGCCACAGGCAAAGCCGTGGAATTTCCCCGGGGGTGGAATTTTGTCTTTTTTCTTTTAAGCAGTGGCGTTCATCTAATAATCACATTCCGGGAACTCTGATCGCTGACACCAGTTCAGATGAAGGGTGTGATCATAGCCACCGGGGAGAGGGGGTGCTTATTATCATTGCAGGAACAAATTAATTGTGTGGGTGTTATCTGTGACCCAGAACTCGGAATATGCAACGCTGCATGGCAAGGCCTTATGGTGCATGGATTTTTGGCAAAGGGGAAACATTAAAGGGGTTGTTCACCTTTGAGTTAACTTTTAGTATGATGTAGAGAGTGATATTCTGAGACAATTTGCAATTGTTTTTTATTTTTTATTATTTGTGCTTTTTGAGTTATTTAGCTTTTTTTTAAGCAGCTGTCTTGTTTACAACTTCAGAAATCTGGTTGCTAGGGGCCAAATTACACATATACAGTCAGTTTGGATGCACCACTGTCAGTAACATGAGACCTGTGTGTATTTAGTCTAATTACTCTGTATCTCTTGTCTTACAATCAGCTCAGCATATTTACTTACCTCTGTGTTTCAATGGGTTATCATTTCTCCAGCGAGTGGGGCGACTTACTCTTTTTAGAGACCCTATTATAGGAAGAAGATATATATATATCCTGCCTGGCCTAAATGATAATGCTTCATGAGTTTTGGAATAATTATTGAAAAAAATTAGGATAATTATTCAAAAGTTCAGGAAGGCCTAAGATGATCCGGGGCCAAATAACTGCTAGTTACCTAACTTAAAAGGGTGGTTCACCTTTAAGTTAACTTTTAGCATGTTATGGAATGGCGAATTCTTATCTACTTTTCAATTGGCCTTCATTTTTTCTTTTTTTTTTTGTAGTTTTTTAATTATTTTGACTCTTTCCAGCTTTCAAATGGGGGTCACTGGCCCCATCTAAAAAACAAATGCTCTGTAAGGCTACAAATTTTTATTTAATGCTACTTTTTATTACTCAGCTTTCTATTCAGACCTCTCCTGTTCATATTCCGGTCTCTTATTCAAATCAATGCAACCAGATTGCTGAAATTGCAAACTGGAGAGCTGCTGAATAAAAAGTTAAATAACTCAAAAACCACAAATTATGAAAAGTCAAAACCAATTGCAAATTATCTCAGAATATCACATGTTACATCATATTGAAAATCTCACTAGAGCACCTTGGGGACACAGCTAAATCCCCTAAACACCTTGTTAGAGTCCGATCCCACTCCAGTGACTCCCCAAGTGCACCCCCAGTTGTTACACCACTGCATGTAGGAAAGAGAAGTGTACTGAAAGAACAAATAGGCTAAGTAAGGGGAGAGATGAACAGATAAAAATGCAGGTAACCAGAAACAGATGAGTGTATGGCGGCTTTATCTTACACCCATCTGTAAACGGAACCCTGTGTAACCTAAGAAAGAGTGTAAGTGAGAGTGGGCGATAGCTTTCCCGTGTGCAGCTTCTCATTAAAGGTTTATTATTACAGAGTACTGGGAAACCCCATTTACTAACAATATATGTTATATGCCGATTAACCTCTCTGTATGTTTTGGCGTATGGGAGAAGGAATCTGGAGTAAAACCATGGCTGGAATCGAACCCAGGACTGTACAGCCTCAGTGCTAATCAAAGCAACGTATGGAGCTATGAATTATCTTTAAGAAAGAGAAGATTTATTTGCATGTGTGCGTTGCTTATAAGGTCTCCCTTCATATCTCCTTGAAACTAGTAAATGGAATTTATTAGAAGGATAACGAGGAAGTGAAATCGAATTTCTATCTAGAGCACAGATATCGTGCACAACTGAGATTCTATTCCCAGGGAAGGGCAATCGGGTGCTTTTTGTTGCTGACGTGGTTATTCTGGGTTGCTGCGTCGCCAGTTTTTATTCACTTACTGTAGATAATATAATTACTGGTGCAAATGAGGACAATTTATGTCAGAAGCAAGAGGGCTTATTAGCTAACGCTCTTCACAGGGTCTCAATGATGTGGCTGACGACATAAGGACCGGATAGTGTGACATTTGGTGGCACAGGACTGGACTTAATTAATACAGTTGCTGGCACAGCTGCTTCAGCGGTGTGATTGACCTAAATCTTTTGGGGCCCACAGAACAGTGGTGGAAAAATGAGAACTGAAGGAAAGTGTGTGTATCATAAGATTAGATGGTGTCTGGGGAATAGTGTGTATTATAAGGCAAGATGATGCCAAGGAGCATTATTTCAAATGACACAGGTTGAGCAACTGTGGTTACTGTTACCATATTGGGTAAAAAGTTGTCATCTCGCCTTTATGTCCTCCTACTGTCTCCATCTTGTTCTACTCTCATAATCTTACCCTTATATTTTCTATATTGCCTACTGTCTCCATTTTGCCAGTTTCCTTCTTCCTCTACTGGCTCCATATTGCCCTACTGTGTTTATCATCCCATACTGTCTCCATCTTCCACTACTGTCTTCATATTGTACACAGTCTTCAACATCCTGTACAGTCTCCATCGTCCACCACTGACTCCATTGTCCACCACTGTCTCCATCTTCCACCACTGTCCCCATATTCCCCTACTGTCTCCATCTTCCCCTACTGTCTCCTTCTTCCAGTATAGTCTTTATATTGTCCTAATGTCGCCATCATCCCACACTGACACCATCTTTCACCACATTCTCCATCTTTCACCACTGTCCCCATCTTTCACCACTGTCGCCATCTTCCCCTACTGACTCCATATTCCCTTATGGTAGAGACCTGTACGGGTCTGTTTTTTAAAACCCACACCCAACCTGTACCCACTGTCCCCGAGCCTAACCCGGCCGAAATTACCCGCCTTTGCAACCCCATGGATTTTCACCCGACCTGCTCCCTGCAGTGTTCACCGTGCTGACCAGAAGTGCCATCATGTTGACCAAGGGTACCCGACCCGAAGCAGGACTCTACCTTATGGTCTCCATCTTACTCTACTGTCTTCATCTTTCCTTCTGTATCCATCTTGTCTTACTGACCAGTCTCCATTGTCCCCTGCTGTTTCCATCTTCCTTTACAGTCTCCATCTTTTCTACTATCACCAACTTGTCCTATTATAACAACTGTACCCCAGTTTTCCAATCTACAGCTGTGGCCCTACTGGACCCCCCTAAACAGTTTTACCTATATACCAAAGTGTTTCTAAACCCAAGTTATAAAAATTATACACTATGAGCCTTATTATGGTGTAATTATTATTACCCTTATTATGTTGAAATCTTTATTTTTATGACTGGGAGCAGGCCATGTGATGCCGGGGGTGCCTGCACTTGCAAAATCTGCCTACTTGAAAAGAAAAACCACAAGCTGAGTGTTATTATTGCACATTTCCTAACAAACCATGATAACCTCTCTGCCTCCAGTAATAAAGCCTGAGTAGAACTCTATGCCCAGCACAGAGGTTAACATTGCTGCCTTACAGGCCCCAACTGGGAATATTTAGATTTTGGCAATGCCAGAGGGATTACTGTAAAATGCCATAGGCAGTCACTATTAATTGGGCTGGTGGGTTTTTTTTCTTGAACTTGAAAAGACAGGACCTATATTGAATCTCAGTCTAGTGCTACTGCCTTTTAGCACAAGGGTCCTAGATTTGATCCCAGCCAGAGCACTAGCTGTTAGGAGGTTATATGTTCTCCCCATGTCTGTGGTGGTTCCCTCTGGGTACATCAAACTCCTTTTCAAAATCATACAGGCAGGTTAATTAGCTCTCGAGATAACTGCTCCTACTGTGTGCGTGTCTGTGCTAAGGACCTTAGATTGTGAGCTCCAATGGGGCAGGGGCTGATGGGAATGATTTATAATCTCTGTGCAGTGCTGTGAAAAGTCTGATTGGCTGCTCCAATGCCAGTCATAGCCAGCCAATCATATGGATTAGTATGTGATGTGTAAGCACCTGAGCACTAACCTTTATGACTTGCCCTGTAGGAGAGTTTAATGCTAAATACTCTGTAGGTTATTTAGGGGGAATGAAAATGAATTCATCCCTTACACAGAACCAGGGAAAGATTCTCTCTAATAGGTATATATACCCAGAATTCCTAGTGGCTTAACCTCATTGTGTGACGCTGTCAGGAATTACTTGATTCATCTCCATTGTTAGATAATTATATCTGCTGTTGTTCTACCTAATGTATGTATGTATAACAGCATGCCTAACATTCCTATTGGCTTTGCTGGCTTCCAGGCATTGCACTCTCTGGATCGGGTTGTTATGTAAAAGGGAATATTCCAGGAGTTTATAGGACAGGGCAGAACATTGGCTCAAGCGCATGACATGTATCAATTGTCCCATAATGTTGTCCCTGTCATGGAATAATCTGTCAGGGCTAGGGAGGGATCACTGATTTTGTAGCAATTGGTCTTCATTATTTATTTTTTAAAGTTTTTTTAATTATTTGCCTACTTCTTTTTATAAAAAAAAAAACACACTGTAAAGCTACAAATGTATTGTTATTGCTACTTGTTATTACTTGTTATTACTCCTGTTCATATTCCAGTCTCTTATTCAAAGCAATGCATAGTTGCTGGTGTAAACTGGATACTAGCAACCAGATTGTTGAAATGGCAAACGTGTGGTTGTTCAATAAAAAGCTAAACAACTCAAAAACCTACAAATAAAACAAACAATTGCAAATTGCCTCAGAATATCACTCTCTACATATTAAAAAAGGTTAACTCAAAGGTGAACATCCCCTTTAAACTTTCTCAAAAAGTTAGGATTTAAGCACAATCCAGAGATGCCTTTTGGGAAGGTCTAGAGGCAACAGACTTAACCCCTGCCTGTAGGCCCACTGTCAGAAATCACAGGACCATGTACTAAGGTTCTCCCTACCAAGGGGTCCCAAGTTATTAACCACTGGTCACCTGGACCCCTGGGTGGAGGGCCCTGCCAAAAGTAGGATGGGGTCCAATGAAAACTATTAAAGAAAAATGCTTGATGCATAGCCATGCTCCAGATCCACTCCGGGCATCCCTATTATACTAAAACCCACCCACTCTTCTTTAAGTCCCACCCCACACAATTTTTATATTGATTACTCTTGGGGTCCCTCTTTCACAATCCTGACAATTAATAAGAGTATAAACGTGGCTGTGACTACTACATGGTATTTCCCTAGTAAGGTTAATTCATTGGTTGCCATGGAAATTATGTTTTTTACATGTGTAGGATTGTAGGTGATTTTCCCCTTTTCTACAGTGTGGGTGCAAGGTGGCCTGGGGAAATACAGCTTTTATTCTCTGCTCTCAGACATACGTAGTGCTGGAGATAAGACTGGGGGGAGCTGAGGAGTTGCTGGGGGAGGATTGATCTATGGATCTTATCTGTGCAACATGAACAATTACAGTAAGGGGTGAGCTGTGCAATCTGAGAATAGAGATTCTGACTCACTACTGCTGAAATTCCTCTGCCTCCCTTGGTGAGTCCATGGGTAATTAGCACCCCTACGCCATGTACAGTATGCACAGTCAAATAATACAACATTTCAGGGGTGATGTTTATCTTTTTTAAATTTCCTCCTTTTTTCAGTGTGGTTTCAGCCTTGCCAAGGCTCTAAAGGTGGCCATAGACGTAGAGATCCACTCACCAAATGAGTGGATCTCTGCCCGATATGCCCACATTGAAGTGGGTGATATCGGCTGATCGGATCATAATGCAGGAGAAAGGGCAGTTGGATCGCGGGACCACATACACGCAGAGATGCGGCCACGATTCAACGGGATTTTTTAACCTGCCCCATCAAGATCTGGCCGACTTTTGGACAGATATCGATTGGATGGCCCCACACACGGGCCAATAAACTGCCGACTCGGTCTGTCGGCAGCTTTTATCTACCCTTGTATGGGGGCCTTTAGGCTGCCTGGATACAACTTTCCTATAGCCCTCCTGTTGTGTTACAATCCCAGGATAAGACGACAGAAGGAGGCATGATTTAGGAATAAAGGCATGGTTGCAGTTTCCAACCAGTTGGGCTCTTATTGGGTAACTCAGTGCAGTTGTGAGTTTCCCAAGTGGCATACTGCTGGGTGTTTACCCACTATGGTGCATTATAAAGTGCAAGTGCCGCTGTTTGTTTAGTGTGAAAGTGGTCTCAGGCCGGACCCTTGTGCCCAATCACTTCCAGCTGTTCCTCCCTTTGTTGTGCATATGTGACAATAAGAAAACAATCAGGCCATGGTGGGGTTTGGCTTTAGTGTGTAAATATGGGACTGGGTTTGTTTGCTTGTGTATTCCTGAGCATGTTAACCTGGGTGCCACTGGGCGATCTGGGACTCCAGTCTGACTCACTAATAAGAGACAGGCAGCTAGGCAGGAGAGGGAGGCAGGAGCTGTGTGTGATGGCCACAAGGGTCAATTATAAATTATATATAAAATATAAATTATGTATTGCAAATCTCTGAATCGACGTGTATGCCATCCTACCGGCGATTCACATTCTTGCTGGTGGGAAGGCATTTCGGGGGAAATTAGTCACCTGTAGTAGCCAAGATTTATCACAGACGACTGATCTCCCCGTGTGCCATCACCCTAAGGGGGCCCCATCACATAGGCAGTTTCTATGTATTAAAGAGGTGGTTCACCTTAATTTAACTTTTAGTTATAGAATGGCTTATTCTAAGCAATTTTTCAATTCACCTTCATTTTTTTATTTGTTATAGTTTTTTTTAATTATTTCCCTTCTTCTGACTCTTTCCAGCTTTCAAATGACCCCATCTAAAAACAAATGCTCTGTAAGGCTACAAATGTATTGTTATTGCTACTTGTTATTACTCATCTTTCTATTCATGCCTCTCCTATTCATATCCCATTCTCATATTCAAATCATTGCATGGTTGCTAGGGGAATTTGGACGCTAGCAATCTGATGCAAACTGCTGCTGAATAAAAAGCTAAATAATTCAAAAACCACCAATAATAAATAATGAAAAACAATTGCAAATTCTTTCAGAATACCACTCTTTATATTATACCGAGTTAAGATAAAGGGGAACAACGTCTTTAAGAGGAATAATATGTAATATTCCCATTTTAATGGAAGGGGCCTAAAATGATTTTGCTGGGGCCCAGTAACTCCTATTTAGGCCACACAGTGGGGCAAATAAATAGATACACTACAGAGCAGACCCCTTGACTAAGGTTGGGAGGGGTACCAGGAACATGAGTGCCCCACACACCCTTCCTCCTGCTTACACCACTTGATGCATCAGTGCCAGGTAAGGATTTTGGGAGTAACGTTGACCACCTGCACCCGCATCCATCCCTCATTTCTGAAACTGAACCAACCAATTCATCTGAGCTGGGGGGTAGAAGGGGTTCACAAATAACACTGGTGTGATGGAGAGCCCCAAAAGTCACTGATTTCTTATAAGGCCACTTATGTAGTACCTTGTCCCAGGTGGCACTTAATGTTATGGCCCCGAGGAGACAGTAAGGCCCTGAAAGCATAATTTTTACCCGCCAGGTGGCAACCCTATCTGTGCAGGAGGGCTGCACTACCTCTGGGGGGTAACTGAGGCCAGAAAAAAACACCCATTTCATTGTTATGCCAAAGCACATGTATAATTCCGCACTCACCAATGCAATTAGCCAGTCTCTTTAATGAACCCCCACTCCATGTAATAGAGCAGACACAGACTGAGGTGCCGCACATCCCAAAAACAGGAATGATAGCAGCTCAGAATGATGAACCAGCACAAGTCAACCACATCTGCACTGGCGTCTGCTCCCTGGTTTCCTGTTTTCCCCCAAATTCCAGCGAGGAACGCCGCGGCATGACCAGATCAGCACTTCTGGGAAATATCAGGAGAGTCAGGTTAAAAGCAAAAATCATTATTGTTTCTGGCTCTGGGCTTGTGTGACTTTTGTGACTCTGCCGGCACCGCAGGAAAGTGCCGAAAACAAGATGTTTTATTTAGGAAAAAAATTGTATTTTCAAGGTTAGTTATCTGTAAACATCCCTGGCGAAAAAGAACACGCTGCACTCGAGGGGGGATTTTGTAATGTTCAGTTATTTATTTACATTTTCATGTGTTTGTGGAATGGGGCATGTTTAAAGGGAAACTAAGCCTCAGCCATAGGAATTTCTTTATAAAGCGTGGTACAGAGTCAGAATCAGTCTCTTCCCCTTGGAGCTTACAATCTAAGTTTCAATCACAGTCACACACACACACTCGGGCAATTTTATCAGGTGCCAGTTAACCTGCCTTTGTGTTTTGGGGCTGTGGAAGAAAACAGGGGTGCCCATCCTTAATAACAAGTCCTTATAACCATTTTATAGACCCCAGTACATATACAATGAAAGAGCTCACGGCTGCCGCAGCCTGCGATTTGATCTGCCAGTTCTGTGTTTGGATCAATCCCAAGAGAATCTGAGGCTATAATAAATAAATAGGAGGAAATAAAGGCAAGGAAAATAATCTCACAGCTGGCAGGAAACCTCTCTACCAACCAAACTGCCCCCCTCCCTCTCATTATTATCATTAGTATTACTTTGGGAACCCACTTACTAAGCAGGTTCTTTACAGGGAAAATATACAGTGCGGAGAAGTGACTACATGGCAGCTAAGGTTGAAAAATTACACATTTCTATCGGTTTCAGCCTTTTGCTCACATGCACCTGTGACACCACAAAGCTGGGTGATTGTTACCCCAATGTTTCTATATATCTGTAACCTTGTTATGAGCTAAGGGGGCCCAATCTGAAGGCCAGTTAGGGGGAGATTTGGGGTGAGTGTTTATTTGTACCCTGGGTACCGCTGGAACTATAGCAGGGTGACTGTTACCCCAATGTTTCTATATATCTGTAACCTTGTTATAAACTAAGGGGGCCCCAGTCTAAAGACCAGTTAGGGGGAGATTTTGGGGGTGAGTGCTTATTTGTGCCCTGGGTACCCCTGGAACTACAGCAGGGTGACTGTTACCCCAATGTTTCTATATATCTGTAACCTTGTTATCAGTTAAGGGGGCCAGTCTGAAGACCAGTTAGGGGGAGATTTGGGGTGAGTGTTTATTTGTACCCTGGGTACCCCTGAAACTATAGCAGGGTGACTGTTACCCCAATGTTTCTATATATCTGTAACCTTGTTATGAGCTAAGGGGGCCCAGTCTGAAGATCAGTTAGGGGGAGATTAGGGGTGAGTTCTTATTTGTGCCCTGGGTACCCCTGGAACTATAGCAGGGTGACTGTTACCCCAATGTTTCTATATATCTGTAACCTTGTAATGAGCTAAGTGGGCCCAGTCTGAAGGCCAGTTGGGGAGAGATTTGGGGTGAGTGTATATTTGTACCATGGGCACCTCTGAAACTATATCAGGGTGACTGTTACCCCAATGTTTCTATATATATCTGTAACCTTGTTATGAGCTAAGGGGCCCAGTCTGAAGGTCAGTTAGGGAGAGATTTGGGGTGAGTGTTTATTTGTACCCAGTGGCGGAACTACCAGGGGAGCAGGGGGTGCGAGCGAGCTAGGGCCCTCACCCCCTCAGGGCCCCCCAGCAGTCCATTCGCCGCTGAAAATGCGGCCATACGGAGAGGGCGGGGCCAGGCTGCGAGCACCAGGGCCTGCCCCCCTCTAGGATCACTACTGCTTGTACCCTGGGTACCCCTGAAACTATAGCAGGGTGACTGTTACCCCAATGTTTCTATATATCTGTAACCTTGTTATGAGCTAAGGGTGCCCAGTCTGAAGGTCAGTTAGGGGGAGATTTGGGGTGAGTACTTATTTGTGCCCTGGGTACCCCTGAAACTATAGCAGGGTGACTGTTACCCAAATGTTTCTATATATCTGTCACCTTGTTATGAGCTAAGGAGGGCCAGTCTGAAGGTCAGTTAGGGGGAGATTTGGGGTGAGTGTTTATTTGTACCCTGGGTACCCCTGGAACTATAGCAGGGTGACTGTTACCCCAATGTTTCTATATATCTGTAACCTTGTTATGAGCTAAGGGGGCCCAGCCTGAAGGTCAGTTAGGGGGAGATTTGGGGTGAGTGTTTATTTGTACCCTGGGTACCCCTGGAACTATAGCAGGGTGACACCCCAATGTTTCTATATATCTGTAACCTTGTTATGAGCTAAGGGGGCCCAGTCTGAAGGCCAGTTAGGGGGAGATTTGGGGTGAGTGTTTATTTGTACCCTGGGTACCCCTGGAACTATAGCAGGGTGACACCCCAATGTTTCTATATATCTGTAACCTTGTTATAAGGGGGCCCAGTTATAAGGGGGCCCAGTCTGAAGGTCAGTTAGGGGGAGATTTGGGGTGAGTGCTTATTTGTGCAGGGTGACTGTTACCCCATTGTTTCTCTGTAACCTTGTTGGGTTAGAAGGTTTCGCATGTAAGGCTCTGATTGATATATATAAAGCCGTTAGTGCTGCTATTGATATCACCAGTTACATGTAGTCAGTAGATATGTCATTATCATTTAGTGATGTCACATAACACATAATAAGAAAGTGGATATAAAATAAATAGTGCTTTTTTCCAGTTCCGACTGCTCTTTAAGAGTTGGAGTCACTTTCCCTTCTGCGATTTCACCTGAAATAAACAGAAAGGGAAAATGAAAAGTGAATTTATTGAATCCAATTCTGCATCCAGGCAATTCCCAGGATTATAAATAAAACCCGTCCCATTGTAGCGGTCTGATCACGTGAGATCCAGTGCTGGTTTTCGCTCTGCCTTGTTTTGGTGACATCAGGGGAAGTGGGCGGTCCCCAGGGCGCAGTGAATGGAAATGAGCGAGTCGCGGAGATCCCACAGTAGAAAGACATCGCGCAGCAGAGTAGCAGGAGATTCCCCACAGCGGAACGTTCCATTCTACTCGGCAGCTCGGGAGGCGCCCGCACGGATATAGGGGGTGAACTCCATGGATACACTGAGCTGATACCCCCCATTTCTCCCCATGATTTTCCTGATGTTGCTGGAGCCCCAACATGACAAGCCATGCACCCCGGAGAAGATGTTTGAGTGCACCGCCAGGAAGATGAGGAGCCTCTGGGATGGTGTCAGGTTGGAAGTGGCCGGGGAGAACAGCCCCGTGGTGCTCAGCAGCTTCACCCAGCTGGACCCCGACCTGCCCCCTCTAGAGGTGAGATCTTGTTGCTCCCTAATTGCCCTCCTCTGCTGCCCTTTCCTGTGATCCCTTTAACTCTATTAGTCTCTCATACATAGGATGCTGGGAGCTGTAGTCCTAGCCTCCCCTCTATTACTGTTGTATTACAGCTCCCAGCATTCTCTGAGAGCCTAATAGACCTTTCAGCAAGGGATGAGTTAAAGTGGCAGGAGCCATGTTTTGGTTGGCATTGGGATATTGATACAACGTATCCTTAGGCTATACACAGGAAGTATCTAACGTAAATATATAGCTACAGTTGGTATGTAGCAAGAGTTGGGCCAATTAGGGGGCCCTCCAGCTGTCATTAAACTGTTGCCCAGCATCGGGGATTGGTTACTGGTCTGTATGCTTGTATCATTCTTGTCTGTGTTTATATGTTTGCAAACCGCTGGCCTATTGAGTGTATCACATGAAATGCTTACAGGGATTTACAGAAGAAACTGGCATTCACTTGACAATCACTTCTTGAATGTAATCTCTATATACTCATCTAATGTACAGCGCTAGTCCTAGGCTACTGGCGTATTGAGTGTAACAAATCTAATGGCTACAGGGAACAGGCTTATTGTGATGGTGTGCCTGCACAGAACTGGCAGAAAATAAAACGATTGCAAGGAGCAGGGATGTTGACTGTTGCCATTGGAATGCCCAAGGAACTGGTCTATTGAGTGTAGCAAATGGCTGCATAACACAGACAGCTTGGTTTGCTGGCAGGATATAAAACAGATTCGTTGGCACCTGTCATATGGCTGCAGGGAAGAGATATGCTGCGTTGGCGGCAGCAGGAATGTTAATCGCCAGTGGATTATAGTCGGGTTCATACCCCTCTGTTTATTGGAGCTGGTCTTTCGTTTCTGTGGCCCCTGACTGTAAAAGAGATTAGCCGATCAAAGGCCGCAGAGAGCAGACGCTTTTGTGTGCCAAGGTATAGTATCAGCGGCGTATCCATTTCCATTATAATAACAGGGTATTTGTACCCGCTGTACCAACCTTCCGAGGTGCCAGGGGGTTGCATTTACAAATCAATGTATTAAGGGGTTTTTTATTTCCCCATGTAAACAAACACCTGCAGACACTGGTTTGGGGGTTCCCATCAGTAAATATCCATAGGTGCTCCACTGCCCGATCTCTCTGGGTTTATTTAATCTCTTATTTACATTATTGATGGCTAGGGGGACTCCTGTAATTGGCTCTGGTAGAATATTCATTAGCCAATAGGGATCAGAGTTCTCACTTTCATTTAATTATTAAGGGTTGTAATTGGCAAACGCAGGTCTTTTTTCAATCTCAGCTGCTTGGATAATGTGCCCATTCCATCAGTGGATTGCACTGGGCTATAATAGAATGGAGAAGGGGAGGGGGGTAGTCTGAAAGCCTATACATAGAATAGGATCCCTGCAATTACACAATGGTCTCTCCTAAATTACTCTCATATAATGGGTCCTGAGTTTGATTCCAGCCAGGGCATCTGAAAGTAGGTTTCTCTGGGAAGGATATATAATCTCTGTGATGCGATGGCCAATATGTCAGCGCTATATAAATAAAGGCTAATAATAGTATTGTCCCTTATGGGCACAATCGACGAGGTCAACATTATTGCTTGCCCTTAGGCTGTCATTTCCTTTGTATAAAGGCCAAGCAATACCACCATAAAGACCACAAAGTTGTATGGGTTTTTTTTTTTTTAATTTATTGTTCTGCAACCCCCGAGGGGGAGAGAATTCCACTTATTTTTGTGCTGTCAATTGGGACGATGTCATTCGGAGTGACAGGATTGTTCCGCTGACAATTGGTCTCCTACTGACCAAATAATTTCGTGGGAGTGTTGGTATTCACAAATGGTTGCTTCCGAAGCATAGAGACTCAACAATTACGCCTTATTCTTCACTGCTGATCTTGCATATATCTATGTTTTCTATACACTATAGCCATTTAGTCATATGCTGTTGTCAAAATAAAACATGTTTCCTTGTACTTAGGCAGTAGTTCCCTTTTACATCAACTTTTGGTATGATGTAGATAGTAATATTCTGAGGTGGCTTCTAATTGATGTGTTTTATTGTGGTTTTATGTAGCATTTTGTTTTTAGCAGGTATCTGGTTGCTATGGGTCCCATTTCCCCTAGCAACCAGGCTGTCACATGAATGAGAGACTGATAAGGGGAGGAATAGAAAGATAAGGAATATAAAGTATCAATAAATGTGTAGCCTCAGAGAACATTAGGTTTTTTTTGGCTGCCAGGGTCAGCGGCTCCCAACAACCAGATAAGTAAGCTCGTCTGAAGAAGAGCAAACAAAACCTTTTTCCTTTTTTAGAATCCATAAATAAATGAAATCAGAGTATCTCCGGCAACAGAAAAGAATCCAGGACTAGTTAAGTTAATTTAATTAAATTCTGGACTTCTTTCAGTCCTCGTCTTTTATCAGGGGATCTGAATTGGTGAGCTGCACAGTCAGAGTGTCCCCTTGTTTTATCTCTGTCCCTATATCAGATCTTTCCCTGAGGATTTGATTGATCTGGTCAATGGCTTTTGTCACTTTAGTTTAGAGGAATTTCTGACCTAAATCTGTACTGTGTAAATCGCCTCACAGCACTGGGGTCTGGGAGACAGGACACTATCCACACCCCAAAAACATACAAGAAGGTTAATTGGCTCCTGAAAATACTACCTAGTGTGTGTGACTAGGATAGGGATTGATGGGAATGTGATGGGGACCTTAGATTGTAAGATCATGGGCAGGGACAGATGGGAATGTGATAGGTACCTTAGATTGTAAGCTCACTGGAGTAGGGACTGATGGGAATGTGATGGGGAGTTTAGATTGTAAGCTCACTGGGATAGGGACTGATGGGAATGTGATAGGGACCATAGATTGTAATTTCACCCAGACAGGGATTGATGGGGATGTGACAGGGACCTGAGATTGTAAAATCACAGGGATAGGGACTGATAGGAATGTGATAGGAACATTAGACTGTAAGCTCCAATGGAGCAGGGACTGAAGGGAATGTGATACTGGCCTTAGATTGTAAGCTCCACTGGAACAGGGGCTGATGGAAACGATGGATAATCTCGGTGCTATATAAAAACATATAATTACCCCAAAACGTCCTGTGTGCCAATACACTCAAATGCCTGTTTACTTCCCCTTTAAGTTGATGTTTTTTGGACCTACTCAAAGTTTTTTTTTGTTGTTGTTCCATAACGAGGGAGATGGATTAATAGCTTGAACTCTGTAATTAAAAAGATAAAAGCAACTGTGCCTAGAGCATTCCCCATCCATTTATGAGTGCGCAGGCGCCTGCTATTGACTGGCATGTTGTGACCTGGGCTGATCACAGCTTATAGAGGACAGACAATCGCTCTTTCCATCTCCCTAACAGTCTGCAAATGTGGCTGGTCAGGTGTGTTGTCTTTTTCGAGCAGAGCTACTATGTCTGATGCCCATCTAAGCACTGAAAGAAGAGCGACCCCCCCAATTCTACCCAAACTCCAGGGCAAGCCGTCATGGCTCTTGTAATGTTTATACGACAGAGTTCAAAAGTAGGGGCATAGGATTTGTGTCTCTAACAACCCCCCTTCCCTTAGCCCCTCTCTCCGCCTCCCCCCCCCCCACCTACCCCAACCACAAATCACATGGCTGCGCTAATGCCTTGCAGATGCTGCCTGGCTGCTTTCATCTCCCTCTCTAAATTCCTCTGCATCCTCTGTCTTTCTGGGATACAGGGATGGAGGGGGGGAGCTTGCTCCCAGGATAATTAGGGGGGTTAGCTGTGAGGGCTAAGGCAGCAGCATCACATGCATCAGATTTAACAGTACTTGCAGCTATTTTGGGGTGTACCTACCTCTGCAACTGAAAGCCTTACTGTGCACCCATAGCTGCACCCTCCTCCCATATATCTGTGCTTGACTTTACTCTGCAAGCTACCAATTGTTTGCCCCGTCTACCCAGGTCTGGGTCCCCAATTTGTACCCCCTAAAGACCTACTGGCCGCACTGCAGTAAGCCACAAATTCGCAATAAAGTATTGCAGCCTGCACGGAGTGCAATCTGGCATTTTAGCTGTGTTTAACAGAAGGGCTAAAACACTAAAAACATTTTGGTTTTGCCAGTAGCCTCCCTTCCTTATCCGAGTTGCCATCAGGTCAGCGTCCTTAGAAAGCAGCTCGGTAGGAGAGCACTGACTGCAGGAAATGTCTCCTCGGATTTCAGCTCCAGGAACAATTTTGATAGTTGAGAGATTTTGCTGAATATGCAGATCCCCGCTTTACTATTGGCTCACAGCAAGGAAAGGAGGGACAGCACAGCACAGCCCTGGGCACAGTCAAACGAAATTCCCAGCATCCTTCACAAGTTGAAAAAGTCAGGCCGGATGCTGGTCGAATGATACCAGTACAATGTGTTTTGTATCAATCCATGTGTTTGTGTTTATATGCAGTCAGTGATGTCACCTATATAGATGATATCACAATTGAGTGTGGATACTGCAGCTCATTTTTATACAAGACCGAGAGGGGGGAATCTTGTTATGTTGTTGCACCCTTTATTCTGCAACCAGGAGATACAATATTTGCTTTCAGATAGGGCGAGACAATGCTTACTTAGTAAGCTGATCTTATTGGCCTCTCACTGAGCTCTTTGTTCTGCGGGTGATGAAAGGAAATTGGAAATTCTGATTGTTGTGTTATGTTATGATGTCAGCTCTTTCCCAGGGTGCCCTTTGCTGTATGTATCAACATAGCATGCAAGTGAATCCACATAACCCAGGATCCCTGAAACACTGCTGCCCCTGGCCACCTGTTGGGAAGCTATTCTAAAGCTCAGCAGGACACTGCTCTGAGAGCAAATGGCAGAAACACAGCACGAATTGGCATCTTTGTTATTATGGCTGGGGAGAGAAAGTATTGATGTAAAAAAAAACATGTCAATTAATAACCTAGAAAGGGAATGTTGTTTTTGTTGGCATGGGGGCTGGGAAGACTTTATAGGTAATGTTAAATAAATTGGATATGCAAAGGCTCTGTAGTGTAGCATAGCAGGGGATTCTAGGAGATGTAGTACAGCCACAGTGTGCAGGCTAACACTGACAGCTCTCTATAATGATTGAAACAGGGGCTTTCTTTAATATTTGTCTCATTTACCCTTTAGCCTGATGCTGCTGTTTCCATAGGTAGCCTGGACAGTTCAGATGATCAGTTATTGGGGGAAGTTCCCCTTTAACTATACATGTGTCAGAGTAATATCAGATGCCTGTTATGTTTAGTTCCCCTTTAATATGCATTCCGGCCCCACGGGGTATTCTGTTTCAGCGGGATACTGCTGGAGAGCCAATTCTGCTGCCTTGCAGGAGGGAAATGTTATGGAACCAGATGATGCGGCTGGAATGCGGCTTATTTTCATTGGCCGTGCTTGCGTTGCTCCAGCTGCACAGCCGTGTGTCTCTCCGGGAAGGCTCAACCCTGCTGGGAGCCTAGTCCTCACAAGAACCTGGAGGGATAGGTTTATTTTAATGAACATGGCACTGTTATTATGCAGCTTCGTTAGGAAGTGTTTGACTATTGAGCTTAGGCCTTTGATTATCTGTGCAGTGCTGACCTGTCTCACTTCTAGTACTTCCATTGTATGTGTATGTGTGTGTGTGTATATATATATATGTGTATATATACCATAAGGAGTCATGGGGTTCCCTGCTTCCCAACTTAAGGCTGCCCCCAGGGGGACTGGCTTTTTAATTCACAGCCTGTGAGGGCCCCCAAGTTAAATGGGGCCCCAATAAACAAAAAAGAAAGGAAAAAAAAAACCTAGGTGTCTTATCTTGAAATAAGAAAGGGTTGGCTATCATTGACTTGGGGCCACTAGGGGACCCCCTGGTAGGACATTGCACCATTGGACTGGGCCCTGGAGAGGATCTCCCCACCCCTGGATATAGATGGTCCTTATCTTTATCTTTTCCATGGGACAATTGCCATTCCAACTGGAGTCAAGCAAAGAAAACCAGGACCCAACCTCATTTTAATATATTTGTCCCTGCTTAGGGTAGCTTTCTTAGGGACCAACCTCATCTGCCTTTATAGAAAAAAAAACCCCTCTCCCCCCAGCTTGCCATCGGACGCTTGTGGCTAAATCCATTGGTGGAGATTAAGGGGAAGTGGGGTACCCCTCTTTTCTGTGATTGGTGCACCTGTGCCAATCAGAGAGGGGGCAGAGAGATAGAGGGCTATTGATACTGTCTGAGACAGCTGGGTCCAGTGCTAGACAATCCACTAATGTTCTTGCAGCCTTCAGCTTTTCTTTTTTTGTCTGCAATTTGATTGATTGTAGTCTGTCGGGTCCAGGATCTGTCCAACTGCGTCGGATTTGATATTGTGCCATAGGACTCCATAAGACATTGCCCATATTCCTGACTTATTTAGGTCCAGCTTGGGAGTTCAGAAAAAATTACCTGCCTACGCACATTGTAGACATGAGTCTGACTGCAGCAGGCTGGCATCATAATGGGTGCAGCTTTCACCAGAGTCTGTCGGGTCCAAGTTTTCAGCAGTGTCTAATTGGAGCTGACGTTCAGTCGCTGGCGTGTTCATTACATTTACAAAACAAGCATTCATATATCTGACTGTCTTCCATGCCAGCGTGGGATTCGGACGGAAAAGTCACCTACCTACGCACACTGCGCATCTGACTCAACCAGTGTGTAGGTGCCGACGAGTTCCGACTGCGTGTTCTAAGAACAAACTTTAAGACCTGATCAGCACATTGTTATTATCTGTAATGGGTTCATAAATATGATGTGGAACCAAACCCGGTCAAGCTTTGATAGTTTGGGCAGGGAAGTGATCATATCAAGAAATGAAACTAAGATGGGGGCTTAAAACTTCAGACAAAAATAGGTCTCTTAATGCTTGGTGCTTGCCTATAAAGGGAGTCTCTGGCTCTTTATAGTCTCTGTACTGCTGGTTCTTACTTCTGAAACAATTTTGCTTACAATTCCATTTTCTTTCATTACAGGTAGAGATGCCATTTAAGTGATATCACAGCTACTATGCTACCTCCCGTTCTGTTTAACATCTGAGTTACTCAACTCTCGCTTAAGAAACCATCAGGATAGATTATGACTGTGTGTGTCAATCTATTTGTGGCACCTCACGCTAAAATCTTAGAAACAGAAATACAGAAGTGGAGATTTTAGGTGTTTTCCGAAGAGCATCGAAACTACCACCAGCCCTTTAGTGTGTCTTTTAATGCAAAGTAATTATAGGAAATAGATTTTTATCCTTTACTACCTCGTTGTGTCTGAGTTTTTGCAAACAGACGGTGCCTATAGTAGCAGTAGTACAATAGTCTCCGGGAAGAGACTGTGGCTGTGGGATAGCGGGTATAGTAGGGAGAGATGGTGCCTATTGTAACAGTGGGATAATAGTCTCTGGGAAGGGACTGTGACTGTGGGATAGCAGGTATAGAAGGGAGAGATGGTGCCCATGTAGCGTGATAAAAGAGGCTGGAATGGGGCTGTATAATTATAGTAAATGCTTCCTGTAGTACTATATTGGGGAAAGTCCTATGTTATATAATTGATAAAGCCTACAAAGTCTGTTTTTGTCCCATCTCACCCTTAAAGGAGAACTAAGGCTTAACTAAAGAAGTAGCTAGAAATGTTGTGCATTATGTTTGGGGCTTCTGTACCAGCCCAAGGCGACCACAGCCCTTCAGCAGTAAAGATCTGTGTCTCCAAAGATGCCCCAGTAGCTCCCCATCTTCTTTTCTGCTGATTCACTGCACATGCTCTGTACTGCTGACACTTACTGAACTTAGGGGCCCACTTACAATATACAGTGCACATAGAATAGAAATGTCACAATATAAGACTGATTAGTAATGAATACAGATAATTACTACATGGCAGCACAGAAACCAGTGCAACTAGCATCAGCATTTAATAATCAGCCCTGTAGCATCAGCTTATATTGCAGACAAACCTCATTTTCTGCTGGATAACAACAGGTGCTCAGAGCCCCCTGAGCATGTGAGGGTTGCAGAGTGCAGCCACTTTCCAAGATGGTGAACCCCTGTGACAAGTTTAAAGTCCTGGATCATTGCTGCTATTGACAAGCTGAAACTTTAGGTTGGTACAATAAGTTTAGTATATAAAATATGGCATTTTTAGCCATATTAGTTTTTAGGGTTTGGTTCTCCTTTAAGATGGTTATTTAATAATGCAGAAATTAGATTAACCTGATGGATGTTCATTGCATGACTATTGCCATACAGTATATTTGTTATAGGAAAAACAGTTGATATTTACACTCGCAATCCATTTGTAGTCAGCTGTTCCCATTGTTTCCTCTTGATGTTCCATGATAAATAATAACATTTTCTCAAGTCCTACCTGCAGTGGCGCCAGCTGCAGTTCAAATGCTTAAAACAAGATGATGTTCAGTAGGTTTTTTTTCTTTTCCTTTCAGAGGCCTGGCCATAAATACTTTTTGCTGTACACAAATGTATAACTTATATTTACTACCACATTTTGGCATGCTGGAGATGTTCTTTAGATAAGGTCAACCTCATCCGTCTCGGTGTGTCAGACACTGACTTGGCTAAGGGTTGGTTGTCAAGACAAGGCCTAATGAAATATTCTGTTGGACTTGGTGTCGGTCATTAAGTGGTTGTAGTGTTATTAACAGAATGCGAGGGAAACCTACAAAGTCAAGTTTGTTTTTTAGATCTCACTGGTCCTCTATTAGAATAGTGCTTGTTTAATTTTTTCTGAATAAGGGTGAGATTGGGTTGACTCTCCAAGGGGACCTTTTAGGGAATTTAGGTGGATCTAGGAGAGCAAATCTCCCCCACAGTACCCTTGGCGGTAGCCCACTGCTCTAGGTCCCTGGTGGGGAAACAGCTTCACAGTTGGGAAGCCATTGCATTAGAACATACTAGGGATGCCCTTGGATGACCATTGATGGTCATGTAGAAGCTCAATACAGTGCTCTGGGTTCCTCTTTTGAGGCCTAGGCTTTCCAAATGTAATGTTTCTCGTGTTTCCATAGATATCATAAAAATGTTTTTTTTAAATCTGTTCTAATTTATGGAGAAATCATTAGTGGCATTTTGATGCTTCTAGTTCCTCATTGTAGCAGCTTTCAGAATATGCATGCAAAACCACTTCTGACTTTTAAATATTTTCCCTTTCATTTCCTCCTACTTTGTTTAACAAAAAAACAAAAAATAAAAACAAATGGGCAAGTGGAAGAGGGTGGGCTTCACACCTAATAATAAATCCAAGAAGCCAACAAGTATGAAGCTCTAGTAGTGCTAATAATAGGCCTGGGCATTGAGGCTGATGTTTACCAACACAAACATGAAAGCAAATGCTAGAACAGGAAAAGTCAACTTTTGCTTCCAGCATCCCCTGGGAATCAAGTTCCTGAACCCCAACAGTTGTCTTTCGCTCCAGCAAAATGTAGTCTTTCTGGCATTTTGCTACAAAACCTTCTGAGATTGCAACATCTTAATGTCCCCCTTCCTTCTGCAAAATGAGAGGAATAGCAGGCATTGCTAAGGAAACTGCATATGGTAGTATTTTCAGTATTTTGAGTGGGATGGAATTGTAGGAGGCCTTGCTACTCTCCAAGGGACTGTTAGCATTCCAGAAACTCTGTGTTGATTCCTTCTCATTCTTGTATTAGGTCACATGAAAAGGTCAATGCATTGTTCTTTGATAGACCCCCATCCTTTGTCACTGTTCTCTTTAAACTGAGTCTTGAATAACTCCGTGCAGGTCTCAGTTCCTTCTGAAATGTTCTGAGAATTTTATATTATACTGTTTTTTTTGGAGCAGAAAATTCTGGAAACCTGTATTGATAATACGTTTCTCTATTTTGTCTAGGGATGCACTGAATCCAGGATTTGGTGTGGGATTCGGCCAAGATCTGGCCTTTTTCAGCAGGATTCCGATTCAGAGAATCCAAGTGCCTGCCCGAACCAAATCCGAATCCAAAAAAAACACGTGACTTTTCACACAAACAAGCAATTTGAAAATTTCTCAACCGCGAGCTGCTTATGTGGTTCTCTTTTCTCCCTTTCCCCCTAATTTACACATGCAAATTAGGGGTTGGATTCAATATTCGGGTGAATCTTTCACGAAGGATTTGGTATTCGGCTGAATCCTAAAATCGTGGATTTGGTGCATCCCTAATAGAGTCTAGGGGACCTTTTCTGTGTGAGCAAGTGTCACTGCCTCGTTCTTGTCTGGATTTTCTTCTTGCTCACTATAAACATATATAAATATTTTTGGCATGAAGATATATATATATATATATTCTCTGTGTCGTCATTCATCATGCCCATTATGTTTAAAAACATCACCTTCGTTCTGTAGCTGGTTTTTCTGAATAATTGAATGTAAGCCTCACTCGTGCTCTTGCAGGAGCTCTTTAATCCTCAAGCTGCTCTTAAGGATGTCCGCTCCTAAGGCCCACCCACATCACTTACTATTCCTCCTGTTCCAGGATCTACAGTGGAGTGAAGTTAAAAAAATTGTTAGTTTGCAATGTAGCAAGCATTTGAGTTGGTCTTAATTCACCTGCAGTTTACTGGGTGTGGATTTTCTTCTATTATGTAATAAGTAAATAAACCTTTTATAAAATATTTGTACAGGCAAGTCCCAGACACAAATCTCTAAGTTCAACTCTGGTTTTTATATGTATAGCACATTGTGTCCTATGTATTGCCTTACTGTAATCTGTACAACCCAGGTGTCTTGTGAAGAAAGGAGAGCTTTTCTATTAAATGAATCCGAGGTTGAGCAGGTTTCTTAAACAGGAGCACTTCCTGCATGGTGTACATTCTTTTGCAGTGGTTCATGTACAGAGAAAAATAGATCTGTACCATACTATCAAAATATTGTGTCTTCTTATTTTAATCTACTTAAAAAAAATTTTTGTTTACGAAAAATTGCTGTCATTTTTCTCCTACTCCCTGTGCATGGGAAACCGATATAATCCATAAAACTTTTGTGACGTCACAATGTGGTAGTCTGTTTAAGTAGAACATGTACCCCATTGCTTCTTGTGTTATGTTATATTGGTTGAATACCACTGCTTTCTCCTTATGACCTTGTGTCATTCATCCTCCCTGTGCCTCTGACACCCATTAGACTGTAATTTTCAGCCACGCCTGAAAAATCCTGCATTTGTTGGCTCTTTTATAGCAGCTAATAATAAATATAGTGTAGGGTCTTCTTCAGAGAGCAGAAATCTGGCCTTCCAGCCACAAAAGGAACCTTCTCCTTAGTGACAAGTCACTTTCTTGATTGCTCTGGACAGGAAATCTGTACCAGTGGGAGAGAAGGTCTCCAAACAGGGAATTCAGCCAGATATCCATTGTTGCTGGTATAATCGGTCACAGGCTACTGAACCATGTAATAAAGAGCTTTTATTGCCTTAAGGTGGCCATAGACGCAAAGACCCGCTCGTTTGGCAACATCACCAAAGAGCCGCTGTTTCTCAGATATGCCACTAACGGGCATGGCTATATCGGGGGTAATCTAAACATTCGTCCCTATAGCCGAACAATCAGATTACGATGAGAGTGCAATGGGCTCCGGCAGGACAGTCGGGACAAAATCAAACCTGTCCGATGGACCGAACGACCAATCTCCGCCGGACGAAAAATATCTCTACATATGGCCCGAAAATTGTACGAACCCTCGATTCATACGATAGGATCTTTGCTTCTATGGCCACCTTTACTGGGTCGCTTTAACTGTGGGCTGCCGTTGCCAGGTGATTCTGGGAAAGGTGGTTTCTTTCACACACAGAGCTTTATCATCTATTTATTAATCCATATTTGTCAATCACATTTAAAAGGGAAATTCTGTACAAGGCCTCCATTGCTTGACTCCCTTAGTCCAAAAAATGAATTATTCTGTCCCAGGGATCTCCTTGTCAGACTGAGTTTGAATTGAGGTGTCACAGAGGTGTTTGGAAAAATAGTAAACACAGGGACACGGAAAATTGTATTATTGACTTTTTTTTCCCCTGCTGGGAACCATCTGTAAGGAACAGGTTTTGGTGGCAGGTACCTTTTTGAAGAGACAAAATAGGCCGAGCAAAACTGCTGTTGCTGTTATCGCACATGCATTCACGAGGTATGTAAATAGCCTCCACCATTTTGTTACTTAATAAAAACACCTCACTCGCAGGGTAAAACCACCAGATTTAGGCCTTACGAGCCCTAGTAGCAGGTCTTCGGGTTAAGAACTTTGCTGCCTGTCTAGTAGGCTGCAATATTTTGATTACAAACTACCCAGTTGTCAGTAAAAATTGTTTCTTCCTCTAAAGTCAATTTCCACAGATTGCCCTACTGTAAAAGAAAATGGATTACTCGCCCTTGCTGTCAGTGAAAATGTTTTCCACAGGTTCCCCTAAAGTTAGACAAAAAATGTTTCCATGGAGACCCCTAAAATTAAAAGTCATACAAAATGTGGTTTCCTCAGGTTCCCCTAAAGAAAAATGGCTGCCACAGACTCCCCCATCATCCATGAAAATGATTGCCGCCGGTTCCTGTGAAAAAAAAAACGACTTTCTGATTGAAATTTAGATTGGATCTACCTGTTGTATAGCAGCTTTGGGCATAATGCTTGTTTCTGACACTTTGGATGGGTTTGTTGGCGAGGCCGCTGCCTGTAGGGAGACCTTTTCCTGTTGCTGCAAAGGTTTGAGTTTAGTATTGTTTTATCTAGTGAATTGCAGGAGATTTTCATCTCTGGGTGTGGCACATTATGTATGGGGAACAGTGGCCACTCCAAAGGTTCTTGGCTGGCGCTAATAAATAGTTCCTAATCTATTGTTCTTAGCAGGAATGAGATATTGCGTTCACTTAGTGCTGTGAGGGTTAAGTGTAATGTAAACCCATGGACTTGTTTTCCAGCCGGCTTTGCGGCATACAAAAAAAGGATTCATTTTTTCTTTCCGACAGTGGGAACGCTCTGTATCCTGCCTTAGAACATAAGAGGTTTACTGGCTCAGCCGCCAACCCTGCACTTTTATTGTGCCTTGTCACAAGACCAGCGAGTAATGTGTGTCTCTCTCTGGAGAAATAGATAGTCGGACAGTTCTAGTCAACAATGGCAGCTAAAATATAGGTTCTGGCTACTAGTTCTTTAAAGGGGTGGTTCGCCTTAAAGTTAACTTATAGTATGTTATAGAATGGCTCATTTTAAGCAAATTTTTAATTGGTCTTATTTTTTTATAGCTTCTGAATTATTTGCTTTCTTCTTCTGACTCTAAAAAACAAATACTCTGTAAGGTTACAAATATATCATTATTGCTCCTCTTTCTATTCAGGCCTCTCATATTCATATTCCAGTCTCTTATTCAAATCAATGCATGGTTGCTAGGGGAATTTGGACCCTAGCAAACAGATTGCTGGAATTGCAAATTAAAGAGCTGCTGAATAAAAAGCTAAATAACTTAAAAAACACACATAATAAAATATAAAAAACAAATTCAAATTGTCTCAGGATATCACTCTCTACATCATACTAAAAGTTAATTCAAAGGTGAATAACCCCTTTAAGATACTTTTAGGATTGGTCAGAGGCCAAATATTGATCATTAATACAATGGATTCTGGGTACTACCCAGAATTCCACTACAAGAACAGTCTCCTGGAGCTGAGGTCTGTGTCCCAAACACACGTAACAACAACAAAAACACACCAGGTGTGGGTTTTGTTTCCTGCTGTCTCTAAGTTTCATTGTAGTGAGTGACTAATGCTTGAGGCAACGTAACCATAAAAACTTCTTCAGTGTCTGATGGGCGGATTTCATTTTGAGTCACTGGATTTTTATTTTGATATATTTTGCATTGCAGTCTGGGGTGCAATTTTTGTCACCCGAGGCATATTTTATTTTAATTCTGCAGGAATAGCCCCCTAAGTTTGCTCATAGTCTGTAAAGAAAGATACCATAAAACTATGGCAGCATAGGTATTCCCCTGTACTAAGCACAATTCAGCAGGAACAGCCCCTATGTTTGCTCATGGTCTGTACAGAGAGATCCTATAAAACTATGGCAGCATAGGTATTCCCCTGTACTAAGCACAATTCAGCAGGAACAGCCCCTATGTTTGCTCATGGTCTGTACAGAGAGATCCTATAAAACTATGGCAGCATAGGTATTCCCCTGTACTAAGCACAATTCAGCAGGAACAGTCCCCTAATTTTGCTCATAGTCTGTACAGAGAGATCCCATTAAACTATGGCAGCATAGGTATTCCCCTGTACTAAGCACAATTCAGCAGGAACAGCCCCCTAAACTTTGTAGGGAAATTTTAGGTTGCAGTGACCCGCTACAATATATGCCTTGTATTAGATTTCATTCAGTATATCTGTAATCTCAGCACCCACCTTGGCTTCCTGACACGGTATGTTTTACACCTCGGTACAGAAGCATTTTAACCGAATGGAACGCATGTCCTGACACCCATATGTTTGTAAAGGTTTTTATTGGTTTGGCCCACCCTAGGAGACCAACACTGTGATGTTTGCTGCTGGTGCTGTCACTCACTGTATGCTTTGTGAGTATGTCAAGCAGTCATATTGCAAGAGGTGCTGCAGCAGCTAGATCTTCTGGTAAGGCGCTGTAACTGTGGGAGTGTGGTCGAGTATGTGTATAATAAGGCACAGTGCTGTAATCGAGAGGTGTGTATAGTAAGGCTGCACAGTGTCGTGGAAGGGCCTGTAATTGTGTTGGTGTGTGTAGGGCGGCTGTTATATAACTATGTCTATTCCTTAAAAATCTGCCTGTCCCATTGGATCACAGAGAATGTATTTCTTGAAACAGGAATCTGCGAGCAGTCACTTGTGGGTAACCCCTTGGCTCTACACGGTATGTGCAGTGTCAGCAACAGCCCGAGACGACTACTGCAGAATTTTCTCTGCCTGGATCCTATTTACATGCACTGTTGGGCAGGCTAATAAGCCGTACCCCTGGGAAATCCCAGCACTCTCCCTAAGTGTTTTGTTTTATTTGCCCTTTAAATAGCCTCTTCGTGTTTTATCCCTGCCTGCAAACACCTTCTGGATCTGTAGCTGTTGCTTTATGTTCAAGATACGAAACAAGATTGTTAGCTCTTGTAAACAGAACCTTGGCTCCTACGGGGACCTGTTTTTATTTATCATCCGTTCTCATGGAACAAGTCTCTCTATAAATAAACGATAATAACTAGGAGCCCTCAGCGTTCGCGTCAGCGAAACCATGGCAGTGAAGGGATGTTATGTCATGAAAGTAAACCGTAGGGCAGCTCCTTGTATTGTACATCGGCAGGAGGATGCCTGCCCTGATGCAATAATCAATAGCAACCAATCAGGAATAAGCTTTTAACATTCGTACTGCTCCAGCCAGTTAAAAGCTGGTTTCTGATTGGGTGATATTTCTCCATTCATCCTGTACATAGATTGTGGTCTAATGCTGACCTTCCAGGGAGCTCGGAAGGAAAATAAATGTAAAGAAAATGCATTTTTTTTCCTCTTTCTTTTCTTATTACCATCGGTTTGGTATGCAAAACAGGATATTCCTCAGCTAGGGGACGCCAGAAACCTTTCATTTATTTTTCTTTTCCTTTTTTTTTTTTCCTCTCTTCCTCACCGACATCTGCTTTTGTGTTTTGCATTTTGGGTTCCCCCCTCCCGGTTTGACATTCAGGGAAGTCACGTGACCCTTTAGAATAAGAGAAAAGGGAAATCAGTCTTAGCTGCCCGATGCTGAGCTTCCTTGTCCTGTTACCCCACCTGACACCAGGAGCCCATAGAACCCCCAAATCTGTAGCTTTAATGGAAACATTTTTAAAGATATGTTAAATGTCGTTTTCTATTGAAAATAGTTCCAGGCTACGCTGCTGAAACAATGCAGCAGAAGCCAGAGCTGGGCCTGGAATGGCCAATCAGTGGAATTAATAGGCAAGTAAATAATATATGGCCAGAGAAATATTTTTTTTGTTTGTTGGCGCTGTCAGCATTTCATTCCCATGATTTCCTTCCTGTTTCCTGAACAATCATGGCTGAGCTGGGTTTGTGGTTTGTCCCTGATTTCCCTTCTGCCCTTAGTCACGTTCCACTGCATCTCATGAGTACAGGACAATAAATCTGCTTAGAGCAATAGAATTGTCATTGCAATAGTGAAGTGTCAGCTTGTAAAAAAGCAGAAACTGCCCTGTGTCCAATAATAATGTTTGTTCAAAAAAAGAAATCTTATAGGGGAACTAAATATAATCAGATTGAGTATTCTAACTCAACCTGTAGCCTCAGTGACTTATAGTATCCTTATCATATACAGTAGGGAGTACATTATACCTTATAATACATGAGTGATACTCAGAGTTCCCTGTATAACTCAGCCTGCAGCCTTGTGCCTTTATATGGTCACAGAACCCCTCAGTGACTTTGAATATCCTTATGATTTACAGTAGGGGTACATTATCCCTTAAAATTAGGGATGCACCGAATCCACTATTTTGGATTCGCCCAAACCCCCGAATCCTTCTTGAAAGATTTGGCCGAATACCGAACTAATCCGAATACTAATTTGCATATGCAAATATGCAAATTAGGGGTGGGAAGGGGAAACCATTTTTTACTTCCTTGTTTTGTGACCAAAAGTCATGCGATTTCCCTCCCTGTCCCTAATTATGCAAATTAGGATTCGGATTTAGTTCGGCCGGGCAGAAGGATTCAGCCGAATCCTGGATTCGGTGCATCCCTACTTTTAAAACATGAGTGATACTCTGATTTTCCTGTATAACTTATCCTGTAGCCTTGTGCTGGTCAAAGAACCCCTCTGTGACTTCTAATATCCTTATCATTTACAATAGGGGGTACATTATACATACCTCCCAACTGTCCCTTTTTCGGAGGGACAGTCCCTCTTTTGACAGCTCAACCCGCAGTCCCTCATTTGTACTGGAAAGTCCCTCTTTTCTAATGCACTGAACAGCCAGAAAAAGAAACAAAGTTTCTCACTTAATTGGCTTTAAGCAGAGAGCCCAGAACAGGTAACAGGTGCAAATAAGATACTTTGTAACAATTTTGAGACACAAAAACACAGTTTAGATAAGGAGAAATATTTTCAAACTTTCATAACCTGCCAAATTTTGTAAAACAAACATGGTAATTAGGGTGTGTGGCCACAGAAAGGGGTGTGGTCAAAAAATTGCGGCGCTACGTGCGGAAAAATTTTTTTTGTCTCTCTTTTTACTTCCAAAATGTTGGGAGGTATGCATTATATTACACACAAGACCTGTCCCCCTTTTCTGTGGCTTTTCAGAACTGTAGATGTTAATACTTGAAGTGCTAAAAAACACTGCACTTCACACTGTATGTGACTACAGAGTTAAACTACATCCTATGGTGGAGGTGGGAGATATAGTTTACGGGAAGCTTAAGGACTGATTTAATGAAGTTTTATGTTTGTGTACTTTCCTCTGAATATTTATTTTCGGCATGTTTCTGTGCTAATTATAAAATGTTGCATAAAAAGGGAAGTTTTGCAGATTTTTCTTCAATGTACAGAAGGTCTCAGAACAGGGAAGGAAGAACATGCTTATAATTTAACCCCTTTCCTGCCAGAACCGCGTGACCCAATCCCCCCCCCTTCTGCGGGGATGGTGAAACTAGCCAAGCCGGCTGCTCCCGTTGCCCTGAAACCCTTTCTGTTTGTTCTGCACCTTTTCACTAGCAACTATTGCAAAGGAACACAGTGTAAATAAATAGAAGGTGCACGGTAGGGTGACACTTGTATGTGCAGGTGCAGCGTTGCTCAGACTCCCTGTTATAGAGCTGTGACTGGCAGTGGATGCTGGGATATGTAGTTTAGACATCTCTTGGCTTTCACCAGTTCCTGAATCAACACCATTTATACTTAGAAACAGCTGAACTGGCAGCTGCTTATCTTTGAGTGAAACACAACTCCCAATCCGGAGATCTGGTTCCACTTGGTCTCCAGAGCTTCCCATTCCCAGTGCCATATGTTACTGTCCCTTTAACAGATTATCTAATTGCTCTCACTGAACAGTAAAAAGGGGTAAAGTTCATATGACAGCCTCTGTGGCTGCATGGAAAGTGTGGAATGCATTGGGTTGTATATTGTACAGAAAAAAAATAACATTTCCCTTCAATGTAGGGCCTGCAACCTGAAACAAAAGCTCCATCAGAGGTTTATTTATGTAATTAGAATTCCCTTAAAGCAGGACTGCTGCTTTCAATGGGGATCAGATAGAATCTGTGCAGCCACTGGGACAGAATGCTCTGTTATACAGATAGCTAGAATCTCAGCTGCCATAAAGCAGGGCAGGACTGTTGCTTACAGTGGGGATCAGATAGGATCTGTGCAGCCACTGGGACAGAATGTTCTGTTATACAGATAGCTAGAATCTCAGCTGCCATAAAGCAGGGCAGGACTGTTGCTTATAATGGGGATCAGATAGGATCTGTGCAGCCACTGGGACAGAAGGCTCTGTTATACAGATAGCTAGAATCTCAGCTGCCATAAAGCAGGACAGGACTGCTGCTTACAATGGGGATCAGATAAGATCTGTGCAGCCACTGGGATAGAATGCTCTGTTATACAGATAGCTAGAATCTCAGCTGCCATAAAGCAGGACAGGACTGCTGCTTACAAAGGGGATCAGATAAGATCTGTGCGGCCACTGGGACAGAATGTTCTGTTATACAGATAGCTAAAATCTCAGCTGCCATAAAGCAGGACAGGACTACTGCTTACAATGGGGATCAGATAGGATCTGTGCAGCCACTGGGAAAGAATGCTCTGTTATACAGTTAGCTAGAATCTCAGCTGCCATAAAGCAGGACAGGACTGCTGCTTACAATGGGGATCAGATGAGATCTGTGCAGCCACTGGGACAGAATGCTCTGTTATACAGATAGCTAGAATCTCAGCTGCCATTAAGCAGGGCAATACTGCTGCTTACAATTTGAATCAGATGGGATATAGCTGGAGCTTACAGATGAATCGTTTGCACTTGGTATTTATACCACTGGAAGCACAAGGCAGGTGGCTCTGGTTATCATGGCTGTAGCAAATGTCCTTTAATCCTTTAATGGGGTTTATAATGTAATCTTATTTAGTTTATTAATGAATGTGCCTTTGCTGGACCACATGGCATTTGACATCTGCAAGGGATGCCCCAGGGGGACTTTGTATGGATTAGGTTACAGTGCCAGCGGGGAATTATACTGCACAGTTCTTAGAAAGGAAGACCCTGGACTGGGATCAGAGTGCAATAATTCTGCTGAAATCCAAGTATTTTACATGGAGGTAGTAATATACAAGGTGATTGGTCTGTGCACATGTTGAGGGTACCCCATAAACAAGGACATACATATATTCCTATTGCATGACCTACCCCAGTGTTCCCGCCAGTAACCCTTTCCATTCCTATCTTTCAGAGCTCCACGCAGGAGATTGGAGAAGAGCTGGATGACGGAGTTATCTACAGTATCTCCCTGCGCAAAGTGCAGCTCCATCACACCGCCAACAAGGGGCAGCGATGGCTGGGGGTAAGCAGAGTTCCATCTCCCATGGGCTGTGCGGACGGCGGGCTTGCTGGACTCCGGGATACCACGGTGAGGAAGGCAGGGAGAGTGGGTTGCTTGGGAGGGAATGTGGGCTACATATTTTGGACACATTTTATATTAACAATTGTGCCCCTTTAAATAGTAGAGAGTTAATGCCAAGTATACAGGTCCATAAATGTTGGCATTGCCACAAAGGGGTTAACTGAGGTGGACACCTTGTGGTTTTAAAGAAGGGGGCCAAAATGTGCCACAAGGAGGGGCAAATATGTGAGCAGGGTAGCCAGCGCCTTACTGAAAGCCTTTGCCCGATGCAGGGAGTTTTAAATTCACCCCCCTTCCCTTGTGCCTCACGCCCGTCCCCGGGGAATCCGGTGCAGTTTATAGAACTGAGAAACGGAAGGGCAGATGTTACATTAAGAGCCTCTCTGAGAGGGAAGAGAAAACATTTAATAAATACCTTTCCAGCCAGGCAGAATAGATATAATAATAGGCCAGCCAACCTTTGGCCCATAGCAGCTTATGTGTTACTTACAGCATGAAATCAGGAAGGAAGGCATAGCTTTGCTATTGTAATCTGTAATATAGCCTAAACATGGCAAAGAAATTCCCGCCACTCCAGCACAGACTCACAAACCTCCACTTTTTAGATTCTGTGAACTAGCCAGCATAGTGCAAGGAAGATCCACCTTAGCTATGGAGAACTGAAGTGCCCAGCATCATGCAAGAACCTTGCCCCAGCCCAGCATAACGCAAGGAACTTTATCCGTCTTAGCAATGGTTAACTTAAGTGCCCAGCATTGGGAGAGACACTTGCTCATCTTAACTATAGTGTCCTGCAGTGCCAAGCATAGTGCAAAGAACTTGTTTCACCATAGCTATGGTGAACTGAGGTGTCCTGCACAGTGCAACACATCCACTGCTTTTATGAATTAGTGGTCATACCATAGGGAGACAATCTAACTAGAGTGAGCATAAACGGGGATGGGATACTGACACTATTTCTGCTTTTATGTTTCCTGCATAGGGAGGGAAATTTTTGTGAAGCTTTTGTGAACTCCTATTACTAGCATGCTAGGTTTTGTTGGCGATTATGGACGCCTTTAAGCGGAGCATGGCAGAGCCAGATGTGACCTGTGCTCCTCTCCCTTTCCCCACAGGTCGAGAATGATTCAGGCTTGAGCTTGTACGAGACATGCAAGGTGAGGTCCATCAAGGCTGGAACCCTTGAAAAGTTGGTGGAATATCTGGTCTCTGCTTTCAAAGGCAACGACTCCACCTACGTTACCATCTTCCTGTGCACTTATCGGGCCTTTGCCACCACCAAGCAAGTGCTGGATCTTCTCCTGAACAGGTACGTAACTTTTGAGACCACTAAACCAAACCTGAGGGGATTCCATCTGCTTCATCCTACTGAGATATCCTTTTCCAACAGATTTGGGCGCTTGCACCCACAGCTAAATGGAGAACATTCTCACAGCACGGTGGACGATCGTCTTGAGTTAAAAAAGTAGGTGATCCAACCGATATGTAGTCAGTTGTACTGTATGGTCCAATAGAAATAACATTCCAGCACCCACCCATTGTATGAACTTGCCCGACACTCGCATTTTAAAGTTCCTTTAACTTCCCAGCCAGCTGTCTCCCTAGTGTAGACACCCCTCCCCAGACTGTGCCCCGGCCATCCCTTTCTCCACTTGGCTTACGGCCAAATCTTGTCTGGCTACCTGATCCTGCCAGGTTCAGACTGAAAAATGGTTTCTACACAGTCTGGTGGGTGTCAGAGTAAGAGTGTCTTTGCTTTCGGTGAAACCAATGGTATTAAATCTCTCAAATTATGCCTTCTACTAACGACCGCAGCACAAAGCTGTGTGTGACACTAAAATTCCATTTTTTTTTCTCCCTGGCAGCACCATCTCCTCTATCCTGGGTGCCTGGTTGGATCAGTACTCTGAGGACTTCCGGCAAGCCCCGGATTACATGTGCTTGAAGCAGCTCATTACATACGTGAGGCACAATATCCCTGGCTCAGACTTGGAGAGAAGAGCTTGCAATCTCTTGACCCAGTTTAAGAGGCAGCAAATCTGTGCGTTGGAATCAGATGGTGAGTTTCAATTTAAAATGGTTTAATGTTCACTAGAAAGCTGCTATAATGGGCACCCAGTGAGCAGATGTCTAGTAGATCTGGATGGCAACCTCTGGGTGCTCCAGATATTTGAAAAAAATGAAAAAGATTGGTTCACAATGCCAAAAAATGTGCCATTATTAATCAAAAAGAAAAGTATCCAAAATAATGAGAGGAGAAAAGATACTCGCAGTTCACCCCAGTCCATGGGTGCAAAAATCCAAAACAAAAAAAAAAAGTTTTCAGTTTTCATTAGGCGGTCATCACTATGTCCTAATAAATGACTTGAATTTTTACTCATAACCTTGGTCTTTACTTTTTGGATAAAACACTCGAGTTTTTGCTGCTCCAGATATTTGGCCAACTGTTGAAACTTGTGGGGGGGGGCTGTAGAGTCATGATTCATAGACACTTTCCAGTGGGAATTTTATGCCTGGCCTTACCAAGTCTAACCAACTCAGATTTGATGTGGACAAAAGGGTTCAACGTGCCACAATTCATTTCAGAAAATGAAAAATGAGGATCTGGTAATATTGATAACATTTTTGCGTCATCTTGTTGTCCTTGTTTGGATTGTTTAAGAAAATGGATCAACCCAGAAGTAGGCCATGGTCTCCTAGTTATTATCTGAGGTACAGGTATCAAAGAACACATGGGCACTCCAAAATTCATGGTGGACCATGCCCAACCCTTCTAGGAGTATAATCTAGTCCTAGTTCTTCTTGACTGCTCTTCATCAATGAGGAATCCATCATGTTTTGTCTTGCAGTTTTGGATCACTCAAGTTGCACATTGCGTCTGGTGGAAGAGCCTTTGTTGTCGGACGGGAAACCCGACTTCTTGTCCTTCCGGCAGGATATGTTGGCTGAACAGTTTACAGTTATGGACGCTGTAAGTACTGTATGTTGAGCCTTACCTTTTGGTTCCTTTCTGTCTTGATGGAACCAAGAGTATCAGATCTCTCATACTCTGACCTTTTCCCACCATAGGAACTCTTTAAGAAGGTGGTGCCGTATCATTGCCTGGGTTGCATCTGGTCTCAAAGGGACAAGAAGGGCAAGGAACATTTGGCGCCAACCATTCGTGCCACCGTCTCCCAGTTCAACAGCGTCACTAACTGTGTCATATCTTCATGCCTGTGTGACCGTTCTCTGAAGCCTCAGCAGAGGGCCAAGGTGATAGAGCGGTGGATTGAAGTGGCAAGGGTAAGTACAACCACAATTACTTTTCAGTTCACCAATCCGCAGCTTGGTTTTCTTTTTGTGACTTATAATTCTGTTCTAATAGGAGTGTCGCATCCTAAAAAACTTCTCGTCGTTACGGGCCATCTTGTCGGCTCTGCAGTGCAATGCTGTCCACCGGCTTAAGAAGACGTGGGATGAGGTGTCCAGGTGAGCAAAAACATTAAAACAGAGGGGTAACATGCACTGCTGTGCCCAAAGTGTGGGGTTAGCTCCTGACTATTAAATGAATAATATTGGGAGAACGTCCTGTTGTGTTTGAGGATAACTGGGGTTTTTTTCGTTTCAGGGAGTGTTACCGAATATTCATGGAACTTTCGGAAATCTTTTCTGACGAGAACAATCATTCTTTAAGCCGTGAACTGTTGATTAAGGTAACTATGTAACTAATGGTGTGGTGGCCTAGAAATTCTCGACCCCCAACTGGCCCAGCCTGCTGTTCCCCCTCTATGTATAGACCCGCCCCACAGTGACATCACGAAAGGGGCAGGGGCGGGAGCAAATATAAATTTAGGGGCCGGAAGCTGCCAGTGTTAGGTCGCTAGTGGGGGAGAGCAGAAGAGCTCAACCCGGACTCGCCCCCGAAGTTGTGTGCATGAGCTGGCCTGCTTATCACTAGATTTAACCACTATAAAACAACCCTTCCCTCTCCCTTCATATATGGGGAGGAAGCAGTATCTCTTTGCACTACTGACTCTGAAGGGAAAATCCTCCCAAAACAAGAACTGTGCCAATGCTTAGTATTGGCACAGTTCTTGTTTTGAGATAATTTTCCTTTTGGAGTCAGGAACACCCACTTCTTGTTCTCATTGTTAAAGGGCTGACTATCTGATAAGAGCCAATATTTTTCCACCCAGGTCACCCACCAACGCAGTTTTATGGGTGTGAGCATACGTGTCAGGCAGGCCTTGCTCATAAGCATTTTCTCTTCACATTTGCTTATGTTATCACCCTTATCAAGAAGAGGGAACCCCTGCCATGCCACACCCAGCCAAATGCATGCAACGTGTGTCAGCAGGCACAGGATTCCTTCCTATGTTGCACATCTCGGAAACTTAAGGGATTCCCTTCTCCTTATCTCCCCCTGCCAGCCACAGACATGCACAAGCGTAGGCCCCTGATCCACTTTCAACTCCACTCCTAGTTTTGACCCCTTTACTGCAAGGGAAAGTAAAATTCTGTTTACAACCAAGTTGTCCATAAACAGACACGTGAAATTTATAGTGTCGGCTATAAATACCTATAGTGAATCAGTATGGCATCCAACCCAGCTAAACCAGTAAATGCAATCTAGTTGACTTGTTTGTATTGGTATAAAGGCAGCTATAACATCCGTTTAAATGAATCATTACTATGTCCAACATGACTAAGCCAATTCATAGACAATATTATTATAATATATTATTATTGTCTTGACTAAGCCAATTCATAGACAATATTATTATAATATATTATTATTATCTTACAATACCTTATTTGCAATGAATGCCAGAGACTTTCTCTCAAAGGATTCTGGGAGCCACTGTGTCCTGCTGTGATGCTGCTCATTAGCTTCGGGCTTAATTCCTTGCTAATAGACTAATGAATAGCAGCCCTGTATGTTTATGTCTGTGCCAGGGATGGGATTAGTCTGGAACCACAAAGCTATTGCTCAGGAATAGTTGGAATTGCACAGAGATTTGTGGTGCATTGTCAGAAGGGCAATGCACTGGACGGGTGGGGTCCCTGGTTTTATTTAATTTTTTATTGGAAGCAAATTCCATTTATGTCATAGTACAATACTTTGGGGATATAATAACTGCCAAAAATAAAAAGGTTTAAATAAATTTGTATGTTTGGGGTTCATTCAAACCTTTGTTTCATTTTCCTGCCTTTAGGAGGGGACGTCCAAATTTGCCACCCTGGATATTAACCCCAAAAGGGCGCAGAAGCGGCAGCAGCAGCAAAGAGAGATGGTACGTGCAGAGCAATGGGGGGGGGGGGGGAGTTGTTAAATGTCTTTCCAGAATGCTTGTACTTTGTTTGCCCCCTACTGGTAGTAGAGAGTATTGCTGATATATTTTTGTTTTCTATTTGCAGGGAGTGATGCAAGGCACTATTCCTTACTTGGGCACTTTCCTGACGGACCTGGTGATGTTGGACACAGCAATGAAGGACTATCTGGAGGTGTGTGTGTATATATAATATTTTATGCTCTTGAATGTGTACAAGAACTAGATTAGAGTTGTCATTTTCTTGCTAGTTTGATGCTCACACCTGTGTTTTTCCCTTTACAGAGTGGCCTCATCAACTTTGAGAAACGGCGAAAGGTGAGCCATAATCGCCATTTCCAATACCTTATGTCTGTTGTACTTATTAGTCACCTTGTTGCATTTTATCAATGGAACTGACCACAGCCTCTCTTTGCTGTTGCAGGAATTTGAGGTCATAGCCCAAATCAAGTTGCTGCAGTCGGCCTGTAACAACTATAGCTTTCTACCCGACGAGTACTTTGTGGAATGGTTCCACAGTGTGGAACGGCTCACAGAGGCAGAAAGGTGAGTTTGGAATCCCGCTTATACAGCAGAACTACAACTCCCACCAGATCCTGACATGCCATAAGCTGTTGGTTGGTATTGAGAATCATGGTGCATAATAAGGACAGGATAGATATGATTAATCTAATGCTTTGTTCTGGCTGAGCAATTATTTTGGCACTACCTATAGGCATTTGTAACATAATGGGATCCAGTTCCAAAAAGAAGGGCTAAGTGGTATAGGGATTATGCCAAACATGTCTGTGATGCAGAAGGGTCTGGGTTTGATTCCCATTGGGCTATTCCAGTACCTCGGGTATCGGAGCTGACTTGGTGGGACCGCAGGAGTAGCAGAACAAGATGGAGACAGCTCTGCAGTGTCCATTATGGCTGTGTACGGAAGTAAATGAAGATCTGTTGTTGTGTTTCAGTTATAGCCTGTCCTGTGAGATTGAGCCCCTTTCCGAATCTGCCAGCAACACTCTGAAAGCCAAGAAAAACACAGGGATTATCAAGAGATGGAGCGAGTAAGTGTTTGAATAACTTGCATTAAATTACCAGGACATCTACTGCTGCTGCTACAGACAGGTTCTAGACTGGTTCTAAAACTGGTTAAACACCAGAAGCACACTGAGGGTGCCAGGTGATCTACTCATCCTAAAACTAGGCTTACACAGGAAAATATGCTCATTTAGGGAGGTCACTAAATGACCATATCTGTGCCGATTTCATCACTCGCATTCTGGGCCAAGCTGGGCCCCAATTTGGTGTTCTGGATACTCCTAATACCAGACTATGTTTAAATAACAACCTTGGAGGGGCTTGACCTAATTTGGGGACATAAATGGACTTGTACTTAGAGGTTGTTATATAGAATTAACCCATAGCAGCCATGTTTGCTTTCCATGCTACATGTATGCAGTTTTTATTACATTGCCCTGAAGAATCCTGAAAGCTCTCCCTGACCTGTGTGCCATTTCTCTTCCAGTCGGCAACCGCCAAGCACGGAACCCTGTGCCAGTGTCAGTTCCCACTCCAAGTCTTTTGACCAGCTCAAGTGCAGCCCCCATCTGTACGGAGGGGACACCACGGACTCACTTAGCGTCACCTCAGCTGGCTCCAGCAGCTCGGACGTGGATGAGATCAACATCAGCTTCGTCCCCGAATCCCCGGACTGTCAGGAGAAGAAGGTACGGGAGGTACCATCCCAAGCACGGCCGATACAGCCAGCGGAACCCTGCGTTCCTGAGGGGGTCAGTCCCTGCTCTCTCTCTGTGCTTTGCTGTGTGGGAAGGGAAAACTAAATGCATGTGCTATATAAATCCACTAACACTGCCCATTGATACATTCAAATTGTAACCATGGTTCTCTTCTCGCTAGTTCTGGGAGTCAACCTCTCTTTCTTCGCTTGATACGTCCGGAATTGGCTCCGGTTCCAGTAGCGCTTCCTCCTCCTCTGTTTCCTCCACCCCTGTTTCCGCCTCTCGGACGCACAAGCGTTCTGTCTCGGGGATCTCCAGCTACTCATCCTTGTCCCTTCCCCTGTACAACCAGCAGATAGACGATTGCTGTATCATACGGGTCAGCTTGGACGTAGACAACGGCAATATGTACAAAAGCATTCTGGTAAGTGCACTTGGGTTCCTAGTAAAATATAATGAGCACAGTCCTTGCTGCACTGTTTACTGTCAAAGCGTAGTGCTTTTTGGTTGCTATGTGTTACAAGACTGGGGCAAACTTATCCCATGTTATCACACCTTGAGTAATCTATTGCCTTTTCTCACTCTCCCATCCCCTGCCCCTACAGGTAACAAGCCAGGACAAAACACCCGTGGTGATTCGAAAAGCCATGGCCAAACACAATATTGACGGTGAGCGTGCGGAGGACTATGAGCTGGTGCAGATCATATCTGAAGAGAGAGGTATGTGCCAGTAGAGTTTAATTGACTCCGCCAGCCAGCCAGCAGAGAGTCCATAAATTCCCTCAGCAAATACATTAACTGGAGAGACTCGTCCGAACACTTCCTAGCAGGTTTCTCGTATTCCAATAGAGAAAGGGAAAGCAAAGGGGTCAGAAGTTGATGGGTGGAGGAATGGTTGGCCAGTAATTTGTGGGAAAGGGTCAAGATGAGAATGGGATGCTGGTGGAAGGAAGTGGCCCTGGGCAAGGTTGTAACTGGCCATGAAAAGTACAGTCCAGAGGGAAATGGGTAAGTGATTATGGGACAGTGGTGCAGTCGAATAAAAGGGATAACCAGGGCGAATAAAAGTATAGGGGTGCAGGAAAGAGAATGGAGGTTAGAGGTGCAGGATATTGAATAGAATGGAAGGTATAGGAGAAGAAAAGTAGAGGTGCAGGAGAGTAAATTGAGTCTAAAGACATACAGCAGTGAGAGATACTGGGACTCCTTTATAAACATGGGGCAAATTTGCACCTGGGCAGTAACCCATAGCAACCAATCAGGGATTAGGTTTTTTTTCAGCCAGCTGCGGTTTGAGTGCTAAAAGCTATTGTCTGATTGGTTGCCATGGGTTACAGCCCAGGAGCAAATTTGCCTACTCTTTATAAATGACCCTCACTGAGATGTTAGTAAGAACTAAATTGCTTTACTCTTTTAGCACCAACTCCATCTCTCTGTATCCCCATATAGCTAAACTTTCTCCTCCCCTCCTATTGGCCGGAGGCCAGCTCTATAAACAGTGCGGTTGCATTGTATATTTTCACTGTGAATTCTGATTTTGCAGCAGCTACACACTACTTATATACAACAGAACGTGGCTCCGTTCAGTAAATATAAGGGGAAAGCATGTCCCATGTTTGTACTTGGAAGGTAGCGGGAGGTATAGTAAAGCTACCATTCCAATGACTAATGAATTCCCCCTTCTCTTCTACAGAGCTGAAGATCCCTGACAACGCCAACGTGTTTTATGCCATGAACTCAGGCGCCAACTATGACTTTGTACTGAAGAAACGCGGCTTCTCCAAAGGTGTGAAGATAAAACAGGGCTCCAGTTCTACACTACCGCGCATGAAGCAGAAGGGACTCAAGATAGCCAAAGGCATCTTCTGACACATGCAAGGTGGTCAAAAATGGCCTTGTTGTAGCCCCCCGACAGGACAATGGTGGGACCAGTGCCCCCAAAAGGACAGCACTTAGAGCTCCAGTCCAGCTGAGGACTTCTTGGTTCAGATGGGAGCGGTCATAGGGCTTAGACCAACCCTCAGCTTCCTCTTGTTGACCATGTGGAGAGAGGAAGACCGTTAACGAGTGCTGCTGGGCTTGTAAAAGTGGATGATGCGTGAACTTGCCCACCAACAGGACTCGATAAAATCCGCCTCCATGCCTTAGGTGCCTTCAAGAGAAAGGTGGGTGGGGGGGACTTAGGATTGTGAGATGTTGTCCAGCTTGTGCAGTCCTGAGGGCTTCAGTATTAACTTGAGACGTTGGCTGTAGAACGCAACACCCAAAGGATCTCTGTGCTGTGTCGGCGCCTTGTGGTGTTGCCCTTTCAATGAGGAAGACTATTATTGGGACCCGCTTTTTCCTTTATAAAAAGGGACTTCCGCTGAGGGTTTTTTCTTACCAACATAAAGCACTTTCCAAAAAAACAATGAACCTTTTAAACCCTGAAAGCCCCAGAAGGATATTTCCGGCCTCTAACGTGAACATGAAGGAAGCCATGAAAAACGAAGGCTCGTCTAGGAGGAGACTGACACCCCCCAGTTCCATCCTCTCTCTCCCCCATCATCCAGTGCAGCATTTCAAACCACACCAAAGATGAATTGCCCCCCCCCCCACACACACCCCTTCCTCTGTAAGCCTTTCTCTGCCCATTGGTCAATAGTCCTTACCAGCCGTTTGGAGAAAGGTGCAAAGTACTAAACCCCCTTAAACATGTACAGTTTTTTCTTGTAAATATTCACTTTAGTTTTGTTTTTTTGTTGTTTTTTTTCAAAACACGGGGCCAAATTTGACATTTGTAACCAATCTCCAGCAACGGCGATGGAGTGGGTCAGTACTGTGGATTAACCTTCCTTTTTCGTGTGCGTGTAAAAAATATCCCCCTCCCTTTTTTTAAAAAAAAAAAATATTTATTGGTTGTAAATAGACAGGGGACAAATGAAAAACTTTAACTCCCGTGCCATCTGTTTCACCGAATGCTTGGCGCCTTTTGGTAACTGTAAATATTATGGACTGTGTGATTAACGTTTGTACACTTAAATGCTCGATACCTTTGCAACGCCTTAGCCAATTTCATGCTAAACAGCAGTTAAGTGGTTAAGTCTTATTTTGGGTTTTTTTCTTCTTTAAACATTTTTTTCCTTTATCTACTAACTTGGCCAACAGCGATTGGTTTGGGTTTGTAGTGATGTCATCTGGGTGGTTTATAATGGCTGCCAGCGTTCTATTTGAAATGAAAGCCGAATGTCAGTGTTGGCGGCCTGACCCAAACTGCAGTGGATCTGGTATGTGGTATCCGGGCACCCAGCGCAACTGGTTCTGTTGCATTGTTCAGATCACGGTGTTCTAGGTCCTTAACACTTAGATTTGGAAACTAAATTGGGCTGTTGGAGAGCAGAGGGGGGTAAAGCTTGTTAATCAAGTGACTTACCACTAGAGGGCTTCACAGTTTAAATTGACTTCCTCAAAAGCCCTGGAACTACATGCTCATTAAGGCTGTCAGTGGCCTCTTATTCAATGTTCCTTAATTGTAATTGTGCCCAGTTTCACTGCAATTGCATCATTATAATGATTATTTTAGGGTCCTTTCATGCTGAAGGGCTTTTTGGTTGCTAGGCTCTCATTGACTGGCAACCTGCTCTCAAAGCACTTCTGCAGACATAACTGACTGTAACCTACAGCAGCCAGAGATCCAAAACTGCATATAGCCAAAGTCCATTCGAAAGGCAGCAAGCCCCACTGCTGGGTTTTGCTGCAGGCCATTGTTATTGGAGTAGTTTGCTATGGATACTGGGAGTTGTAGTTCACAGGGGTTATATGAAATGTTTGGCTCAACTGATGCAGAATGTTATAAAATGCAGCTGCTGTCCCTTTAAGCATGGTTTAAGATCTAAGCAGCTCCTAGTTAACTCTAAATTGGTGATCCAAATATTTACAGTTCCTTCCCAAGATTTACTAAGCAAAGCAGGGGATATACGTCCCTTTCTCCTTGCTAGAACGAAAATAGCATATAGCATGAAAATAAAAACCTTCAGGGCAGTGAATGGCTGGACTGCAAATCCCAGAATGCTTAGTGTGGAATTTTTCAACCTCTTGCGCCTTATTGCCTCCTGAGATGCATTGTTCATTTTTCTTACTTGGAGACTGCGCTTGCTGCATGAGCCTATCTCTAGATTGTGAACAGACATGGAGGTGAGCTTATATAGTTTACAGAGAATTAAAGGGACACTGATGCCCAATGAAAACGAAGTGATAGGACTCATGGTGTTCACTCAAATGGACATAGTTAAAATGCCAGAAATCACAATTTATAAGGCAGGTGGTTTCTTTTCTTGTAGGCTGGGGGAAGCCATTTTCACCGGCCTTACTTCCTGTTTGTATCACACACACTTGGGAAGTTTTAGGGCGCAAGTACTAATGGCTTCCTCTGTCCTCTTGCAAAACACTAGTCTAGGAATCTTTTCTAATGTATGTTCTATGAGTTGTCAGTGTCCCTTTAAGACATCAACGATTCTTTCTGCCATAGCTTGGAGTTTAACTCCGTCCTCACAAGTGCCAATCAGCCCTTCAGGGAAATGAGGTTTAAAAAAAAAAGTGTGTGCCGTGAATTCTGGGATTTGTAGTTTAGTGGGTGTTCCAGGGAGTCTTCAGAACCCAGTGGTGATGCTTTAGGACTAATACTGTGGCAGGAACTGCAGCTCTCTCTAGAGGTGACGGTTAGCTTAGTAGCTTGGTGCACCATTAATACTGTATTTTGGAATCATAACCACGTTTATAAGTAAAGTGGAGTGACTATTCCCCGTCACCACCGCTAATGACCTGTAAATGTGTTACACCCCTCACCAATGGAGCACGGATAAGTTACACAATGGTGTAAACACTAATTTGGGGTGGATTTATGTTTCTTACCGCCACCAAATCCCCCCTTTCCCCCTCTTCTTCTATTCTTCTAAAAGTGCAATCTTTTTTTGGTGTATAAATCCCTGTGTGTATGTGGGTGTGTGCGTGCCCCCTCCCCAGCGCAGATGTTTACACTTGTTTCTTACTGTCTGGTTGTACGATGTGTTATTTTGTAAACACGACTGAAAAAAACAATTGAGCAGACTGTTCTAAAGAGCTGACTGTCACTGAGAAATAATACTTGTAATATAGTCTTTGCAATAAATGCCAACTTATGTGAAGCTGCCTGAGTGTGCTGTTATTTGTATTATAGTTCAACTACATTCAAGGTGAACAAACAGGTACGTTATCCTTTATTTGTGTATCGCCAACATATTCCATAGCGCATACATGGCAATCCTTTCAGGTTGTGAAATAGATTTGGGTTACGCGTTGGCCATATTACGGTAGGTTTGGGCCCAGAATTTGACATAAGGGGATCGGAGGCTCTGCTTTACGGATTGGTAAGACATCTTGTCGTTGATTTCCAGGTACTGGCCAAGGCGAGTGGTATAAGGCAGCCAAGTGGTGGGGACTTTGGAGGGTCCTTGGCTGGGGTCACTGTAAAAGAAAAGAATATACAGATTACAGAAGGGACAAAAACTGAGCTCTCAAGCTTTGATTATTGCATTCTCACTTCTAGGAGCCTACCTGATGCATTTCATGCTACATTCATTGGTCACATTCCTCGCTGGCATCACAAATTGAAGGGGTCATTTATGAAGACCCCTGGCAGAAGTGCAAGAGCGTGCCCCTTATCGCCCAAGTGAGCAATAAGGGGCACGCTCTTGCACTTCTGCCAGGGGTCTTCGTAAATTTAAAAATTGAATGTGAGGTGTAGAGTGCACCGTTAGTGGGTGCAGACCAACTTTTCCATAGGACAGGTGGTAAGTACAGGGCTCCGTTGTAGCCTGCATCCACCCCTGCTCCCTATGTTGCACGTCTGAATGATGCACAAGTTAAGGGGTAAGGACAGGGGCTGCCTAGATGCCTCCCTCCCCTCATAAATACACCAGTTCCAAATGCAGGCCGCACTGTATTCATGAGGGTAGCTTGCTAGATAGACACGACAGCAGTCGCACGTCTAAGATAATCCCTTTAGAAACTTGGGTAACTATAGTTAAAGTACAAGCAAATGATTCATATTTTACTCCTTACCCAGTTGCAGCAAAGTTGGTCCAATAGGCAATCATGGTAGCAGAGACATCTCTGTCCTTGGGTCTGTAAGCCAATGGTGTCTGGAAGGGTTTCCCAAACACATACTGCAAGTCGTCGGCATGATCGGCTCCCACCCAGTTGGGGTAAATGGGCATACGGGTCGGCAAAGAGAAAACGTAGTTGTAAGTCCGGCCACTTCTGGGGTTAAGAAAGCACAATTGGACTCAGAGCTAAGAAATCTTAAAGGGGCAGCTGACAACCAAAAGCATTGTGTTGTTTTTTTTTTCTGCTTGCATGGAGTACTTCCTGCTAGTCATGCAACATATACATCCTTTGTAGAGTGTTGATATATCAGGAAGTCATTAATCAGTAGAACTAAACTTTAAGAATTATTTTACCAATATGGGGCCTGGCAGTATCTACCCTGGCATTAGTATCTATCTGGAAGCACTTACCGGGCATTCATGGAGTGAAGTGCCAGTGCCTCTTGGGTTGGGACCAAGAAGAGATAATCCGTCTCCAAGTCTATGACTGTTCTTTTCATATTCTCCTGCTCAGGGTTGGGACCCCAGTTAGCCGTGTAAAGGTTGTAGGCAGTTTCCAAGGCACTGGAGATTTTAGTAAGGGTCAAATCCTGCACCAGATTATAGATGTCGGCCCTAGAGATACAAATCAGCATTAGGCCCTTGAAGAATAAGTCTAGGGCCCCAACTCCTCCGGATATCAGAAAAGAACAGAAGGTGGGGATACATGCTGCTAAACAAGGGTGTATCTGGTTTATTTTCCCTTTGTGGCTGGGAGCTGCCATGTTGCTTGTCCTGGGAAATTTATAACAGGCCTGTGAGATACAGAATAGTTACACTTGGCAGGTACTTACTCAGAAATCTTCTGAAGAGGCTTATTGATAACTGGCAAATCGATGCCTGCGAACAAATGTGCGTCCATATTGTTCACGCCCGCCATATAATCCACATCAGCCGCATTGGCAAAGAGATTTCTCGGTTCATCCGGAATGAAATCGCCGTCGATGACCGGGGAGATTCCCAAGTAGTAAACTGCTGGATCTGCGGGGATAAATGGGGCATCACAAACTGATTGGAATCAATATGTATATTATCAGTGTGCTGATTTTAATTTAATTAACTGAATTAGTATTATAAAGGGATCAGGCATATGGAATGTACCACTGCACTGGTATATCCATACTTTTTCATCTCTCTGCACCCCCTGCCTTTATAATTGTCCCTGTAGTCCCATGTCTGAAATGTTCCATCTCACCCTGATCATACTTAGCTCTTGTTTTAACTCCCTGCCAAGCTCACACTTACACTCCATGACAGCCGGGTCCAGTGTGTAGGCTAAAGTGACAGCCTTAGGGTCTGAAATCCGTAAGCAGTTCGCCATAGCCGCTGTGTCGTGCACAGGACATCCAACTTTCTCAGCCACCTGAAACAGGAAAATGTTAAAGGGCTGGTTCACCTTTAAATTAACTTTTAGTATGTTACAGAACGGCTACTTCTAAGCAACTTTTCAATTGGTCTTCATTATTCATTTTAAATAGTTTTTTAATTGTTCTTCTGACTCTTTCCAGCTTTGAAATGGGGGTCACCGACCCCATCTAAAAAAAACAAATGTTCTATAAAGCTACAAATGTATCGTTTTTGCTACTTTTGATGAAATCTATCTTTTCAGGCCTCTCCAATTCATATTCCAGTCTTTTTTTCAAATCAGTGCATGGTTGCTAGGATAATTTGGACCCTAGCAACCAGATGCCTGAAATTGCAAACTGGAGAGCTGCTGAATAAAAAGCTAAATAACTCAAAAACCACAAATCATAAAAAATGGAAACTTGCGAATTGTCTCTGAATGTCATTCTAAAAGTTAATTCCAAGATGAACAACCCTTTTAATTACCATAGAGGCTACAGGCTCATTACTGGGGGCAACTTATCTTGTAAAATGTAGGATTCAGGGTAGAATTAGAATGGGTGTTAGAAAATATTTTCCAAAGCTAAGGGGCGCCATGTCCTGTTTTGGGAGAAATGCCTCCCACCAGAATCTAATAGTCGTATAACACAGAATCGTGCCCTCAAGCTGTTAGGCCAAGGACCAGGAAAGATATTATTCCCTGATACCTTGTTACTAAAAAGGGTGAATATACTAGGGAAAAATGGCATGCATCAAAACACAAGGTTAGTACAGGTTCCAGCACTGCCCCAGTGATAAATGCCCCTCTGCATGCAATGAAGGAGCCTCTAACTCTGCAGTGGGGCAGCTGCTACAAGAGATAAAGCTCATGGCATGTATTACCTTTGTAGTCCAGAAAAGTGGGTTGCTCTGAAGTGCCCAAGGGGACATGCCCACCCCACTCTGGCTGATGGCTCGTTTGATCAGTCCTTTGTTATACGGAGACAGGGTCTGCAAATTACAAATAAAAAATCAAGATGGGTCACACAAGCGAGTCTGGAAATCTAAGCCATAAAGCAGGACAGGACTGCTGTTTACAATGAGGATTGGATAGGATTTGTGCAGCTACTGGGACAGAATGTTCTGTTATACAGATAGCTAGAATCTCAGCTGCCATAAAGCAGGGCAGGACTGCTGCTTACAATGGGGATCAGATAGGATCTGTGCAGCCACTGGGACAGAATGATCTGTTATACAGATAGCTAGAATCTCAGCTGCCATAAAGCAGGACAGGGCTGCTGTTTCCAATGAGCATCAGATAGAATTTATGCAGCCACTGGGGCAGAATGCTCTGTTATACAGATAGATAGAATCTCACCCATAAATCAGGACAGGACTGCTGCTTTGTAAGCCCATTTAACTACACTTCTCTATGAAAGCTTAAAACTACAGCTAGCCTTAATCAACCCTTAATAGTTTATGAATTTAAAAGGAAGCTTGAGCTACTACTGCTAGAATCCTCTGACATAAAATGCTTGGAATTAGCGGTTAACAAGTAGCTAATGAGCTGTGACTCCTAAAGTGAATTAGGTATCATAGGCAATGCTCTGTACCTGAGCTGTGACTCCTAAAGTGAATTAGGTATCATAGGCAATGCTCTGTACCTGAAGAGAGACACTGGCGCCTCCAGCAGACTCCCCAAATATGGTGATGTTATCGGGGTTCCCACCAAACGCGGCAATGTTCCTTTTCACCCAGGCAATGGCCATGTGTTGATCCCACAGTCCATAGTTGCCTGCCCAAGATCAAAGTCATCAGTGCCACCCACATCAAAACCATATATGCCCCATACACCTTCCTTATAGAACCAATATGGGGCTGAATTGTCTTTAACCTATGGTGAACCCTTACCAGGAAGGTTGGAGTCTCCAGTACTCAGAAAGCCCAATGGTCCCAGTCTATAGTTCAAGGTGACCACAATGACATTGCCACGCAGAGCAAGCTCCTCTCCATCGTACAGATAGTTATCTAACACATTGGCCCCCTGAGATGAACCGAGCAAGAAGGCCCCGCCGTAGATCCAAACCATGACTGGTAGGTTGGTGGACACTGGATACAAAAGTCACCCCATATTAGTGTTCTTGGAGCTCATTCCAGCGTAGAAGATTGTACATCTAAAATTCTATAAGGACTGACCTGACGAGCGGGACTGAGGAACCCAGATGTTCAGGTAGAGGCAGTCTAATTCACCACGGACATCTTTTTGGGTTAAGGTGGATTGCAAGCACCGTGGCTTAAAATCTTTGGTCTTTAATGTACCTGAAACATTTAGAACATACAAATCCCTTCTGGCATCAGTTTAATGACATGCCTTCAATTATTAACCATTATTATCCAGTGGAGCTTACAATTTAAGGTCCCTATCACAGTCATACACACTAGTTGCCAAAGAACCTACCCATATATTTTTGGCACGTGGAAGGAACCCGGGGTACTTAAGGGCATTACCTGACCAGCCTGGGTGCTCTTCTGCCTTCTCAAAGGCTTTTGGTGGAGCTGCGAAGGGGATCCCCTTAAAAACATCAATGTAATCTGGGAAGAGGATCCCAATTTTCTTGCTGGTACCTTCTACAAATCCACCCTCCGTGTAAACCACTCCCAGCTGCAAAAGCAAAAGAGATGTTACCAGTAATATAAATCCAAAACCTAAGCAGGGTATGGGCTTTTCAGGAGGTTCTAATACACTGTATTGTACATTAATTGTATACTCAGAACATTCCTCCTCTGTATAAGTGTATTTATACAGAATTATGTTTTTAAATCACCGATATACAAAGACAGAATATGCTTTGTAAGCTATACCTACTCTCTATGGCACCTCCCTCCTGCTATATGTATAAATACAAATATACAGAGAAAAAATGTTCTGGGCACACAATAAGCTAAACCATCATACTGTACTGTCTAAGGGAATCAATATGACACCTCCCTCCTCCCATATGTATAAATACAAATATACAGAGAAGGAATGTTCTGGGCACACAATAAGTTAGACGCTCATACTGTACTGTCTAAGGGAATCAATATGGCACCTCCCACTCCCAGTGCAGAAAAGAGATGGAAACTCCATGCCCTCATGCTTTAGGTTTTCATATATAAATACATTATAGGAGACAAGGTCTCAATGTATTAGCATTCCAATTCTGCAACAGTCATTCAGTGTGACCTCTGGATCAGTTGAAAACATGCATTCTTAAACCAATTCCATTACTGATCTCTAGATATCTCTCATTATAGATCAGTTTGTGGGAAATAAAAAACTAAAATCCTAAAAAGCAACTTGGTTAATCCAGCGCCCTCTGAACTTACTGACGCAGCCTGGGACACTGCCACCAGACTGGCACAAACCAAGGCAAGAGAAGCCCAAAAAGCCATTCTGGTACTGTTCCTGCTCCTAGAGCTCTCCCTAGCCTTGGGAGCACAGATCGAAGTGGGTATATATACTACATATATACATGCCTACAGACAGATCCAGACCAACCCAAGCCAGAACCGCCCATTGAGGCCTTAGCTCTGTGGCAGAAGTAAACAATCACAAGTCTGGCCTTTGCACCAGGCAGGAGAGAAATTTGCAATGAGATATTCAATGGTGGGACCCATTCCATGTGCTCTTTCCCACATGCACACATCTTATCTGGCCCGTGGACTTATCATAGCTAAAATGAGCCTCTGTTTAAAGATCAGAAGCAGCTGTCAACAATGTATGGAGCCCATTTGTATATATATATATATATATATATATATATATATATATATATATATATATATATATATATGAATACAACCAAGCAACAGAATGATGGAAGGGCATCCAACAGCATGGATCTACATCTGGCCTTTTCTAGGAGTCTTGCATGACTATATAGTTTCATTCAGTGGTCCTTGTTGGATTTACTATCCTAATCTTAAATATGAGGAGTGTTCTAGTTAGCCACCCAAGGACAGATCAGCCCTTTTGTGATGTGATACAGAGTAAAATGGGTGCACCATCTTTGTAGAGGCAATATATGTTGTATGATTTTCTACTGAAAATGTGGTCTACTGACAAGTAGACTTGACTGCTACTTGTAGCTTCACACTGGACTTTAGGGACAAGCCAGTTTCAAGGGGTTAGGCTGGATAAAAAACATAATAGATTTGGAAAGGTGAAGGCTGGTTAGTGGTGCCCCTTAGTCCTTAGGTACATTAGTAGCAGATTTTATTTGTTTTTTTTTTTCTGTAGAGCAGGTTAAAGAAATATTTGTATTATTATATACAGGATTGGCTTGAATACTTTCTGAAAGCACAGGCAGCACAAAGCAAGAGGGAGGCGTTCCTTTAGAATACAGAGCACGTGAGAGAATGGTACAATTACTGCCAATGTCAGGCCACAATAAGGGACTGTGGTGGAATGATTTCCACTCTGTCTATCAATCAAAGGGGAACTGACCCAACTTTACCGTCATTGAATTTCTCCTTAAAAAGGAGAATGTAACTCAGACTTACTGGGGGTATGTTAATTTGTTAAAATACACCCAGGGGTCCAAATCACTACTTTTCTACACTAAGCCAGTGCTGCTTTTATCATTCTCCCAGGGGACCCCACATGACACCCCAAGCTGGCACATGCAACCAATAATACAGTTGGAAATTATACAGCAAATGTGACTAGAGTGGTACAGGAGATCCCTGGGAGAGTAAAAGTAGAGGGTGGCATGAGGCTCTGATGGAAATTACCCCTGTCAGTGTGTTTTTGGAGGGGAACTGGTCGGGGGGTAGACACACCACAGTGACTGAGTTTGCTTGTCCTTTACGTTCCCAATATCCATGGTCTATATATGAACCAATAAAACCAATGAAACACAGCTACTGTACGTGTATCAGTTATTATTTAATGATACTTCAACTGCCAACTGTGCTGGGAAACAACTGCCAAACCGATTCATCTCATCCTAATCATGTGCGGAGAAAGATTGAATATTCATTCAAACAAAATTGCAAATTCCTTCATTTCAGCCTGGCGGTGCATGAATAATATGCACATTTATTACCTAAAACATTCACATATTCAGCCGTGAAAGGGATTGCGGGCAAATCGTATTTAACATGAGGGCAGTTTGTAAGAGGGATCTGTCGACTGTAGCATATTCATCAGTTTTCAAAAGGAAGTAAATAGTTTCCAATAGTTGCCAATAAACCATCCATTAACCAACATGGTGCATTGGCAGATAAAACCTCTCCCGTTCCAGAACAAGCTTGAATATACAATAGGCCGGGCATGGCACGGGATCATATACCTAGTACAACAATCTTTGCTTCATACAATATGAATATTACTGCCAGCTTTAGATGGCAATTTGTTTCAATGAAAGCAGGCAGTCATCTCCTGCAACTTCTAAACGTCATAGATAAAAACACTGGATAAAAGCCACCAAAAAATATCTTTAATAAGCAGCCAATGTAACCAGTTATGCATTTGGCAAATCTATATACGTTTGCGCCCAGAATTTGACATAAGAAGAACGCAGGCTCTGCTTCATGGATTGGTAGTTTATCTTGTTGTTGATTTCCAGGTATTGCCCATTCTCAGTTGAGTAGGCGAGCCAGGGGGTAGGGACACTGGATTCGCCTGTATTGGGGTCTCTGTAAAGCAGAGATGGGGAGAACAAGGTGTTATGGTGGTGGGATAATGAAACTTCACAACTGTATTTGAAATTGTATTTGTTATTTCTAAACATTCATACCGCTTCCCATCTGTTCTGAGCACTTCCTGTTACTCCTTACCCAAAATGTACTCCTTACCCAGAATTGACTCTTTACTCGGAATTTACACTGTACACAGAATTTACTCCTTACCCAGTGGCGGCAAAGTTGGTCCAATAAGCGATCATGTACTGGGCCACATCTCTGTCTTTGGGTCTGTAAGCCAGCGGAGTGGAGAATGGTTTCCCAAACATATACTGAAGATCTTCTGCATGGTCAGCTCCCACCCAGTTGGGGTAAACGGGCATGCGGGTTGGGTGGTTAAACAAATAGCTGTAGGTCTTGGCGCCCCTGTGTGTAGCAAAAGTAGTAATGTAGGTACATAGACATTGATAAGGATGGTAAACTGCGCCCATTGGGTTGGTCACTTACTTGGAGTTCTGGAAGTGCAGGGCCAGAGCCTCTTGAGTGGCAGCCAGGAAGATATAGTCAGTTTCCACTTCAACAACCGTCCTCTTCATATCCTCTTGACTGGGACTGGCCCCCCAGCCAGCGGTGTAAAGATTGTATGCAATATCTAGTGCCGGTAACCCTTTGGATAGGGTCAAGCCCTGCACCACTTTCTGTACCTGTTCACTGTGACCCAAAAGTCCCAGTCGGTTAGAATGTCCATACATTATAATGCATTAAAGGGAAGGGAAGACATCAATGCACTTACACACTGATTTTGTGGAGAGGCTGGTTTATAGCAGGCAAATCAATGCCGGCAAATAAATGTCCATCCATGTTGTTTACTCCTGCGATGTAGTCGACCCCAGCTGCATTGGAGAAGAGGTTCCTCGGCTCGTCTGGGATGAAATCTCCGTCTATGACCGGTGAGTAGGCCAAGTAATGGACTAAAGGATCTACAAGGAGAAAAAGGACAAGGTCTTAAACTGCATCTCCAAGTTCATCTCTCTCAGAGGTCAGAGACTCAGAGCCAAGACCCCTGTAATCAAGACATCAATGAGACTTGTATTTTCCAAAATACTATAGCAATATAGAATAAAATACTACAGAGATACAATAAAACTATGGCAGCATGGGTATTTCCCTGTACTAAGCACAATTCAGCAGGAACAGTCCCCTAAGTTTGCTCATAGTCTGTCCAGAGAGATCCCATAAAGCTATGACAGCTTAGGTATTCCCTGTACTAAGCACAATTCAGCAGGAACAGCCCTTACGTTTGCTCATAGTCTGTACAGAGAGATACAATAAAACTATAGCAGCATAGATATTTCCCTGTACTAAGCACAATTCAGCAGGAACAGTCCCCTAATTTTGCTTATATTCTGTACACAGAGATCCCTTAAAACTAAGGCAGCATAGGTATTCCACTGTACTAAGCACAATTCAGCAGGAACAGTCCCCTAAGTTTGCTTATAGTTTGTACACAGAGATCCCATAAAAATATGGCAGCATAGGTATTCCTCTGTACTAAGCACAATTCAGCAGGAACAGCCCCTAAGTTTGCTTATAGTCTGTACAGAGAGATCCCATGAAACTATGGCATCATAGGTGTTCCCCTGTACTAAGCACAATTCTGCAGGAACATCAAAATTTTTCTTCCACATTATATGAACAAGCACTGTGTTATTAAATTGTACTTACATTCAAGATTGACCAGTTGCAGATGATAGGCTAAGGTGAGGGCTCCCGGGTCTGTGTTTCGCAAGCAGGTTGCCAGCTCTGCCGTATTATTCACAGGGCACCCAACCTTTGATGCCAGCTGCAACAGAGAGGGATTGGTTGTTGGGTTGACAGCTTTAAAAAAAACAGCAAATGAACTTTTTCCCAGCATGCCTAGTGCTTTTACTTGACCACAGGACAAATGTTGTACTATATATTCTGTAAAACAAACGGGATTGCAAGCTCTACAACCAGGGGAGATGAAAACATCAATTGCTTAACAATTAAAATGGAGCAATAGTTACCACTTTGGCCCACCGGAGAGGGTCCCGCTGAATGGCCCATGGGCACAGTCCTACGCCACTCTGGCTGATAGCCCGCTTAATCAGTCCCACGTTGTAAGGTGTCAAAGTCTGCAGTGTACAAAGGAAACACAACATGAGAATATATCATGACCATATATCATGGCACGGTATTCAGACATAACATATAACCTGGTTTTAAAAACTGTAGTTTCCATCAATCAATTTTTTCCTATATGAAGAAGAATAGATTATTCTTTTAGCCCCAGAATTCTTTTTATTTGATGGTTGCAGATCAGACTGGGGTGTATGTGAGGCCCACCAGGCTGGTACCCCAGGAGCCCCCACTGGGGCCCAAGCAAACCATTTCCCCACCTATGTGCCCTTTCTACTTCTTTTGCAGTGATTGGGGGAGGGTAGGTGTGTAGCGGCAGGGACCTCCGGTTTTTAGCCCAGTGTCCTGCCGGCCTAGGCCGACCCTGGATGGAGGCAAATATCTCCAGAAATGTGGAACAGAAATGGATGCTAAATTAGCCTCAGAATATATGGTATAGTAGGACTACATACATATACATATTGCATATAATTGCATATAATTTTTTTGAATTTTTGATAAATGTTTCTCTTATTTGAATGATAATTAGTGTAATCTGAACTGTGCATCTGATATTTCACTTTTGGACCCTCTCAGGCTCAGCAAACAAATGGGTTATATACCTGCAGAGAAACGCTGGCAGCTCCCGCGGACTCTCCAAATATGGTCATGTTGTTTGGGTCCCCACCAAATGCTGCAATGTTCCTCTTTACCCAGGCGATGGCCATGTGCTGATCCCACAGTCCATAGTTACCTTTTTTAAAATGAGCAATAATTAAAGTTGTGATTGCTGCAAATACATATTAAGGGTGCCTTCGGCCCACCACCAGTTCTTGAAGCTGAACAGGGCTGTAAAGGGAATAAACCTATACAAGCACGGGTACTCCCCTGTACTAAGAGCTATAACCAATGCACATAATAAATGCTGGCATTTAAACATAAATAGTACCTGGGGCATTGGAGTCGCCAGTGCTGAGAAATCCCAAAGGTCCAACTCGGTAATTGAAGGTGACTACAATGACCTTGCCCCGCATGGCAACTTCTTCACCGTCATACAGATAGTTGTCCAAAAAGTTGGCTCCTTGACCACTGCCAAGTAAAAATCCCCCTCCGAAGATCCAGATCATGACGGGGAGATTTGTGGACACTAAAAGAAAAAGAAAATACTTTCAAGAAAGGCTTGGGTGTACACTACAATGTTGATCCAGGCGGAGTCTGACCACCAAGGAGGCAGTTGGGATCAGGTTCTTTGCTGGCCCTCAGTCCAACATTAAACAATTAGACTTCTAAAGATCCCAAAATCTTAAATGTTTTTATGTTTCGGTTTGTGCGTAGTGAAAGCCCATAACAGTAAGTTAACCCCAAAATAACATTTATTTAGAATGTACATATCTAAAGTATAGCATATTACAACCACATTTTGTAGCAGAGTAAAAACTCAAAAACCCTACTGCCACACTAATTACCTGCAGAGCGGGTCTGAGGTACCCAGATGTTCAGATAGAGACAATCAACACTTCCAAAAACATTGTCTTGGGTGATGGTGGCTTGCAAACAGCGCGGCTTGTAGTCTTTTGCCTTCAGGGTACCTGAGTAAGGGAAGCAGTATGTAACACTAATGATTATTTGCATTCACTTGCTACTGGAACACCGGCTTAGTGTTCCCTGCTTGAGATAGTGTTACCCTAATATGTTAAATAATATTACCTGACCATCCCGGATGCTTCTCTGCTTTTTCAAAGGTCTTGGGTGGAGCAGCAAAAGGGATCCCTTTGAAAATATCAATGTAGTCAGGGAAGAGAGTCCCAATCTTCTTATTGGTTCCTTCAACAAATCCGCCCTCGGTGTGAACGATGCCAAGCTGCAAAAAAACAAAACAAATAATAATAAAGACATTGGGAAGTATCAAGGAGTAGATCAGTAGATTTCAGACCTATGATTGGCTGTTTGTGATGGCCTCCTCCCAATAGATATTGTCCAATGTGCCTACCCAAATGGAGGAGCCAGAACAAGGGAATCTTGAAAGAAGAAAGATAGAGCTATGAGTTCCCTCTGCCGTAGGACAGGATACCTGGAAGAGAGGGAACTCATAGCTCTATGCATTAAAAGTGGTGTCAGCAGGCCAAGGTAGTTGGTCAAGCAGCAATGCTGAAACTGGACCACCATGTAATTGGTAAATACAACTCTACTGAGCCCTTGAGTAACACAAGATCCATAGTTTGGCTGGAGGGGATGGATTCCAACCTTACCGTTTTAGCATGTGCCACTACCAGGCACATGAATGCCAGGGTGAGAGTTGCCCACAACGCCATTGCTTCTGCTTTTGGATCTCCAGTACACCAGTGCTTTTTTACCTGTATATATACATGGGACTGGTCTTTGGCAGCAATCCTATTGCTAGGGATGCATCTGTGCCAGGAACAAGATAAATATGGTCCTTAGCCCTGCCAAAGCAGTGCCAAACTAGCTGATGTGGCAGTGGGAAGCTCCACAGCTGTACTCACTTCACAGATGGACAAGTGGCCATGAAAATAATGACCATGCAGCAATGTCCTTATGTTATCTTGATCATATCAGGCAAGTAAATGAGCCTGTGTGGATCTTGCATCAAAGTCTTGTAAAGTTTTATGCCCCCCAGGTTACTTGCAGCACAAGTAGTTTCATTATTAGTACCATGGGTGTAAGTATTGTGGACTCCCTACATAGCCCAAGAGGGGTGGTTGAGCAGAGCTCAATAAATGTATTCTCTATAGAGATATAAACCTTTATTTAGGTAATGATGTGTAAGGAACAAACTGCTGGTGACTGGGGGAAATGGGATTTAAGGTAAGAAATGGATGGCTAAATTTGGCCCTGGGGTAATGTTTCTGAAGACCTCACTAAGAACAATACCAGCTTATTGGATTTTTACAGGTGGGGGTGTCAATCTGGCATCACATGAGACTTGTAGTTTGGCTTTAGAAGATAATTTTCTCTCCACTTTGCACAAGAAAGACAAGACTGATAGGGAGTCAACATGTACTTTAAACAGATGGACCCATCTCTGGGGAAAGATCTGCCCTTTAAGGGATCAAAAGTTTGGTCTTAGGACCTCTCATTTCCAAGGGAAGTGCAGGTGATATGAAGACATCAATTGAAATTGCAGGAAAGGTTCCAATATCAGCACAGAAGCGCCCGCCATGTTAAGGAATGAACAACAGGATCGAGTCATTCATTATTTTTTTTACCGTTTTCCTTCTTCTTCTGACTCATTTCAGCTTTCAAATGGGGGTCACTGACCCCATCTAAAAAAAATGCTCTGTAAGGCTACAAATGTATTGTTATTGCTACATTTTATTCCTCATCTTTCTATTCAGGCCTCTCCTATTCCTATTCCAGTCTCTTATTAAAATCAGTGCATGGTTGCTAGGGGAATTTGTACCCTAGCAACCAGATTGCTGAAATTGCAAACTGGCGAGCTGCTGAATAAAAAGCTAAATAACTCAAAAACCTCAAATAATAAAAAGTGAAAACCAATTACAAATTGTCTCAGAATATCCCTCTCTACATCATACTAACAGTTAATTTGAAGGTGAACAATCCATTTAATTGATAGAAGGCCTGCTGGGGGTATTGCTTGCATCATTCTGGGTTAACACACCTGATATTGGGAATTCTTACAGCCCCATGGGATATAATATGACATTCTAGAACACAATGTCCCTGGCTGGGCCACATGGGCATCCACAGATAGGGGCAAGGATAAAGGATATTCTCCTGCCATATGTAAATATATTGTTTTGTTCTTTTTTACATGAACACATTTCTTAAAATTACCATTAAAAACCTGAAATACATTTATAAAAGGCTTACATGTAATGGTCCGCACCCCTTCAAATAATGGACCGTCCCAATGCCTGTTCTACAGCTCAGAGCAGCAGTCTGGTTTAGTCCTGCCCCTTCTTCTATGAGAAGCTTCCTGTTCCTCACCTCTGTGAGGAATTAGTTCTGCCTCTTCCTTCTGTGAGAAGCTTCCTGTTCCTCAACTGTGTGAGGAATGAGAGAATCTTCTCCTGATGAAGCAGCTTGTTTCCCAGAGTGTAAATCTGTCAGGTGTGTTTAGCTTAGAGTGTGAGTGCCAGTGTGTACAGTATGTGTGTGTCAGTGCCAGTGTCTGTGTGTGTCTGTGTGTAAGAACGTGTGACAGACTGTGTGTGAGTTATAGAGACTATAATGAGCCTGTGTATAGCTGTGTAACTACATTCATTATTCAGTCTTATAGGTACAGGTTGTCTGTGGGTTTGGCCTACAACCATTTGTCACACAGCACATTAACCCCTACAGTTCTTTGCCCCTGCTGCTCCATGGAATCCCCCACCTATCCATGTCATACCTCCCAACATTTTGGAAATAAAAAGAGGGACAAAGAGATTCGATCGTGCTGAAATGGGCTTGACCACGCACATTTTTGTGGCCACTCCCCCTAATTACCATGTTCATTTTACAAAATTTGGCAGGTTATGAAAGTTTGAACATATTTCTGTGATTTTTATGTGTTATTACAGTTTTGCTAATGAAGGTGAATTGCCCTATAATAAGCTGCAAGTCACAGTTTCCCTAAAGCTGGCCATAGATGCAAAGATCCGATCGTACGAATCATCGTACGATCGGACTTTCCCATCTCCCGACCCGCCACTAACCATTCAGATCAAAGTCTTACCAGTCAGATTAGTTAAAGAACAGATCAGCCGATGTTCTGCCCCTGACAGCAATCGTACGATATCTATGTCCAACCAAAGCTGGTGACAGTCTCCCACTGAAAATTGTACGATCGGCAATACACGCAGAGATATTATCGGCAGCCGACAGAAATTTTCTAACCTGTCCGATCGACCAAATGACCGATCTCCGCCGGACGAAAAATGTCGGGACTCTCTACACACGTTCCGAAAATCGTACGAATCGAGGATTCGTACGATCAGATCTTTGCGTCTATGGCCAGCTTTAGAGACCTGCTAAATTGTTACAATTGTTACTCTGCTAATCTTAAATTGCTACAAATGTATCAAAGTGCACCTGCCACGTATTCTGGGCTCTCTGCCAAAAGCCAATTTCATTTCTGAAACTTTGTATCTTTTTCTGGCTGTTCAGTGCAGGGAACAAAGCAGCTTTCCCCTAGACTGAAATGGAATGTATAAAAATATATTCTATGCTAGTGACATTGTGTTGTGCACAATCCTTCCTGCTCTTGTTACTCTACTTTATGTACAGTACAACCCACATTTTTAATTTTTTCAGCGGACCAGAAAAAATGGTGTAAAGTCAGGGAAATGTGTTATGCATTATATATTGGTGGGACCACAAAAAATGGTATAACATACAGAAAAAGTTAAAATGAGGGTATGTAAAATGGAGGCATCACTGTATGTATCCAGCTGTAACTAGGACTCTAGAGGGAATAACATTCGACAAACCACTGGCTAATAATTGTGCTTAGAGAAAGTAGAAAAGACCGACAAGTGCTGTCCTGGCAAACAACGAGTTTGTGTCACTAACAGAATGGCAATGCTATACATGTGCAACACTTACTACTTTATGTATTTATAGAAAAGCTGTTGTTAGGTTTGTGTGGAAACCAAAATATGGGTATAAGTAATTTATGTAATAATGTTTCTTCCTTGCCCCCCTATGCAGGGCCATTCCAGGAATAATAATAATAATAAAAACCTTGATTAAATCTGACCAAGTGCAAGGGCAGCGAGTTTGCTGAGCCGATAGGAGCCAAGGCTAAAGCTCACAGCAGTTCAGTACACACAGGTTATCCTGTAGCTCACACACCTGTTCCAGTACATTCTGCTTCCTGGGATGCAACAGATGGGAAGGAGTTGGCTTTGGGGGGGGGGGTTGTAAACAATATCTGGGTTTATTTAAAGGGACCCTAAGGGGTTTTTCTGTAAATATAACAAATGGCCATTTTTTTATCTGCATTTATGGGGGTCAGCGCCGGATTTACATAGTAGACGCCCGTAGGCCTGCTGTAGTTCGTCACCACCGTTCCCTACCCTTTATTCATGCAAATTTCTCTTCCAGGTGTCTGTGGGACACAGGGGCCAGATGTAATCAAACCAAGTCTAGTATGACAGGGATACCATATTGAGTTTACATCCACCCCTCCTCCTCGCTTCTTCATGTCCAGGGTTCCAATCGAACCTCAGAAGTAGAGAGCCTATCTCACAGTAGTTGCCAATCTGAAAGAGAAAGTTATCACCCCTGTACCACAAAAAGAAAGATTTCGAGGGTTCTACTCAAACATTTTTATTGTACCAAAGAAAGACGGATCCTATCGACCAATATTGGACCTAAAACAGCTCAATACATTCATCAGACCCGTAAGGTTCAAAATGGAATCTCTACAATCTGTCATCACAGGGATGAAACACAACGAATTACTGGCCTCTCTAGACATTCGAGATGCATACTTACACAGCCCGATTTTTAAGGTTTGCCTTCGGCAGACAACATTTCCAGTTTGAGACCCTTCCATTTGGCCTGACATCAGCACCTTGAGTGTTTACAAAAGGTGATGACAGCAGCAGTGGCGATACTCAGAATACATGGTATATCGATCACTCCATACCTCGACGATATACTCCTAAAGGCACCATCCATACAGGAAGCCCACACCACAGTCACAGTATCCCAGACATTACTCATCTTGGACAACCTGGGTTGGCTCATCAACAAAAGGAATTCCGACCTCATTCCAAGTCCACGCCTTACCTTCCTAGGCATGATATTCGATACCACTCTCCAAAGAGTATTCCTACCTCAGGACAGGATAACCAACATCCAAAAGTTGACAAGACAACTCTTGAACGAAAAACGCATCCCAGTCCGCTTTGCCATGAAAGTACTAGGGTCCATGGTAGCATCTATGGAGGCGGTTCCCTTTGCTCAATACCACCTCAGGGAACTACAGTGGAACATCCTGTCACAATGGAACTGCACCAACCTCTCCCAGAGGATAGTACTCTCCCCACAGACAAGGGTATCCCTAACTTGGTGGTTACGCCTCTCCAATCTATCCAAGGGACGATCCCTCAAAGAACCGCAATGGCTAATTCTCACCACGGATGCCAGCCTAAAGGGCTGGGGAGCGGTATGGCAGTCCCAGACAACTCAAGGACTTTGGTCTCAAACAGAAGCTCGTCTCCACATAAATGTCCTGGAACTGAGAGCTGTGAGACTAGCCTTACTCCACTGGCATTTGCAGATGAAGGATCGAGACATAAGAGTACAATCCGACAACGCCATCACAGTAGCTTATCTCAATCATCAAGGGGGCACTCGCAGCTGCCAAGCCCTTCAGGAAGTTGGGTACATCTCCTCTTGGGTGGAGAAAATCAACACTTGCCTATCAGCAGTCTACATACCAGGTCTAGACAACTGGCAGGCAGACTTCCTCAGTCGACAGACTCTAGACCCGGGCGAGAGGTACATAAGGATGTCTTTCTAGCTATCACCTAAAAGTGGGGCATGCTGGAAATAGACCTGATGGCATCACGCTCAAACAGACAAGTTCCAAGATTCATGGCTCGTTACAGAGACCCTCTTGCTCTGACTGCCGACGTGTTCACGGCACCCTGGACGTTCTAGCTAGGGTATGTGTTCCCTCTGATTCCTCTTCTACCAATAGTAATAAGAAAAATTCAAAGAGAAAAGTGTACAGTAATTCTCATAGCACCACATTGACCACGCAGAGCGTGGTTCTCAGAGCTGATCAACCTAGCAAGAGACAACCTGTGGACCTTGCCCACACGACCGGATGTCCAATCCAGGAATGTTGAATTTGACGGCATGGATGTTGAAACCCTAGTCCTACGGAATAAGGGAAGTCCCTCAACTGCTTCAATTTCTGCAAGAGGGCCTAGACAATGGGCTCACACCAGGTTCACTAAAAGTATCCACCCTGTCCATCATTTTCCAAAGAAAACTTGCTAATCTCCCAGATATCCATACCTTCTTACAAGGAGCCATACATATTGCTCCACCATATCGAGAACCACTTCCCCCATGGGACCTCAACTTGATACTTCGAGCATTACAAGGGCCACCCTTCGAACCACTGGCATCAATACCGCTTCCGTGGCTAACTTGGAAGGTGGTTTTTCTCAAAGCTTTCTCTTCAGCACGCAGAGTATCTGAACTGGGAGCCCTCTCCTGCCAATCTCCATTCCTGGTTTTTCACTCGGACAGAGCAGTACTCCGTACAAACCTTTCCTTCATTCCAAAAGTGGTTTCCGAATTCCACATCAACCAAGACATTACCATTCACTCCTTTTGCCCACACCCACAATCATCACGGGAGAGGGCACTTCATTCCCTGGATCCAGTAAGAGCACTCAAATTCTACCTAGATCACACGGAAAGTCCTCCATCTTATTTGTGTTGCTATCTGGAGCACACAAGGGATCTCCAGCGTCAAAGACCACAATCTCTAGGTGGATTCAAGAGACCATTCGCAAAACTTATGTGGCAGAGGGAAGAACTCATTTATTGCTATTGTTGCTTTTTATTACTTCTCTTTCTATTCTGCCCCTTTCCTATTCATATTCCAGTCTCTTATTCAAAGCAATGCATGGTTACTATCAAAGTCAAAACCACAAATAATAACAAATGAAAACCAATTGCAAATTGCCTTAGAATATCACTGTCTACATCATACTATAAGTTAATTTAAAGACGAACAACCGGAGTAGCAACCTAAAATAATACAGAATTGGGGTGGACTAGTACAAGAGCTTCTGGGATGTCACAGCGAATATGTTAAGTTAATTTTAATTGGATGTCGGCTTGGAAGATGTTATTCAATGATAATGTTGGAATTGTCATATTTACATAAGGAAAGAATTTAATTATTAGGTTGTTCAATCAGTCAGTAATTCTGACATTTCTCACTGTATGTTTGGCCATTAGAGGCAGCTGACAGCACACATAGTCTGATCATTGCTACACACAAGAGGGGCTCAGCCCCTAGTGAATTTGGTATAATTAACATGATCATGTTTGCCTTCAGAGTAATCCTTCTTGTTATATAAATGCAAATGTCTTCACACCTTTCATTCCAAGCTAGAGAAGAACACGCTTGAATATTAACATTGAAAATTAGAAAGTTATGTGATTTTGGGGGGGAAAACCTGAAGCTTCTGCAGGCCACAACAGTAAAGAGATAGCTATCAACAATTATTAGACAGGGTTCGGCTGCTTGAATCCAGATGGGTTTCCAGTATCCAAAATAGCAGATGGGGTTAAGCAAGTGGGATAAAGAAGAACTTTCACAGGGTGAAACTGAGCCATGTCATAAGGTCTCTGCCAGTCAGGATATTATTATTAATATTATTTCGACCCTAGCTGTGAGGGCAGATAGTGTGTTGAGACAATATGATCTAAGGGTAAAGGTTACCGCTCTAATTCTGTATGCTGTACACCTGCCTATGTGTGCTGTACATAGGGGACACAGTTAATGTACACTCTGGGAAATCAAGACTAAAGTTGCAGGTAGATGCTTGCCAAATGACTGGTTGCAAATGAAAAAAATTATAATGCATTATTTACCCTTTTACCCAGAGCCTTCTCGATCTGTAGCAACTGAAGACACCTTCACAAATGATTTCATAGAGCTGCAGTACATCCTGGTATCAAGCAGGAGGCGCTCCAACTCTTCTAGAATACAGCTGCACTAAAACTCACCTAATGTTGGTCACAGACAAAACCCAATCCTATTTAGAAGAGGCTGCAAGGCTCAGCAACCACACAAGGGGAAAAGCACTTTATTATCTGCTAGAAAATAATTTTGGGAGGTTATGAAAGTTTGAACACATTTCTGTGTTTTTTATGTGTTATTACAGTTTTGCTAATAAAAGTGAATTGCTCTGTAAGTCACAGTTTCCCCAAGAGACCTGCTTATCTTAAATTGTTACAATTGTTTCTTAGCTTATCTTAAATTGTTACAATTGTTTCTTTTTGTTTACCTTAAATTGTTACAATTGTTTCTTCGCTTATCTTAAATTGTTACAATTGTTTCTTTGCTTGTCTTAAATTGTTACAAAAGTATCTAAGTGTACCTGCCATGTATTTTGGGCTCTCTGCCAAAAGCCAATTAAGTTAGAAACTTTGTATATTTTTCTGGCTGTTCAGTGCAGGAGGTCAAAGAGAAAGTCGGGACATTTCAGTAAGAATCCAGGACTATGGGTTGAGCTGTCAAAATTAGGACTGGCCCATGAAAAACAGTACATGGTTGGAAGGAAAAGCCTCTCAATAGGAATAAAAATGTATAATAATAATAATAATAATAATAATAAGCATCATCCTTATGGAAAGGTAAAAGGCCAATTCTACCCTGGGCTGTGTCTCGGCTATGCACATCCCCTCCACTCATACCTGCTGTCTAATTTATTGGCACCCATAGTTTTATGGTATCTATCTGTACAGACTATGAGCACACGTAGGGACTGTTCCTGCTGAATTGTACTTAGTACATGGGAATACCTATGCTGCCATAGTTTTATGGTATCTCTCTGTACAGACTATGAGCAAACTTAGGGGACTGTTCCTGCTGAATTGTGCTTAGTACAGGGGAATACCTGTGCTGCCATAGTTTTATGGGATCTCTCTGTACAGACTATGAGCAAACTTAGGGGCTGTTCCTGCTGAATTGTGCTTAGTACAGGGAATACCTATGCTGCCATAGTTTTATGGTATCTCTCTATACAGACTATGAGCAAACTTAGGGACTGTTCCTGCTGAATTGTGCTTAGTACAGGGAATACCTATGCTGCCATAGTTTTATGGGATCTCTCAGTAGAGACTATGCGCAAACGTAGGGGGCTGTTCCTGCTGAATTGTGCGTAGTACAGGGGAAAATAAATTAGAAATCATTGATAGGTTTTCACTCGTGATTTACTTAAATAGGTTATTTAAATCCATTGTAGAATGCTTCAGAATATGCTGGCTCTAAATATTTGAAAAAAAAAAGCACCATTTGTCCAGTAGATGGCGGTATAGCCCTGCGGAACAGGGTGATTATATGGCAGTGTATATAGCACAAGGCAAAGGTGAACTTTAACTTCAGTTTTTTTGCATGACAATAAAAGTGTAATTAAAGCTAGAGGAGAAAAAAAACATCTGTAGTAGGGGTCCCGTGTAATAGAACTTAGAAACATTCCAGCCATTCTCCTTGATTCTCATATTTGGTCTCAAAACCATTTGGGTTGATTTTTGAACATTGGGCGAATTGTAGCACTAACAGGAGACTAATGAGACTTGTGCATTCCAGCTCTTGTATAGAGAGCCCAGTAGAGGTTATGATTGATGCAAAATGTCAGTGTATGTGTAAGAAACCGAACATCTTCCCCCTAATGTTTAGGGACGTGGGGGTCCTAAAAAATGGGATCTGGAGCTGTGCCCATTGTTTTTACTGGTGGTGGGGGGATTATTATTGTATTGGGTCAGTATCTGGACAACTATAGTATAGGTAATGTAGTTTGGTTAAATGATTTGTGTGCAGGGCATGACAGACGGACCCAGCAACTGTTGGGTGCTCAGGATTATAGAGGTGATAGGGGGGTTCCTGACTGATATGCAGTTTCAGCAATGTTTTCACAGATCCGCTCACGCTCAATTTTCTGCAGTTGGGGAGCTTACCCCTTTTATTATATCACCAAAGTCATAACATTAAAGGAGTTGTTCACCTTTAAATTAACTTTTAATATGATGTAGAGAGTGATATTCTGAGACTATTTGCTATTATTTTTAATTTTTTATTATTTATGGTATTTGAGTTATTCAGCAGCTCTCTAGTTTGTTATTTCAGCAATCTGGCTGCTAGGGCCCATGTTACCCTAGCAACCATGTATTGATTTGAATAAGAGACTGGAATATGAATAGGAGAGGACCTGAATAGAAAGATGAGTAATACAAATTAGCAATAAAAATACATTTTTTTAGATGTGGTCAGTGACTAAAAATAAATAATGAAGACCAACTGTTTGCTTAAGTTGCTTAGAATTTGCCATTCTATAACATACTTAAACTTAAAGGTGAACCACCCCTTTAACCCATGATATGCTGTTTCAACACTGGAAAACAGTTTTTCTCAGATGACCCCATAACTTCGAATTATACCCCCCCCCATAATATTTCTTACTGTCAGGGCACACAGGCAGATTCGGGGAGATTAATCACCCAGTGACATATCTTCTCTTTTTCGGGGCGACTAATTTCCCCAAACTGCCTTCCCACCGGCTAAAATGTAAATCGACTACGGGATGGCACTCGCGCGATTCGTTTTCTGAAGTCGCCCGAAGTTGCCTGACGAGGAAACTTCGGGCACCTTCACAAAACAAAGCTGGGGAGGCAGTTCGGGGAGATTAGTCGCCGGGCAACAAATCTCCCCAAATCTGCCTGTGTGCCCTGACCCTTAAACTAATAAAAGTATCCACCATCCTTATTTCCCCTTTGTATCAGCAGATAATTTGACTGGTAACTGCAGACAGTGAGACAGGATTGGAAGCACAGTGAATTATAAAACTCCAGTCTCCTAAATTGTCTGTCTTTCTTTCTGGTCTAGATTACTGCAACGTGTCAAGTCGGTGAAAAGGAAAACGAGTTGTTTGCTGACAAACCTGAGACAGATGGATCAAACCGCTCTGCATTATCACCACTTTGCAGTGTCCTAAAAGGAGTCACCACCCTCTCCTCTCCCAGTGAATCAGCACATTCTTCCCTCTGCTTGACTAAAATATGATTAAGGAAATCAGTCAGTGTCTTCTTCCCGTGCACCCACAAACTGAAACAAGAATCGGGTAACTAAGAGCGTTTAATGGAGTTATTTCATGTATTATAGGAGACAGCAAGATGGATAAGGATGGGATCTATTATTCAGAAACCCGTTATCCAGAAAGCTCTGAATTACGGGAAGGCTGTCTCCCATAGACTCCATTTTAACCCAATAATAATATTGGGTTTATTTAATGTTTACATGATTTTCTAGTAGACCTAAGGTATGAAGATCCTAATTACAAAAAGATCAGTTGTCCAGAAAACCCCAGGTCCCGAGCATTCTGGATAACAGGTCCCATACCTGTACTTGATCCCAACTAAGATATAATTATTCCTTATTGGAGGCAAAGCCAGCCTATTTATATGATTTTCTAGTAGACTTAAGGGGTGTTTCACCTTTAAATAAACTTTAAGTATGTTACAGAATGATCAGTTCTAAGCAACTTTTCCATTTGGTTTTCATTATTTATTTTTTACAGTTTTATAATTATTTGCATTTTTCCTCTGATTCTTTCCAGCTTTCAAATGGGCGTCACTGATCCCATCTAAAAAGCAATTTCTCTGCAAGGCTACACATTTATTGATATTGCTAATTTGTATTACTCATCTTTCTAGCAAGGTCGTCTCCTATTCATATTCCAGTCTTTTATTCAAATCAATGCATTGTTGCTAGGGTAAGTTGGACCCTAGTTACTAGATTGCTTACAATGCAAATTGAAGAGCTGCTGAATAAAAAGCCAAATAACTCAAAAACCTTAAATAGTAAAAAAATGAAAACCAATTGCAAATTGTCTCAGAATATCACTCTCTACATCATACTAAAAGTTAACTCATAAGTGAACAACCCCTTTCAGGTATGAAGACAGAAGGATCTGTTTTCCGGAAAAAAACCCAGGTCCTGAGAAATCTGGATAACAGGTCTCCTACCTGTACTAAAAACATCTTGCACTCTGCAATGCTTATAACTTTGCAAAGAGTTCTCAGCAAGATTTCAAGATTAGAAAAATTAGCAGCGAGGTTTCCTTAATTCCTTATTGTCCTGTTAACCTTTAAGAAAATATTAGCTTCAAAATATTTGGCATCTGGCTTAGAGTGCAGAACTGGAGGCAGCCAGCGTTATCACAAGACTTGGCCGGGTTAGTGGACAACTTCAAGGCCCTGCGAGGGCTGTATAACCAGAAGTTTTACTGTCTTGGATTTTAATGGGATTGATCAAAGGGAACGCAATAAAAAATGCACTTTGTTCTGGACTCTAGAGCTTTCCATCTAATTGTTCTCTCCCTTAATACCATTATAATGATATACTGTGTCTGAGAGTATGAACGAGTGTTAATTTTTTTAACAAAGCACTACTTCACTCACTTGTAGAACAAATATGAAAACTCTACTGTATTGTATATACTACTGTATATAAAGGGCCAATACTAAAGATTAAGCAGATCTTGTGACCTGTGAAAACCTAAAATGATTTTGCTGTTGGGCCCACTAACTGGTAAATCATCACCAATAATGCTTCTCAATACCTTGCGGCCTTTCTCATCCGTTTAAAGATGTCTGTTGTTTGCACATGGACCATCTACGTTCACTAACCAGTCACACGGGAAAACTCTGTGTATGTCATTGACATGTGGCTGCCTGAATGAGCTTGGACTGATATTGGGGCCCGCGTCTATTATTTATAGCACTATCAGGCCTGGACTGGGAGTCAAAATAGGCCCTGCCATTCCAAGTATGCAGAGGCCCAAACAGCCCACTCTATGGTAACTTTCTATGGAACCATACAGCAGCCCCTCTGGCATTTGCCAGAACCCACAGATTGCCAGTCCTGGCCTGAGCACTATCCCCCAAAACACATTTTACATTAAAGGGGTGGTTCACCTTTACGGTAACTTTTATTATGTTATAGAATGGCCAGTTCTAAGCAACTTTACAATTGGTCTTCATTATTAATTTTTTTATAGTTATTTGCCTTTTTCTTCTGACCCTTTTGTAGCTTTCATATGCAGGATTCGGTTCGGTATTTGGCCGAATCTTTTGCGAAGGATTCGGGGGTTCGGCCGAATCCAAAATAGTAGGTTCGGTGCATCCCTAATTCTTTCCCGGTAGAGAGCTGATTATGCTACATTGCTTTTCTTTTATAGGTAGTCAGGAAAAGCAGTGCAGAGAATAAAATGGAAAGATATTGCTTTCAACAGCAATTACATTTTCAAATAGCGTTAAAATCATTGCTGTTTGTAATTCATGTAAATTTGGAAGTTGCTTCCAATTAGATTTTCTTTCATTAAGCAAAATTCTTTTTTTTTTTTTTATTATTTGGGTGGAGTTCCCCTTTAAGTTTGTCCTCCCTACCTCCCTGACAGTCAATCCAGTCAATCATAAAAAATAAATAAACCTCTCAAGCCTATTTCTGGACTCATCGTTTGCCTGTGACTCTCCTTGGCTTCAGATGAACACAAGAGATAAGTTAAAAGAAGCACAGGGTTTGACCACAGCTTGGAATCCTTCAAGCCACGTCCGGACAGGACACGGTGCAAGGAGTGATAACCCTGTTTATTTTTGCTTCACCCCCTCTTTGGTAGATGAACTAAAGGGATTTTCTATATAAGCTTTCAGAAAAAAGAAGAAGTGTAGTGACTAGTGGTGGCTCATATGCAAACGTTACTGTTTTCAACCTTACACGGTTCCATGAATATTTATGACAGCAAATGAGTGTTTCCACAAAATCTCCCTCTAACTGACCTTCAAGCTGGACTTTAGTAGTAAAGAAGGGAGAAAATAGGAAATCTAAACAAATCTCGTCAAACTAGGCCCCCACGGGGGGGGGCAGCCCCACAGTTTGCTAACCGCTGCTGTTGTACAGAGCGGAGTAAAGTGGATCATCTAGCTCAAATACTATTATTATTATTACAATTGGACATAATGGATTCTTTGCAAAGTACTGCTAGAAAATCAGTTTTAACAAAGTGCCCTACAAGGGTGGGATATTCCGTGCAGGTGCATTATGGCTTCTGTTCTTTGTGTTGTCAGACCATACCAATTTAGGTGGGCTGTGTAATAAACTGCATGAATAGTCAGATATTTCTGATGTTTAATCTGATTTTTTTTGTAAACTTTCTTTTTTGTGTGTTTGTTCTAGGCCTACAGTACTCCTAGTGTTCAAGGATTCTCCTGCTGTTGTAAGTAAGTCGTATTGTTACCTGCCTTCTCCTATGACGTCTCCTTATTAACTGCAGCCATTACTCAGAGGCTTTAGGGCTCTTACACATGGCTGTTTTTTTGGTATGGGGGGTTAGTTCTCCTTTAAAGTTATACAGTCAGTTGTACTGGCGTAATATATGATTGGTGAGTATAAGTGAAGCAGGTCAAGCATCTACAGTAGGTTGGGGCTGTAATATGCATCATGCGGCCTTCATATAGTCTTGCCGTTTTTTCCTATTAATAACATTGGCATCAAGCATCATTTTTACCGGCCAGGCCGGTAAATACCAGCCAGGTGGCAACCCCAGAGGCAGTCCCAGTCAACCCAACAAGTTGACTGGGACTGTTAATTGGCTGTCTGTATGGAAACAGACCACACTGGTTTATTTAATGGCTTTAGGTTACAGAACTATGGCAGAGTTTAAACATGCTACTACATAACCCATTTTTATTTTATTTTTATGTCAGTGCCTCCATTATTTTTGTACTTACCCATATATTAGTAAATGGCACCAAGCCTTGATTTGTGGGGTAGCTTAATCTATCTAAAAGTTGTTCTGGTTGTCATTTGCCTTGTGGTTCTTACTTTTTGTTTTGTTCCCCTTTACGGCAATCTGCTTAGTGAGATGAAACGCTGTAGAGCAATTACAAAACTGCCACCCTGCTTCTTTTTTTGTTTCAAGCTTCAGATAAACTGTGGCTTGCCCGATGTATTATGGTCCTGAATCTGCCCCTCCTCCCTTTTCAAGCTGGCTTCCCAGCCCATGACAGTTAGCAAGGCGCGTGGGGAGATAAAACTATCAAAAGTCACCCACGCCTTGATGTCTTCCCTTCTCCGCCCATCCCCAGATTTGTCTTATTCCTTCACTTAAATGTATAATTTCTTATAACACGATCCTCTCTCAGTTAATCCTGTAACATTAATGAGAAACGGGTATATGTAGCAAAATGTTTGTTTTTTAGGAAATAAGCAATACCAATCGGCACAGGTAGATAGGAATATTCTAAAGTACAATGTGTTGATATGGGGGTACTACATACCTCCCAACTGTCCCTTTTTCAGAGGGACAGTCCCTCTTTTGACAGTCCAACCTGCAGTCCCTCATTTGTACTGGAAAGTCCCTATTTTCTCTGCACTGAACAGCCAGATACATATACATATTATGGTATATGTATATGAGAAAGGTCCCCAGGTGGGACCGAAACGTCGGATATAATGCTGTGTTACCAATAAAACACCTTATTCACTTCTACGAGTGTGCTGATCCATGACTACTGCATATTATGAATATTGATTGTGCACCTCTACCTGAGATCGAGTGCGGACACCCAGAGCATTCCTATATATATATTTTATATATATATATATATATATATATATATATATATATATATATATATATATATATATATATATATACTGTTCAAGAGGGACCAGCACACCGGTTTTCTTTAAAGTCACCAAAATCTTTATTATAACATCACTGTGCAATAATATATATAAAAAGAGATGAGAGAGATTTCTAAAAGAAAAAGGCCCATAACACAAAGTTGACTGTGGGTGTTTTCTCCAACCTGTCTCCCTCTGGCAGTAACATTTAACTTTCAGTGTAATATTTGCCAAACAAACATGTATGTCTTGATTCATTTTCCTCTTCAGGGCAGAGCAATTATAAAAACAAGCCGTGACTGACAGAACAGAATTGCCCTGATGTACAAACAAACTCGACCAGGCCTCTCCTCTGAATTTAAATTTTCTCACTAAAAAAATGTCCTTGGACGAATATTCCCAACAAGAAAACTCGAATTGAATTTGACTAAACTCGATTTGAGTTTTTTCTCTGAAAAAAACTTGAATGTCAGGAAGGCTACTAACGTCCAAATTGGTCCCTGCATCTCTCCCATTGACTTTGCCTGAACTCGGCAGATTTTAGGTGGCAAATAGTGAAATTTGAGTTCTTAAAGGGCCAGAGTGTGATAAATCTAGAAATTTCGAATTAAAACTGGAATTGAGTTTGGATAATTCACAATTCGAATTTGAGAGTTTTGACCATAAAAATAATTGAAAATTCTAATTTTCAATTCGACCCTTAATAAATCTGCCTGAAGTGTTTACCTGCACCTGATACCATCTTACCTTACTGAACATGTACCATCACACAGTCACAGCCTTTTCCTGCATGATTTTATATATCACCCCATAGTTACTGTGCCCATTCCTGACACTGCCTTCCTTACTATAAACATTATGCAAGAGCTGCAATTTCTTAAAGCCGCCATACACGGGCCGATAAAAGCTGCAGACAGACCGAGTTTGCATATTCTTGACCTGTGTGTGGGGCCATCTGATGGGCTTTCCTGATCGATATCTCGATTGGGCAGGTTAAAAAATCCTGTCGGATAGCAGCCACATCTGTGCGCTTTTGCAGTCGCACGATCCAACCGCCCATATCGAATGCATTATGATCCGATCACTATCGGATCAGCCTGATATGCCCACGTCGCCAAACGAGCGGATCTCTACATCTATGGCCACCTTTACCAGAAAGGTGTTAACAGGCAGGTCCGGACTGAGAATTAAAATCAGCCCACACAGAGGCCCAAACAGATCCCACCAGCCCACTAAATAGTGTCTTTCTATGGGACCTTATAGCAGCCCCTTTGGCATTTGCCAGAACCCACAGATTGCCAGTCGGGGCCTGTTAACAGGAACATCTTTTAATGTTGGAGTAGAGTGGGGGACATAAAAATCCTTTAGAGGGCCACACCAGACCTATAGGCCTCTCATTAGATCATCCTGTAATATAAGGTGGCAATACACGCACCAATATTATTACAGGAATCTCATTTTTGTACAATATTCGGAGAGTGTAATGTGGGAGACGAGCCGACCAATATCAGCAGAGGTCTTGGATATCGGTCGGCTCATCGATAGGCCCAAGCGGGAAATTTTGATTGGCCACTTTTGAAGGCATCCGAACAATGACCACTGTTTAGTGCTGAATTGTCACATACAGGTAGAATTCTACTGTTTCTATCTGTGTATTTGACAATTCAGCTCTACACATGTGTATTGAAACGAATGATCTTTCTTGGAAAGATCTTTTACCAGGAAAGATCATAATTGTAATGTCTATGGCCACTATCTGGCAGTGAAAAGAGTAATCTGATCTGTGAAACAAATGAAAGGGATGCTGTATTGAATGAACAAAAGGCCTCTTTACTTGTTTCCAAACTATGCAAAGTAGTCTGGGGGTTTTATTAACCAGGCTTTGCTCTTGTGTAAACAAGAAATCCTCATATATGGCTCATTATATGACTCAGATAAAACATAGCATTGGCTATGCAACTTCCACTTGTGATGGAACACCTACAATTCCCTACCTAATTAGCTGTTCTCAAATATTGCTAATGTTGCTAATATACATATTAAGCCATACAGCAGCCCTGTGCACTAAGAAGACTGTATACATTAAGAAATAAGAGCAAAGGTGTATTTATAATCCATTTCCAGCAAAAAAACTAGACAGGATTTGTGCAATGGAGAACAATATTGATTTATTCATATTTTTTTAACATAGAGAGCATTAAGAAAATAATATATACAAATCAGTTTTATTATCAAATATACAAAAGCTATTTTTAAGGCACACTATGGCTCAGTAGGTGTATATGTGCTCAAACTACCAATCACATTCAGTCAGGCGATGGTTGCGTAACCCAGTTCATATTCTTCATTGTTGCTTTATTGTGTTTCTGATTGGTTGAAAAGTGTGGTGGCTTTTGTCTATAACAAAGATCCTCCAAGTCAGCTGCAGAAACTCTTGGCATGGACAGCTTTAAATCACAGGCCTTTCACAAAGCATCATATTGAGATGTATTCTTAAAAACATCTCCGGTCCACTGACATCGGTATAGGCAGAGATGTATGAAAATAAATCGTCATCATCATTTCAATCCATGCTGGTTTTCTCGGTGTCGTCGTAGATCCACTTTGCGTTGGAATCCTTTACAGCACAAGTCACAGCTGAAAGGCTTGAAGCCGGTGTGCTTGCGGCTGTGGGTGATAAGGTTGGAGCTCTGGCTGAAAGCCTTTCCACAAACTTGGCATTTGTGAGGTTTCTCACCTGAATGGGAAGAAGAAAAAAGAGTCAGACAAGATTTATTTTCAACCACCCAAAACTGCCATGGGTATAGGTAATTCCTGAAATTATTTTCTCTTCAGTATGTTGTCTCCAAAGTTGCACCTAGAGGGTAAAACTGGCTTAATTAATGCAGCCGCAGTAGGCGAAGAGATTGCTACTGCAAACTGGAGGCTTTTGGAAAAATTAACATGGCATACCAGCTTGGAGAGCTCAACGCTTGACCACTGGAGTGTGTGAAAAATGAGCTAAATTATTAGAAATATTGGAAAACATAAAATAAAGGAAGTGAAGACGGAAAAAGAAGCTAAAGCAAGGGTATGAGAAGGAGATAAGACAATTGGACCAGAAGAAGGGACTGGAACAAGAACAGAATTGGAGAGCAGAAACAGAGAGGTAGAGGAGTGCAGAAGAAGAAGGAGAGCAGAAAGGAAGTGCTTAAGAAAGATGGACTGTATATATATATATATATATATATATATATATATATGTGTGTGTATGTATGTATATATAAATAAGGGTAGAAGAGGGACATAAAGCCAGAAAAAGAAAGAAGGAGAGAACTGGAGGGAAATTAGCAAAAAAAGAAAAGTGGTTCAATTGGGAGGGAAAAGGGAGACAGTATCAAAGAAAATGCTTATGGGGTAATTACACGATAAAAGAAAGCTGGGAAAGGAGAAAGCCAAACGAGCTGGGAGAAGAAGGAAAGTGGAGGGAAGTCGGAAAACTGACTGCAGCATGAGGAGTGTGGAGCTGAAAGTCACACAGTATTTACATTGTACACACAGTGTACAGTCCACTGCTCACCTGTATGGATATAAGTATGCTTCTTCATGTCAGACTTCTGGTGGAATCTCTTCCCGCAAAACTGGCAGGGGTATGGCCGTGTGTCTGAGTGGATGAGGAGGTGGGTAGACAATGTGGAGGAACGTTTAAAAGTCTTTCCACACATTTTGCACTCAAAACTTCTCTCCTGGGAAAGCAATAGGGAGTTAACGCTATAGTTAATCTGCTCAAATTATTACAGAACCAAAAATTAAGAATAATTCAGTTCATTAGGTGTATGTTCCTCACCTGGGAGTGGACATTTAGATGCTGTTCCAAGCTGACTGCGTGCCCAAAGGATTTCCCACAGATGTTACACACAAATGGTCGCATTCCACTGTGAGATCTTCGAACATGAACCTCCAAGCCATGTGAAGTGGAGAACACCTGAAACAAACAGACGTGCATGAGATTTTCTTCCAACGATATTATCGGAAAGAATAACGAGTGTTCCAAATCCTTGTGAAGTGACCTACCAACGCACCAACTTGAATTTTAAAGGCCATATTCAAAACAAGAATCTATGCAAAGGGAGTGCAAAGCTGTAGATTAAGACGAATTGTAAACTATAACATAATAATTATGTTATAAAAGAGGTCTATAAAGATATTGGCTGTGCTGAGGGCCATTAAAATGTTTTGGTGTTTTGGAGGGATACATGTGACCCATGAGCCTCCAGTTGGACAACCCAGTACTAGAACAACTAGCTTTTCCAACACAGAAGACAACTTACTTTGCTACACTTCACACAGTGGTAGGTATCCATTTTTGGAGAGTAACTCATGCTATAATTGATAGGATGGTCTGAGTCTGAGTCCACTCTTGGGGGACAGCTATACAAGTTGATGGAGTTCTGGAGCATGGAGGGGTGTATGTGGGATGGTATCTGCTTGAAGCCATAAGTGGAGTGCAGAGCATCCCAGGAGAAGTTCTGTGTGTAGAAGGCAGACAGAGGGCTGTGGTCATAGTGTTTTAAAGGTCTCATTGAAGACAGGGCTATTCCTGGAGATGACAGTGAAAAAAATACATTGTAAAATATTGTAAAATAAAGGAAAACCAAAAGGATTTGTATATTCATGAAACATTTTGTGGTGTCCACCTTGGAATGAATTTGGGGAGATGCTTCTACTTAAGAATGGGATCTTCTCTCTTGGATCTCCTGGATCACTTCTCGCCTCCTCTGTTATGACATTTTCAGGCGTATGCTGTTTTTCGGTAAGGTCAGTGCTAAAAGCCGGGGATTCCGCTGGACATTCCGTGCAATGAGCTGAGGAAAAGAGATGGATGGAATCAAAAGTAGCAATGTTTTATTGATTCTAAGAGTTATAGATGCTACAATACACACTTTCAAATTTAATTTATTTGCTTTATCAATACTTTCTCAAAGCTGAAGAGGAAGCACTGAACCTTCTCTACGGCACATAGGGAGGATTTGTCCGCCATGTTTCTTTGGCCCATAGCCAAATGCCATAGCCCTACGATCAAGAACATATATGTTTATGTCGGTATTTTATGTACAAGCATATCTAACTTATATGTTTATGTCGGTATTTTATGTACAAGCATATCTAACTTATGATGCCCTGCAGTTAAAAAGATCAAAAACGTATGCCGTCAGAATGATTTGGGTTCAACACTAAAGGTGTTTTCTTTTTGAAGATTTGTGAGCGGCTTTGAACAAGTATACATATATATATATGTATGGCATGTTTGACACTAACCTGCCCCAGGCAGAACATTTAATGAGTCAGTTTAAATAATTCATGCACGTGTAAACATGACAGAGATCTTGTATCCCAGTAGCTTAAAACTAAAAACTGATAACCAGTGTAACTTCACATTTTTGGGCCCTCTTCGAAAAAATTTTGGGACCACGTTATTATTTCTCACACCCATAGGCAACTAGATCAGATGACTCTGCAGCAGGAAGAAGGGAGGGTGCCAGGAAAGATGCTGTTCTGGGGCCCCCTGTTCCCACAGTGGTTGAGGGTCTGTTGCTATCCCATAAAAACAATGGGAGTGTGACCATTGGGACTTGATGTCTGTGCTGCTCGTTTACTTCTGAAAGACACTGGAGGGAACAGAGAAACAAAAATGCAAAAGCTTGGTTTTTATGTGGGAGTTGGGTCTGAAAAGAGAGGATTCTATTCCTGGGAAAACAGTTATAGTGACGGATAGATTAGCCAGAGTACACAGTACATATTTGAATAAATTTGAATGTACCTCGGGGCTTGAGAAGACCTGTTGGCATGCGACAGTTCTAACAATGAGCCGCACCTTGTAGCACGGACTGACAAACTCATTCACAGCTTCACATCCTTTGATTTGTGTGAATATTACATTGTTTTAAGCATGAAATTGACTTATTAGCAAATGTAGTATGACCTTGAGAAGAATCAATGCCATTTCAGGTATGACACACATTTACTTCTCTAGAGATGACGCATAGCCCACTATAATCAAAGTTAGTGAGCAAATGTAACTATAAAAATGGCATCAGTCAGGTTGCCAACTGAGATTGAATCTTTGCCTCATTTTCGTAAATTATTTTTTACTAAATTTGTAAAATAAATCCAGGGGTACAGAAAAGAAAAAGGGGGGGTGCAGTAAAAGCAGTGCATGCCATTAATACATTGTATTAGTCTTGAACCACGAACATCAGCATAAAAATCCACAGCAAATAGTTTGAAGTACTAATCTATGTAGGCACAGCAATTCAATACAAGAGATATAAGAATGGATAATCATGTCAAAAGGGAAGGGACTAGGAATGCCTAGTCTAGGAGAGGGGTCTCTTGTAAATGTATGTTGTTATTTCAGGAGTTAAATGAGTGTGTTATGGGCTTACTAATTGTTTGTATTCAGACGAATCTTTATACAGGAACCATCGGAGCCAAGTGTCCCTATACTTTGAGTAGTGATTGCCGGAGACTGTAGAAAGTTCCTCAAACTTGGCAATTTCGTTAACTTTATCTATCCAATTTTTAGTAGTTGGAGGAGTGGAGGATTTCCACATCCTAGGGATAAGAATTTTGGCCGCATTAAGTAAATGTCTTTCCAGTACGAAGTCCGGGACCCCTTCCTTGGTTTCCTCATCCCAGAAAAGCAGCGTGCGTGCCGGAGAGGCTGGTACATCTCTGCCTAGGATCTGGGAGCAAGCATGTATGATTGCTGACCAAAAGCTTGAGAGGTCAGGGCAGCTCCAAAAAGTGTGCATTAGCGTTCCTACTTCCCTTTTGCATCTCCAGCATATATTGCTTGTAGCTGGATATATCTTGTGTAGTCGGGCTGGAGTGTAATACCATCTGCTCAAGATTTTATAATTAAGCTCCTGTATCTTGCAACATCGTGAGCTATATATCATGTTTCTAATCAGATCTTTGTATGAGTTTTCTGGTATTTCTATATCTAAGTCATGTTCCCAGGCTAGTAGAAAGGTTAATTGATCTTTCTTGTTATCACTGTCAAGCATATTGTATAGGGCAGATATAATATGTTTTGGTGGTGTTGCACTACTACAAATCCTTTCAAACGGGGTGAGAGGCCTACCCAACTTATTAGTTCCGCCTAAATACCCGTAGAAGTGTCGTATCTGGCAATATTGGTAATCCTGTAAAACTGCCGTAGGTCTAGCCTTCCGGAGAAGTGGTAAATCAGCTAATCGCCCATTGTCGAGTAGATGGAAAAACTGTAGATGTCCATCCACAAGCCACTCCTTGATCTTTGCCTCATTTTGACCCATGAATAGATGGTGGATCAAATAGGGGTGAAACAATCATTTAATTTGATCCATAAAACAAGGAAAGCCTATTTACAGTAGACCATATCCATTGCTCTGTGTGGTCCCTTAGTGATAGTATTTGGCCTCAGCCCAGTTAATATTTGACTATTGAAAATACCAAGAAGGTCATCTTTGGTTCACACACAGGCCATTTGGTTGCCATCTCAGTAAAGAAGAACCAAGTGAATAGCTAATACCAAGTCCAAATATGGACTAGAAAATTATAGATAAGGCTTGTTGTAGAGATATAATGTCTCACTTATTCCCCATACTTGGCACCAGCACCCAATCTTAGGTGCAGTTGGAGGGGGAACACGCAGTGGTTGATGTGGTATGTGAACTAAGCAGTTGGGGTCTGTATGAGAGAGCAGATGGGAGGTGACAGGCTGGACTCCAGGCCAAGTTGTATTGTCTTGGGTGCCAATGCTACTTGGAGGTGGTAATGGGTGTTTTTCAGTTTTCCAGTTGCCATCAGCCTTTCAGCAAGTAGTATAGTCTAGACTGCCCTTTGGGGGTAATAAGCAGTCACCCTGAAGTGGGTGTTATATGAATAAGCCCAGGAGTTTTAATACTATGCAATGTTTACTATTCCAGTAGATATTCTATGTGACATACTAAATACAAACCTGCTGCATAAGGTCTTTAAATAAATCCATCATTTGAATTCTTCTATTTCAACACATTTTATTGAGTTCAAAGTAGATTAACAGATAGTTTTGGTATGCACAGAGGCTCTGCAAGAGCTGAGATAATTCAAGGGATTTGGTAACCTGTTGGTGCCGCCATTAGTAAAATCACGCCACTCAAGCAAGTTATAATTTTTGTCTCCATAGGCTCTCTAGAATAAGGTTGAAAAAGGACATTTTGCAAAGCAGGATTTCCTGCCTCCACCATCAGGATTAAGCCTTGGAGAACGTGAATGATATATTTGTTCTTTTAAATTAGGGGTCATCATTGTCAGCCCTGTGGGACATTCGACAGGCTGGGATTTCTGAAAACTCCGAAAATCAGTACTCCCACTGCCTACTCGGAGGCCTGGGGCAGTTGCAGAATATTAGCATATTTTATATGCCCTCAGCTAAAATAGCAGGTGTAACTTTAGTTTACAGAGTAGTTCAGAGCAATAATGTCCTTTACACGACACACGTAACACTTGGGGGCACATTTACTTAGCTCGATTGAAGGAATAGGAATTTCTAAGTGTTTTTTTGGCTACTTCGACCATCGAATTGGCTATTTCGACCTTCGACTTCGATTCGAACTAAAAGGTGTTCGACTATTCGACCATTCGATAATCGAAGTACTGTCTCTTTTAAAAAAACTTCGACCCCCCTACTTCGCCACCTAAAACCTACCGAGCATCAATGTTAGCCTATGGGGAAGGTCCCCATAGGCTTTCTAGCAAATTTCTGATCGAAGGAATTTCGTTCGATCGATGGATTAAAATCCTTCGAATCGTTTGATTCAAAGGATTAAATCGTTCGATCGAACGAATATTCCTTCGGTCGTTTGATCGAACGAATATGTGAGCGCTGTGCTCACATTACCAGAAGGCGATTTGTTGCAGGCAGATTGTCTCACTGACTAAATGTTGAAACAAACCAGTTGAGCAATGGAACAAATGTTTTCAACAGCACTAAGATGTGCGCCCCTCCAATGACTGCGCCCTAGGCAGGTGCCTACCCTGCCTTCCCCTAGTTCCGGCCCTGCTTCATTCTCCCATCATCATTTATCCCACTTACCATGGTAGACTGTTGCCACTAGGTCGACGCCAGTGACTGGCTGCTCTTCTACATAGCGATGCTGGTTGTATGTGTGCGTTTTTTTACTTTTTACCAAAAAAGATCGCGGCATTTTCTGTAAAAATAAAAATATAGGCTTTAGTCAACAGATAACACAAAAGCTGATATTGGCTGGACTTTCTACACCATGAGGATCCCTATTATGAAGAAAGACCTTTATGGAGGACACAAGGGCTGTTTCTAGAGGCTATTCTCCTCTTGTAGCATTTCTACTGGCAGATAGATCATTGCAAGAAAGGGAGGGGTGCCTTTGTAGCCAGTAAGAAAACAAATCTACGGAATTATGAATTATTATAATATATACATATTATTATTATTATAATATTATATATTATTATGAATTATTATTGCCCAATTTTAATCCAGGGACTGGACTGATTGCCTATTTTGGGGAAGGATCTGCAAAGTTGCCAAAACACAACAAGCATTGTGCTCATTTTAATTCAATGCAAGTCTATAGGGAGACTTTTGAACTGACAAAATCCTATTTTGATTGCTAAATAATGCTGGAAAATATTTGCAAATCAGAAATTGATCAATGTTTGATTGTAACCAAAACATAAAAATATGTTGTAAATCTGTCCCTACTTGTATATGTTTTAGACCTGTTCTAGACCTATTTTTTCACAATACATATTATATAATTGGAGAGGCTTCAGATGGGTTTTTTTTGCCTTCCTTTGGATCAACTAGCAGTTAGGCGGGTCCAAAGGTTGAACTTGATGGACGTGTGTCTTTTTTCAACCTAACTTACTATGTTTCTTACTATGTTACTATAAACAACATGGGGCATTCGGTTGCATCCAAGAAATAATATGCGATTGAGGAGCCGGTAAAAAAATCTCAAAAACCAGAATAATAAAAATGAATTATAACTATAACAAACATCCTAAACAACTGTGCAAAAATAAGAAAGAATAATAAGCAGACAATATGGGGATAGTGCTTGATAAAGATTGTTTTTCATGCTGTTAGTGTAACTTTTATTGGATTTTTATTGTCAATTTATCTGTGCTTTCAAAGTGGCATACCTTCTCCATTAGATACTGTACTATCTAAAAGATAGCATGGCAGCTCCCTCCTCCCATATGTATAAATGCAAATATACAGAGAAGGAATGTTCTGGGCACACAATAAGCTATACCCTAACACTGTACTGTCTAAGGGAATCAATATGGCACCTCCCATCTACCATATGTATAAATACAAATATACAGAGAAGGAATGTTCTGGGCACACAATAAGCTATACCCTCATACTGTACTGTCTAAGGGAATCAATATGGCACCTCCCTCCTCCCATATGTATAAATACAAATATACAGAGAAGGAATGTTCTGGGCACACAATAAGCTATACCCTCATACTGTACTGTCTAAGGGAAACAATATGGCAGCTCCCACCCATATTTATAAATACAAATAGGGATCTAAATAATTATATAATTAAGATTTTATAATATAGTGGTTAGTAAAGTAAACATAATCCTGCTTTATTTTTTTGAATCTGGTGTATGATAAAATATGTGCAATAGTGCTAACTGGACACTGTAACTTATTGTTACCATCAATGAACTTTTCCTGGGGCATTCCTACAGAAATTTGCATAAACACTGCCCTTTCTCCCTATTTGCATCTGGTCTGGAGAAGTCTAGGGGCAAGGGCAGCAAACAAAGACTTGATGCTAATAAATAGGGCTGGGGAGGGGGTAAAGGTTACGTGATTTTGCATTGTTTATACACAAAAAATGTAACAAAATTTCCCTTTAAACCAGGCCTGGGGCAAACAGATTTTGGGGGTTATGTAATAAAAAGCACTAGGTTTGCCCAGGTGCAGAAACCCACAGCAATCAATCAGCAGGTAGCATTTACTGGTAACCTGTTTAAAAGCAAAAATCTTATTGGTTGTTATGGGTTACTACTCCTGGGCAAACTTAGTGACTTTTATTTTATATGGGGGTTTGTGGGTTATGGTTATTTATATAAATGTCCAAACTGTGGACTTATGTTGAACTACATTTTGACACTTGTTGAAGTGGTTGTTGGCTGTCCTACTTCAGCATTAGCTGAGAGTTTAGTGATGAGTCCCGTGCTGTCATTACTAATATACCAGCACCCGTTCTGCCCCTGTCTGATGTCACTGGTGGGAGCTGGGTGGAGCAGGTACAACATATAGGTAAAGCAATGGGAGATGGATGCAGGAAAGCAAGAGTGTTGCACCAGCTAAACCCTATTGTTACAAGTCTTGTGGACTTTTGGGCCAGCCTGCCTGACACTACTGAGGGTCCACAAGTTGGAAATTCACAGATATAAAGTGTTGCCAACTTGGTGTACAGTGCCCAACTTGCCCTATTGTCCTCTTATACTATCCTTGCTTTCCCCTTACCTACAACTGCTGCTCTTCATGTAGTGCCTAGGACAGAAGCACCTCTTATTCTCTTTACACCTCTCGTCAAAGACAAATAAGCAAAAGAATGTCCACTGAAGAGCTACCTAAATTTTGGCCCATAAATGTATTATAAGTAGTGAGCTTTTTATATTTTGCATACGTCTTTGTGACATATTGTCCAAGTGCACAATCTCGGGGTAAAGTGTCCCGTACCTGGCACAAAACCTGCTTCTAGTGGCACCTTATTTGTATCTCATTTGCATCTCTCCCTGAAGGATTGAAGCATGATCCCAGGTAAAGGGACAATCCATTATTTATCTGGACTGGCACCCTTCCAAAAAACAAATATAGGTGTTACTCTAGCAAGCGCTAAAAAATATGTTATGAAAATGTCTAATCCTGCAGATCGGAGATGGGTGATATGTGCCAAAGGAGGGACTTTTTTTGCCTGGAGTGGATATTTACTTTAGAGAAAAGGGAATATACTGTAATATGATTGTATGCTAGACGCCCCTAGAGAGGGGTGTTACTACAAACACGGTCCCCCAATATTTCCTTCATTGTTGGATATTTTTTAGGGCATGATTGTATAATTTTTCAGATGTAAAACTACAACATCCAGCACCTAACTGCCAACTGTATTCCTTATAGAAGCAAAAAGTGAGATACAATTGGGAGTTTGGGGGGCTGTTCCACTGAAAAATAAATTTCAACCCCAGTTTTAGATCCTGAGACAGAGTTAAAAAAAAAAAATGGTCAGTATACCTTTAATGCAGCTAAATCTTCTTATATTGAGGTGGAAAAGCTGCCATACTAGTTGATCTGCTTCGTTTCAATTAATTATTTCACAGTTATCATTAAAGGGCAGATTTATAAACATTTAAATATGAGCTTTTTACATCAATTCAAGATGATTGCAGCAAAAAGTGCAAAATAATCTCAAATTAAAAAAGTTTCAGTTCAGGTTAGAAGTCAATGGGAATTGTATTTCCATTTCTGAGGTTTTGAGACAAATTTGAGAGATTTGTTGAAAAGGAATGGTACAATGTGATTTTGCTGTGCTCAAGTTGTTTTTCTCACATTTTTAAAAGGTTGTTTTCATCAACAAGTGCACATTTTTGATTCAAGAAAAACGAAAACTTTGGAATTTTGGTAAAGCTGCAATAACATTGAACCGCCCAGCTTTCGGACAGGGGAGTGTTCAACGAGTTAATCCATGAATAATGTTAGCATACCTTTAGCGTAAAGGGAAAGGGGACAACATTAAAATGTATTAAGGGAATTAACACACTTCAGGAGGGAGAAAAGAAACATGAGGAGAACAATGATCTGTTGGGTGGAAAACTGACATAAAGATGTTTTCTTTGTAGGATGATACACAAAAGGAATATTCTCCCAGCAAGTATGGTATGTACTAATATGCACATGAACTGTAGATCACAGATACCACAGGTATACAGGTATTCAACCTGTTATCCAGAATGCTCGGGATCTCGGCTTTTCCGGATAACAAGTCTTTCCGTAATATAGATCTTCATACCTGAAGTCTACAAGAAAATCAAGTAATCATTAAATAAACCCAATAGGCTGGTTTTGCTTCCAATAAGGATTTATTATATCTTAGTTGGGATCAAGTACAAGCTACTGTTTTATTATTACAGGTATGAGACCTGTTATCCAGAATGCTCTGGACCTGGGGTTTTCCGGATAATGGATCTTTCTGTAATTTGGATCTTCATACCTTAAGTCTACTAGAAAATCATGTAAACATTAAATACACCCAATAGGGTGGTTTTGCTTCCAATAAGGATTAATTATATCTTAGTTGGGATCAAGTACAAACTACTGTTTTATTATTACACAGTATAAGGAAATTATTTTTAAAAATTTGCATTATTTGAGTATTATGGTGTCTATAGGAGAAGGCCTTCCGTAATTTGGAATTTTCTGGATAACTGGTATCCGGATAACGTGTACCTGTATATGGAAAGTTCCAATTATACATCTATCAATAGATAATAATAATTTACACAACTCTATTGCCTTTTAAATGTAGATATATACATAAAAGTTTTTTGCTGTCCAGTTCTGTGTTTGTTCCTTTTCCAATAACGATTGAATATAGAAATATTATTTGAATAATAATATTCCAGCAAAAAATAATGTAAGAATATTTATTTCTATGTGTCTGAATCCGGATAAAATATCCCAATGACTTAATTGATTTACAGGCAACTGTGACAGATTTAGCTTATTAAAATATTTCATTACTTTCCAAACAGAATAATTTTTCCATGTAATATGCATTAAAAAAAACAAAGCTCAAAACAAAATTTACAAATTAAATTTACGTTAAACTAAGCCAAAAATAAACTTCACCAAAACCACATCATGCAGACACATTTAAAATAATAAATTCAATTTAAAGGAAACATTTGTTAGAACACAAGAGAAAATTGTTGGAATACTTTTTCATGTTCACTATTAAACTTATAGCAGCACACACAGACTTAGAAATACTTTGGTATTAAAGGTTCATAAGGGGGATGAAAACCTAAAAATAAGATTTTGCCTAATGAAAAAAAAAACACATTTTAATCATCTTTCCAATATGCATTCATTCAGTTTTTCGTTATTTTAAAATGAATTTACAAAGTCAATTATTAAAAAGCAGTATTCTGTTCTCTGGTTGTGACAATATATCTAACGAATATATATTGGGTAGTTGCTTCGAATGACAGTTTGTTTTATTTTGTTATTCGTTTTTGGGTGTATCTCCCCTTTCATTTTCGAAACTGAGAAGTGTACACTGTGTAAAGATAAACATTACTAAATGATAAGAGATTTGAGATTTATTTTTCCTGTGTGTGATTAGGGTTAAGATAGGGATGATAGTATTTATATATATATATATATATATATATATATATATATATATATATATATATATATATATATATATATATATATATATATTACAATCAGTAGTAGTTGAGACACAGTACCTCAGTTCAGCAGAGTAGGGTAGTGAGTGCTGTCTGTCTGTCTGCTCCTTGGCTGGCAGTTGCTACACTGATGCTGAGTTCATGTGTCCTGATCTCTGTCGCTCTCCCTTTGGCCTCACGGCTTTTTTCCCCCCGCCCTGATTTTTCAATCTGATTACTTGTGTCAAAATCTGGAGAAGCTGCAGCCAATAGGGAAGCACCAGGCTCTGGCAATATTTGCTTATCAAAACCCTGGCAGGCTCCAGGCTAGAACCCAACTTATTTCTATGTATGAACCTGATAAATCTATATTCAAGTTAGTTTTTTTTTTTTTAGTTCATTTATGTGTCTCTCTGGCTTATCACTGTCCACCAAATGTCTGTTGTTATTGCCCCGAGCTGGTGGTTTTGCTGAAATTTCCTTGACAACTTTTGAGTTTGTTTTTGGTTAACTTGCTTTGAAATCTTAAATGTGTATTTCTAATTCCAAAAGAAACAAATGTGTGCCTTTGGCACTTGGACTTTTAGGAAAATGTGTATTTATACAGGTTTTTTATACAGATTTTATATTGATTCTCTTAGACAGTACAGTATGAGGGTATAGCTTATTGTGTGCTCAGAACATTCCTTCTCTGTATACTGTATTTGTATTTATACATATGGGAGGAGGTGCCATATTGATTCCCTTAGACAGTACAGTATGAGGGTATAGCTTATTGTGTGCCCAGATCATTCCTTCTCTGTATATTTGTATTTATACATATGGGAGGAGGGAGGTGCCATATTGATTCCCTTAGACAGTACAGTATGAGGGTATAGCTTATTGTGTGCCAGAACATTCCTTCTCTGTATATTTGTATTTATACATATGGGAGGAGGTGCCATATTGATTCCCTTAGACAGTACAGTATGAGGGTATAGCTTATTGTGTGCCCAGAACATTCCTTCTCTGTATATTTGTATTTATACATATCGGAGGAGGGAGGTGCCATATTGATTCCCTTAGACAGTACAGTATGAGGGTATAGCTTATTGTGTGCCCAGAACATTCCTTCTCTGTATATTTGTATTTATACATATGGGAGGAGGGAGGTGCCATATTGATTCCCTTAGACAGTACAGTATGAGGGTATAGCTTATTGTGTGCCCAGAACATTCCTTCTCTGTATATTTGTATTTATACATATGGGAGGAGGGAGGTGCCATTTTGTTTCCCTTAGACAGTACAGTATGAGCTTTTTATTCAGTAGCTCTCCAGTTTGTAATTTCAGCAATCTGGTTGCTAGGGTCCAAATTACTATAGCAACCATGCATTGCTTGGAATATGAATAGGAGAGGCCTGAATAGAAAGATGAGTAATAAAAATTAGCAATAACAATACATTTGTAGCCTTACAGAGCATTTTTTGGGGGATCAGCGACCCCCAATTCTGGAAAGAGAAGGCAAATAATTCAAAAACTAAAAAAAAAGAAACAATGAGGGTGCAAATTATCATAGCAACCCCACACTTTTTTGAAAGACTGGAATATAGGAGAAGGGCTGAATAAAAAAATGAATAATACAATTTAGCAATGTGTAGCCTTACAGAGCATTTGTTTTAAGATGGGGTCAGTGACCCAATTTGAAAGCTGGAAAGAGTCAGAAGAAGAAGGCAAATCATTCAAATAATTTAAAAAACGATAAAATGAAGACTAATGGAAAATTTGCTTAGAACTGGCCATTCTATAACATACTGAAAGTTCATTTAAAGGGGTTGTTCACCTTCCAAACACTTTTATCAGTTCAGTTCTTTTTAGATTGTTACCCAGAAATAAAAACTTGTTTCAGTTACTTTCCATTTTATATTATTTACAAGTTTTCCAAAAAGTGTAAGTTTAAAGTGTAATGTTCCTGTTTGTGGTGTTTCAGTCTGGCAGCTCAGTAATTCAGGTGCAAATACAATTTTGCAACATTTAGTCGATGCATTTCTCAGCAGCATCTCTGGAATATTACCAACTTTTATATCCAGGGCCACCATCATGCATGAAGGATGGCCTGGCAGTGCCGAACTTTTCGAAAGAGCCGGGCCCCCTTGACGCACAAGCCGTTCAGCCCTTCCGACGTCCTGAACAGCCGAACCGCAGAAGTGCTGAAAAGCCGAAGTCCAGAAGCGGCGAAAAGAACCAAAGTGGCAAAAATAGCAGAAGTCCTGAAGCGGCGAAAAGAAGTCATGAACACAAACAAAATTGAAGTCCTGAAGCGGCAAAAAGACCCAAAGTCACAAAAACAGCCAAAATTGAAGTCCTGAAGCTGCGGAAAGACCCAAAGTGACGAAAATAAACGAAATTGAAATCCTGAAGATGCGAAAACACCCGAACTGACTAAAACAATTGAAATTGAAGTCCTGAAGTGGCGAAAAGACCCGAAATCACGAAAACTGCCGAAATTCAAGACCTGAAGCAGCGAAAAGACCCAAAGTCACAAAAAACAGCCGAAATTGAAGCGGCAAAAAGACCCGAAATGATGAAAACAGCCGAAATCGAAGTCCTGAAACGGCGAAAAGACCCAAAGCCACAAAAAAAGCCGAAATTTAAGTCCTGAAGCGGCAAAAAGACTAGAAGTCACGAAAACAGCCGAAATTTAAGTCCTGAAGCAGCAAAAAGAACCAAAGTCACGATAGGAAGGCGAAGTTGAAGTCCAGAAGCCATGAGGCAAACTTGCTTACCTTTGAAGTTGTGCCAGCATTGGCTTCACCGCACTTTGCCAGGTGAAGTTTTGCCAGGGCACATCTAATTCACTAAAATCTGAAGTTGCACCTGGTCTGAGGTGGTGAAGACAAGTCTGGCACAATAGGTAACGTTCAGTAAAATCCGCAAATTAGTTAATTAGCATAGTTACGTCCCTTCGCCATAGCGCAACTTTGCTTGGCGTAAGGGTGCGAAGTAGCGCTAGAGTAGGTCCACTTCGCTAGCAAATTTACGCCAGCACACGTTAGTAAATCAGCAAAGTAATGAAATGACGTCACAATGGCGAATATTTGCTAGCGTTAGCCACATCGCCCTTTAGTAAATTTGCCCCCATTCACGAGTTTGTGAGTTTTAATCCCCTGGACACCAATGTATTATTTTAATACTCTATAGGCCCCTGCCAGCAATGTTTTTTTTAAAAATATTCTCTGGGGCCCCAATTTTTTTTAACTTGTAAGGGGGGCCCTGGCACCAATATTTTTTTAAAGCTGCTTTAGAAGGTGAGAAAGGACACTTTAATATTATTAAAATGGTCACACATAGAAAATAGAAAGTAATTGGAAAAGGTCTTTATTTCTGGTGAACTATCTGAAACCAACTGAACTGAAAAAAGTGTTGGAAGGTGAACAACCCCTTTAATGGCGGTTCTGTGGAGCCTTGGTTCCCTGGATGTTTTGGCTGGACATCACCATTAGGATTCCTAAAGGAATTACTATGGCAGCATAAGTATCTGCTGTTCAGCAGGAACAGCCCCCTAAACGTTTCTTGTATGCTTTATGTAGAGTTACCCCAAAACTGTGCCAGCATAGGTATTCCTCTAATACTCTGTGCTCAGCATAGCTGTATAGGAAATGTGGGGTGGTCCATTAAAGGAGAACTATTGCAAAAGAAAACATATATATTATTAAGAAAACATATATTAGATATAGATCTAATTTGACTCAACATGGGACTGAAGCAGTGCATGTCCTATGTCTGGGTGCCTAACTAACTGGCACCCCCAGGTAGGGGAGTTGCTTTTGGACATAGTGTATCATTACAGCAGTTCTTCTGCAACCCTGTGAATCCCTGCACTCGGGAGCTTACAATCTGCTGTGAGATATTACAGCCATAGCTAGATAAGGGCCTTTGCCGGGGTCACATTTAGATAATATTGAAGGCAGTGACTTGCACATAACCACAACACTGACTATGCTTCCAGCCACACACCCTGATTAAAGATAATCTTCACTTTATCACTCAGCTCACATAGCAGCAGCGCTGCATACAAACCCCTGTGATGGAAACAGGGCAGCTATTTTGCCCTGTAGAAGGAAGCCAAATAGAAGGACGTTGTGTTTAGTAGGGCTCTCGAGATGCTGTGTTCTAAGGTTATTGCTGGCTTAAAGGAGTGGTTCACCTTTAAGTTAGCTTTTAGTATGTTATACAACGGCTAATTCTAAGCAACCTTTCAATTAGTCTTCATTATTTATTTTTTTATAGTTTTTTAATTATTTGCCTCCTTATTGTGACTCTTTCCACCTTTCAAATGGGGGTCACTGACCCCATCTAAAATACAAATGCTCTGTAAGGCTACAAATGTATTATTACTTTTTATTACTCATCTTTCTATTCAGACCCTCTCCTATTCATATTCCAGTCTTTCATTTAAATCAATGCATGGTTGCTAGGGTTTTTTGGACCCTAGCAACCAGATTGCTGAAACTGCAAACTGGAGAGCTGCTGAATAAAAAGCTAAATTGCTCAAAAACCATAAAAATTAAAGCTGGTTGCAAATTGTTTCAGAATATCACTCTCTACATCACATTAAAAGTTAATCTAAAGACACCAAGGGTGCCTTATGACACTGAGGGTGCTGTTTCATTAGAGTCTGGATATGAGAACAGAGCAAATTAGACTGTACAATAATGTTCCGTCCTTTGGGTGCTCACACAAGCTATAACCCCAGAGCGCACAAAGATTCATATATCAAGCAGGGTGTAAAGTGTCATGTTCTTTGCACCCTGCCACATAGTTGCCACCTGATAGCTCAACTCTTTTCCCAATGCCTACCCGCACATCACTATTGCACTGGGCTCCCATTTATATAAAGTAAAGGGGTTGTTCATCTTTAAATTAACTTTTAGTATGCTGTAAAGAGTGATATTCTGAGGCAATTGCTTTTCACTTGTGGTTTTTGAGTTTTTAACTTTTTATTCAGCAGCTCTCCAGTTTGCAATTCCAGCAGTCTGGTTGCTAGGGTACAAATTACCCTAGCAGCATACACTGATTTGAATATTATGATTTTTTATTATTTATGTTTTTTTTAGTTATTTAGCTTTCTATTCAGCAAATCTCGTGTTTTCAATTTCAGCAATTCAGTCCATATTCCCCTAGCAATCATGCCCTGAGTGGAATAAGAGACTGGAATATGAATAGGAGAGGCCTAAATAGAAAGATGAGGAATAAAAAGTAGCAATAACAATACATTTCTAGCCTTACAGAATATTTTTTTTTTTTAGAATGGGTCAGTGACCACTATTTAAAAGCTAGAAAGTCAGTACAAGAAGTCAAATAACTATAAAAAAGAATAGAAGGCCTAGATAGAAAAAAATAGTAATAAAAAGTAGCAATAATAATACATTTGTAGCCTTACATTTGTTTTTTAGATGGGGTGTTTTTTTTGTAGTCTTTAGATCATTTGTTTTTTAGATGGGGGTCGGTGACCCCAATTTGAAGAATGGAAAGAATCAGAAGAAGATGGCTAATAATTCAAAATGTATAAAAAAGAAAAAATCAAGAACAATTGAAAAATTATCCATTCTATAATATACTAAAAGTTAATGTAAAGGGGAACCAACCCTTTAATATATGGACAGGTAAAAACTTTAGATGCCAACATATTGCCCTGTGTATAGGCCCATGCCAAAGCCTGCAGGCCAAAAATCCAAAAAGGACCACATCTGTGCAGTCCATTCCCAGCTGGTCAATATTTGCCCCACAAACATGTCTTCTTTGGGTTAGGGGACTGAATGAGGTGTATTTAGCTCTGGTCATAAAATACCCCAATATGTCATTGCCATAACTGACACAAAAATGAGGAGCAGAATGCAGCCCCCCAATTCCAAGCAAGGCTGATGGGATCTCTCTCCCTGCTGCGGATTGAAGCCCATCACAATCAGATATCTTTACACAGGGACGGAGCTGCTTTGCATGAAAGAAACGGTGTGCAGTGCTATTTCCCAGCTACTTTGCATAGGACTCACTACTTCTGGTTCCAGGCCTGGCTACAATAAATCTATTGTTATGGATCCTGTGCAGGAAAGTGGTTCAAAAAGAACTGGAAAACTTCCACTTTACACACATATTTACTTCTATAACTCTTTAGGAGACACAAAGAACGGTGGAAAATCACTGATTCACCTGAATTTTGATTTAACAGCAAGGGATTATATTAAATGTTATACCATGATCTGTATAGTATGGGGCGACTAACTGCCATGCCCAAGGCACAAAAGGGCTATTTTGCATATACCACCTACTACCATTCCCTAGCTTCAGGCTACAATCCTGTATAGTTTGTATCTGGTGTAGAAGTCTAGTTTCTCACTGGGTGTGACTTCACTTTCATAGTGGAAACAGTGGGGCTCATTTATAAACACTGGGCAATTTTGCACCTGGGCAGTAACCCATAGCAACTAATCAAATGCTTGCTTTCAGTATTCAACCTGCAGCTGGCTAAAAAAAAGCTAATCACTGATTGGTTGCTATGGGTTACTGCCCAGGTGCAAATTTGCCCAGTGTTTATTTGGGATGCACCGAATCCACTATTTTGGATTCGGCCAAACCCCCGAATCCTTTGTGAAAGATTCGGCCGAATACCAAACGGAATCCAAATCCTAATTTGCATATGCAAATTAAGGATGGGAAGGGGAACATTTTTTACTTTTGTTTTATGACAAAAATTCACACGATTTCCCTTTTGCCCCTAATTTGCATATGCCGTCAAATCCGAATCCTGCTGAAAAAGGCCAAACCCTGAGCCGAATCCTGGAATTAGTGCATTCCTAGTGTTTATAAATGATCCCCACATCTTCATTTTCAGCTCTATTTTAAAGGGCTGATTCACCTTTACCTTAACTTTTGGTATGTTATAGACTGGCTAATTCTAAGCAACTTTTCACCATTTATTTTTTAATAAGGCTATTGCTGGGTTAAAGGGGTGGTTCACCTTTAAGTTATCTTTTAGTATGTTATAGAATGGCCAATTCTAAGCAACTTTTCAATTGGTCTTCATTATTTATATTTTTAAAGTTTTTTAATTATTTGCCTTCTTCTTCTGACTCTTTCCAGCTTTTAAATGGTGGTCACTGACCCTATCTAAAAACAAATGCTCTCTATACAGCGGCATATGTATTGTTATTGCTGCATTTTTATTGCTTGTCTCTCTATTCAGGCCTCTCCTACTCATATTCCAGTCTCGTATTCAAATCGATGCATGGCTGCTAGGGTAATTTGGACCGTAGCAACCAGATTGCTGAAATTGCAAACTGGAGAACTGCTGAATAAAAAGCTAAATAAGTCAAAAACCACAAATGATAAAAAATGAAAACCAAATGCAAATTGTCTCAGAATATCACTCTCTGCATTATACTAAAAGTCATCTTCAAGGTGAAGATTTTAAGAGAGGAATGGGTAATTTTTTCCCTTATGCTTTGCCTGCATAGGTATTCCATCATAGGTATTCCCCTGTATTAAACACAATCCAGCAGGAACAGCCCCCTACATTTGCTCATAGTCTGTACAGAGAGATCCCATAAAACTATGGCAGCATAGGTATTCCCCTGTACTAAGCACAATTCAGCAGGAACAGCCCCCTACATTTGCTCATAGCCTGTACAGAGAAATCCCATAAAACTATGGCAGCATAGATATTCCCCTGTACTAAGCACAATTCAGCAGGAACAGCCCCCTACATTTGCTCATAGTCTGTACAGAGAGATCCCATAAAACTATGGCAGCATAGGTATTCCCCTGTACTAAGCACAATTCAGCAGGAACAGCCCCTAAGTTTGCTCATAGTCTGTACAAATAGATCCCATAAAACTATGGCAGCATAGGTATTCCTCTGTACTAAGCACAATTCAGCAGGAACAGTCCCTAAGGGGCAAATTTACTAAAGGGTTAAGTGGCTAACACTAGCAGAAATTGGCCAGCGTGACGTCATTTCGTTACTGTGCCAATTGTGCAATGTGCAACGGGTGCTGGCGTAAATTCACTAGCGAAGTGGGCCTACTCTAGCACTACTTCGCACCCTTACGCCAGATGAAGTTGTGCTATGGCGAAGGGACGTAACTACGCTAATTCACTAACTTGCGCATTTTACTGAACGTTACCTCTTGCGCCAGACTTGCCTTCGCCACCTCAGACCAGGTGAAGTGCAATAGAGTAGATTGGGCTTGCTTCAAAAAATAATTTCCGAAGTCCCAAAAAACGCTGGCGTCTTTTATTTTTTTAATGGTGATAGGCTGAAAAAGATAGTAAATTTTTTTTGGGGTAGCCTCCTTCCCCCCTACATTTCCTAACATATGGCACCTAAACTATACAGTGGGCACATGTATAGGGCAAAATAACTCTATTTTATTTTATGAAACTTTCCCAGACTTGTGTAGTGTAATGTATTTGCTGCCACATATACGTCAATTGTACTTTAACTTGGCACCGTATGCAAATTAGGCATTGCTAGCGTAACTTCGCTTTGCTTGATGAATTAACGCTAGCGCAGCTTCGTTACCTTTCGCCTCCCTGAGCGCAACTTCGGATTTTAGTGAATTAGCGGCGCCCTGGCGAAACTTCGCATGGCGAAATACGGCAAAGCCAACGCTGGCGCAACATTGAAGGTAAGTAAATTTGACTGTACAGAGAGATCCCATAAAACTATGGCAACATAGGTATTCCCCTGTACTAAGCACAATTCAGCAGGAACAGTCCCCTAAGTTTGTTCATAGTCTGTACAGAGAGATCCCATAAAACTATGGCAGCATAGGTATTCCGCTGTACTAAGCACAATTCAGCAGGAACAGCCCCCTACATTTGCTCATAGCCTGTACAGAGAAATCCCATAAAACTATGGCAGCATAGGTATTCCCTGTACTAAGCACAATTCAGCAGGAACAGTCCAGTCCCTAAGTTTGCTCATCGTCTGTACAGAGAGATCCCATAAAACTATGGCAGCATAGGTATTCCTCTGTACTAAGCACAATTCAGCAGGAACAGTCCCTAAGTTTGCTCATAGTCTGTACAGAGAGATCCCATAAAACTATGGCAACATAGGTATTCCCCTGTACTAAGCACAATTCAGCAGGAACAGTCCCTAAGTTTGCTCATAGTCTGTACAGAGAGATACCATAAAACTATGGCAGCATAGGTATTCCCCTGTTCTAAGCACAATCCAGCAGGAACAGCCCCCTAAGTTTGCTCATAGTCTGTAAAGAGATCCCATAAAACTATGGCAGCATAGGTATTCCTCTGTACCAGGGGTCCCCAACCTTTTTTTTACCCGTGAGCCACATTCAAATGTAAAAAGAGATGGAGAGCAACACAAGCATAAAATAGTCCCTTGGGGTGCCAAATAAGGGCTGTGATTGGCCATTTGGTTGCCCCTATGTGGACTGGAAGCCTACAAGAGGCTCTACTTGGTACTATACTTAATTTTTATGCAATTAAAACTTGCTTCCAAGCCTGGAATTCAAAAATAAGCATCTGCTCTGAGGACACAGAGAGCAACATTCAAGGGGTTGGAGAGCAACATGTTGCTCGCGAGCTACTGGTTGGGGATCACTGCACTAAGCACAATTCAGCAGGAACATAGCCATTCCCTGTTCTTTGCACCACATACCATCCATAAGGTGTTCCTATTTCAAAGGATTTAAATGATAAATTGTAGGGATATTAATTGTTTCAGGCCAGCACAAGGAAGGAAAAGATCGCTCTGTACCTGGCATAACGACTTTTAAACAGTTTACACTTGCATTTAGTCCAGGTGTTTGTTTTGGTAACAGTCTGCGGGCAGCTTTTGGCATTCGTGGGCACTGAGAGTTGCAAACTGTAGTGATTGCTTTTCAGCCTTGATTGCTGTATTCACAAGTCAGATTTCTCTCTGCAAATAGGCAGGGCTCAGGGAACAAGGAAGCTGCACCAGGAGAAAGAACTTTCTGCTATTTAATACAAAAATTGTGTGTTGAATTCTTTCCGATGAGCCCTTGTTTGTTTATATTGGAGATGGAATTTAGGCCAATAATTATTTTTTATTTTAAGGACTCCCTATACATAGTTCTATTGGGTTTAATGAATTTTTAAGGGGGACTGTTCCTGCTGAATTGTGCTTAGTACAGGGGAATATCTATGCTGCCATAGTGTTATGAGATCTCTCTGTACAGTCTATGAGCAAACGTAGGGGGCTGTTCCTGCTGAATTGTGCTTAGTGCAGGCGAATACTTATGTTGCCATAGTTTTATGGTAGCTCTCTGTACAGACTATGACCAAACTTAGGGGACTGTTCCTGCTGAATTGTGCTTAGTACAGGGGAATACCTATTCTGCCATAGTTTTATTGTAGCTCTCTGTACAGACTATGACCAAACTTAGGGGACTGTTCCTGCTGAATTGTGCTTAGTACAGGGGAATACCTATGCTGCCATAGTTTTATGGGATCTCTCTGTACAGACTATGAGCAAATTTAGGGGACTGTTTCTGCTGAATTGTGCTTAGTACAGAGAATACCTATGCTGCCATAGTTTTATGGGATCTCTCTGTACAGATTATGAGCAAATTTAAGGGCTGTTCCTGCTGAATTGTGCTTAGTACAGGGTAATACCTATGCCATAGTCTTCTTGAATGGAAGACTAGAGGGATCATTTAGTTATGCCCCTGATGCAGACGGGAGCAACATTATGTCAAAAAGTGCTGCTTGTCAGAGTACTTGCAGCAGGGGCATATTTACCTTGCACTGAATCAGTAAGGAGGTTATAATGAAGCCCATTATCTGTATGCTGTAGGCAGGGCCGGCCTTAGGCCAATTGGACCAATTGGGCCCAATTGGGCCCCGCACCTCTGGGGGCCCCGCACTGCCCCTTTCCTTTCTATTTTGTGCCTGTATGCCCTTATTTTCCTAAATACTTACTGTGTCAGTAGCCAGCAACACTTTGTCTAGGGGCCCCGCCAACATGGTCCCAATTGGGCCCCACATTTGATAGGACCAGCCCTGGCTGTAGGGCAAGTAGTAGAGACAGGGAGCCATACTGTGAAGTGCCCTCTGGGGGTCCCTATGAATAAACATCTGAACACTCTTTGCCACCCCTAGTAACTTGCCCCACACACTTTTAACCTTGTCTCATGGAAAAGCGGCACTGCCCCCAGGAGCCCCAACAAACTCGGCATCTGACATCCATATTTGTAAAGATGGGACTATTTTCAGCAGCTGCTTAGTGTCTGCATGTAACATAGCATCATAATGATATATCTATATAAATGACACTGTCCTGATTAAACAACTGAGCCCTATTTCCCAAGACACCGGGCACAGACTAAGAAGGGTGGTTCTTATCTCCCGTCCATGTCCCTGTGTGCTGGCCCTGCGCCTGCATAATCGTCTGTCTCACACCTGTTCTAACACTTTTGCAGGTTCCCTTATATTTGCCGTCACGCAGCGGTGCCTGTATAAACACAATGAAATCTTGAACTGTTTGAAATGGCCAGAAGTACCACGTTTTCCCAGGAAAGAAAGGGATAATGAAATAGCAACATAGTCTTGTAAATATATTTGCCCAAATACCGTATTAAAGGGGTTGTTCCCCTTTAAATTAACTTGTAGTGTGATGTAGAGAGGGATATTTTTAGACAATTTCCAATTGATTTTCTTTTTTTATTATTTGTGGTTTTCAAGTTATTCAGCTTTTTATTCAGCAGCTCTCTATTGTGTAATTTCAGGAGTCTGGTTGCTAGGGTCCAAATTACCCTAGCAACCATGCACTGACGTGAATAAGAGACTGGAACATGATTAGGAGAAGCCTAATTAGAAAGACAAGTAATAACAAGAAGCAATAACAATGTTATAGCCTTACAGATCATTTCTTTTTTAGATGGGGGTCAGTGACCCCCATTTGAAATCTGGAAAGAGTCAGAAGAAGAAGGTAAATAATTCAATAACTATACAATAAAAAAAAAATGAAGAGCAGTTGAAAAGTTGCTTAGGATTCGTAATTCTATAACATACTAAAAGTTCACTTAAATGTGAAACACCCCCCACAATTCACATGATTATGTCAGAGGGGAAGTGACAAGTCCTTTAGGGGTTCCATGTCTTCCAGAGGGGAGAGGGTGCAATATTACTAATAATACTAAGAAACAATGGGGATCAAACCTTAATATGCAAATGTGGATTTAGTGCAATCTAAAAATGACTGATTTGGTCCATCCCTAAATTGATATATTTACAGTATGTCAGAGAGACCAATAGGGAGGCCAAAACTGGATGACTTCCTAAAAATTCAGATGAGTGCTCCTCACAACATTCCTATGTACTGTATATAGCAATGCTTATGGAATATGTTTTGTATATGGCTGTGTTAAAATCTCTACAACCACTAACATATCTATGGGGTAGCAAACCATGTGACTACCATATATAGTGCAACTCCACTCCATTACATAGAAGAGATCCGGGACCTACAGATGTTGGTGGCCTGCAAGTGTGAATAGCAGTGATTGCTGGGGTGGTCCATAGTTGGGTCCTGAGTTACACCCCTGTCTACAGCCCCCCACATTAGCGGTACAAGGGGTACAAAGATTCCCCTTTATATTGTCACACAAACTAGGGATTCCATATGTAAGTGCTGTGTTCTCTTGTCAGACGAGGGGCTACACCCAATAGGTTTCCCATCCTGCACTGCAGTAAAAGGCTGCAAAACAAAGCTTTGGCAAGTAGGGATTCTGCAGTCCTTTCTAACACTGCTGGTATTTTGTATTGACTTCAGAGAGGTCTTTGTTCTCAGCAGAAAAACATGTTGCAGTGAGGGGGCTGGCCTCTGGATGGAGCTATTGTGCTGGAATGCATTACAGTGGGGAGACCTGTTTACCAGTTCCAGGCAAAGTACAGTTTGCAGCACACACACCCTCCTGATATGGTTGGCTGAGATCAGGCAGTGTATTTTGGGGATAAATAAGTGCACATATGTGTGCAGGAATAGTTTGCTTTGGGTGGGAGGGGGGACTGTATCTTGAAACAACAGCAAAGAATAAAATGTGTGGGCTCCATTGATAAATATATTGATAGTGATACATTTATTTCTATCCATTATTGATACATTTGTTTTTCTTTAATTAAAAATAGAGCCAGACCAATTTGTATTGGCCCACAATGCACAAGGACATCAGTCGCCCATCCAACCCCACTCACCAGCAGCCTACTCGCCCATCCGACCCCACTCACCAGCCACCTGCTTGCCCATCTGATTTCACTCACCAGCTGCCTGCTTGCCCTTGTGATCCCACTCACCAGCTGCCTGCTTGCCCATCTGACCCCATTTACCGGCCGCCTGCTTGCCCATCTGACCCCTTTTATCAGCCGCCTGCTTGCCCATCTGACCCCTCTCAACAGCCGCCTGTCCAACCCTATTCACCAGCCGCCTACTCAACCATCCGACCCCACTCACCGGCCACCTGCTTGCCCATCTGACCTCACTCACCGGCCACTTATCTGACCCCACTCACTGGCCACCCATCCAACCCCACCAGCCGCCTGCTGTACCAATGCCAGAATAATTTCAGGAACACAGAGTAAGCCAACTAATAGCCCCCCCAGTTCTGCTTTATGGCACCAATATAAAATCTAAAATGTGTCCCTTTTGAGTAGTCAGGGGCCAAATGCCCCTGACATCTTAATAGTTGCTTCTGTCTGCCCTTGACAGTGACATCAGACCCACTAACCTTGCCATTTTTCAGGAGTGCTATATACCCCTGGTGGAGACACAGAGGGAGGAGTTTGGGGTGACTAAACTGGCAGCCAGTGAATGGAGTACAGTGGGTGGCGAGTGAGACTGTAGTGTCACAAAGCAGCCATGATTGTTACAGCAGTAGAGGACACATTCTGTCCCCTGTTTGGTGCACTCAACAAGGCTTCAAATGCAGCCTGAGATCCACTCTGCTTCTGGCTTTGGGTGGGAAATTTCTGTTCTTCCAGTGCTGCCCTAGGCAGGGTCCAACCTGTGAGCCCCCAGATCCACTCCCAGGCTGAGACTTGTTTGTGCTGCTCCTGGCCTCCCCCAGCCCCAGTCACAGCTGCAAGAAGAATACAAAGTACTCATGATGGGGAAGAATCCCCAGACCCCCTATTCCAATAGTCTATGCTTTTTATAAGCCACTGGGGGAAACAATTATCCGCTGCACAAATAAAGTGCTACTGAAAGGAACAATGTTCAACACATAATCAGTCCCCAGTGTTTAAGAAAAAACTATACCAACACTGAAAAACCTGTCCTATAAACGTAAATGTTCTTTTTCTGGCAGGAGAATAGTGTAGGCTTAGCAGCACTTTAACTCTATGCTCCTGTCAGGCGCTTCACAGCTCTGACACTGTCATTAATCACGTGGCACGGCCTCCCTCACGCCCCTTTCTGGAGACCTTCCAGTTCTGTCAATGACGTCATCTTTCCCCATAACGAAGTCCCGGCTCCTTCAGTCACGAGTCTTACAAAAGTGTTTTTAATATCCTTCCGCCTGACTGGGGTTGGGAGAGATTACCTACAACATGGAAAGGTTATGGGACAAATAGACGTCATAGTCCAAACAACTTTACCCCAAAATCACAAAGGGTGGATTAACCAAGAGCTGTGGTAGCGCGGGCCGAGCTCGAAGCTTCCGCACTTAATTTTTAGCAGGGGCGGATGGAGAAGGGTCGTGCTGCGACGTAAGATGGCGGCGCCCTGAGGAACTGAGAGGTAAACAGGCTGTGTGCTGGGGCAGCGCTTATTCTACCAGTACAATCAGGGTGTTGTGCCTGTCAGCGAGCTGTGAGCTTGTTGGGAGACGAGAAAGCAACTGGGGGATGGGGAATTCGGCAGAAAGGTAACTGGACAGCAGGCTGCAGTGAGTAATTAGCCTGGGGATGTGGGACCTATTGGGTTATAAGTACTGCATGGAGCACGGGGCTGCCTGGAGCTCACCCCAACTTTCTGGAGCTCACCCCAACTTTCAGCTCATAGGCAAATGCGGGGAATGCTATTTTATTGGTCCAAATGAACTCATTGGTCTCACCTTTCTGAAGGGATTCTATGAAATGTGGGTTTCAGTGTTTGCACTGTTACAGCCAGGCACCCCTAAATCTTCACTCAAGGCTTTAGCTCTGCATCATTGCAGCTGAGACACGTGTATAAAGATCTAGTGAAGGAATATGGGGGTTAAATAATACCCTGTCAGCCCCTCTCGGGTATAAGTTACATTTGCTACTATGGGGGTCTCTTAGAGTCAGGTGACTAGGGGGTAAGTTACTTCTTAGCTGTCATGTCTTCAGCTGGTCTGATCACCCCCCTCTTACATGTAGGTCACCTTAAATCACAGCACCAGAGGAAAAGGTTTCAGATCGTTCACCAGTAACATACTTTTTTCCAATTACTTTCTATTTTGTATTTCTGACCATTTTCCTAATATTGAAGTGTAAAGTTTCATTTTTCGCCTTCTAAAGCAGCTCTGGGAGCCGGGAGGGGGCGCGGTCACTCACTCTTTAGGGCAGAGACTCACACATATTCAGGGAGATTAGTTGCGCGGCGACATATCTCCTCTTCTTTGGGGCGGCTAATCTTTCTGAACTGCCTTCCCATTGGCTAGAATGAAAATCGCCGGCGGGATGCCACTCTGAGTGCTTCATTTTCCGAAGTCGTCAGGGGGACTTTGAATCGCTCTTCATTCTAGCCGGCGGGAAGGCAGTTCGGGGAGATTAGTCGCCCAGAATAAGGGGAGATTTGTCGCTGGGCGACTAATCTCCCCAAATCTGACCTCTGCCCTTAACTGTTATAAATTGATACATTTACTGCCCTTAACTGTTCTAAATTGATACATTTAGTTGATACATTTCTTATCTTTCTGCCTGCTGAACAGAATCTTTGAGCTTCATGAAAGATACTGCTGAGAAATGTATCAACTAAATGTAGTAACTTGTAACAGTTCAGATGCTCCTGGATCACTGAGCTGCCAGACTGAAACACTATAATTTCAATAAGTTTTTATTGGGGTTTTTTCAAGTTAAATTACAGCTTTTGGTAAAAGCCTAATATATACTTTAAGTAAAAGTTTTTACATTAACACATAATGACATTAATAAGACTGAAACACTATTTTAAATTTAATTTTGGGAAAACCGTAAAAAATAAAAGATGAAAAGCAATTGAAAAAAAGCCTTTGTTTATGTTGAACAATCTGAAAACAACCGAACTGAAAAAGTGTTTGAAAGTTGAACAACCTTTAAGATAACTTTTAATATGATAAAGAGTGATATTCTGAGATAATTTGTAATTTTTTTTCATTTTTTGTTATTGAAGGTGTTTGTTATTTCGCTTTTTATTCAGCTGCTCTTCAACTTGCATTTTAAGCAATCTGCTAACTAGGGCCTAAATTCCCCTAGCAACCCTGCATTGATTTGAATAAGAGACTGGAATATTAATAGGAGACAGTCTGGATAGAAGGATCAGTAACAAAAGGTGGCAATAACAATACATTAGTGGCCTTACAGAGCTTTTGTTTTTTAGAAGGAGTCAGTGTTCCCCATTTGAAAGCTGCAAAGAATCAGAAGAAAAAGGCAAATAACTATAAAACTATAAGAAAGAAATAATGAAAACAAATTGAAAAATTGCTAAGAATTGGTCGCTCTATAACATAATAAAAGTTACCTTAAAGGTGAACCACCCCTTTAATAGGAAAAATGAAAAATATATAGGAAGGCCAGTGTTTTTTTCCAAAAAAGGTGGCAACCCTAGCCAATGGTTGCCTTTTATTTCTTTTCTTTTCTTTTTTTGGATTTCAGGCCATATTGGTTGTCTATAATGGCCTGCCTTTTTTACATACAACAATACAGCTCTATCCATCTGTCATCGCTCTTCATGCTGTTGAATGTTTAGCCCCCTGTTGGACTGTACGGAGGGAGGACAAATAGACTCTAGTGAGCATTTTGGTGTTGAGATCCACCTGTCCTCACTCTGTGTGTATCGAAAATCAGTATTAAGAGCAATGCCCAGCAGGACTGTCTAGATCATGCTAAATGCTAGATGAATTGCCTCACTGCTATTATAGGAAGTAATAATGCTTATTAATAATATGGGTTTATGCTATCTGCTGGTGAGCACTGTGTAAGGGTCCAAAAATGCTTACATGCTCAAAATTCCGAAACATGCGCAATAACTCACTTCAAACATTTATTTGTGCAAATTCACTAAAGACAATTAAATCAGTATAATACAATTTACAGTAATATAGGAAGTAATATGCCCCCAAGATAGCCAGCAGTTATGTAACTAGCAGGGGGCGGCTCGGGTGCGGAAATGAACAGTAACAATTTAAAGTTCTAAAATAATACAAATAAAATACAGTTTTGCCCTGCACTGGTAAAACTGTTGTTTGCTTCAGAAACGCTACTATTGTTTATATAAAAAGCTGCTCTGTAGCCATGGGGGCAGCCATTCAAAGGAGAAAAGGCTCAGTTTACGCAGCAGATAAGCTCTGTAGAGCATAATGGTATTATCTGTTATCCACTATATAACCTGTGCCATATAGTCTTTCCGCCATTTCTACACAGCAACTTGTTTATATGAACTATAGATGTGTTTCTGAAGCAAACCGATCCGTTTCAGTACATGATATTTTCATTACTTTAAAACACTTTAATTTGTTGGTGTTACTGTTCTTTTAACTTGTTTCCATTTACTCGGGTGTCTACCCCACACTAAGGGCCCTTACTCACGGGCGTTAGAAGCTGCACTCCCCTGCGTTCTGTTTTCATGCGTTCAGCCACAGGGGAGCACAGGAGTAGACGCGCTGAACTCTTTTCAAAAGCAGCTGTACTCACACAGACGCATGTAAGTGCCAAACGCAGGTAAAATGCAACATGCTGCGTTCCAACCTGCATTCGGCACTTGCTTGCGTCTGTGCGAGTACAGCTGCATTGAAAAGAATTCAGCGCGTTTACTGCTGCGCTCCCCGGCGGCCGAACGCATAAAACCAGAACGCAGGAGTGTGCAGCTTCAAACGGACATGAGTAAGGGCCCTTACGGATAAAGTAGTGTTGATATCTCTAAGCTAATTCAGCCAGTTTGTTCCATTGTCTCCTTGAAGAAAGGAACTAAGATACCAAGCTTTTTTTATGTTATGAGCCACTTCTCCACTATTTCACATGTTTCATAACAATACGGACCCCAAACATGTCGTACAAAGAGGTTGATGGGTGGGGACAGGACCGCCATCAGAAATCGCAGGGCCCCATACAACAAAATATCCTGGGCCCCATGGGCTGCGCCCACCGCAAGCCCCACCTACAGGTCCGCCCTCCCCACCCCACAGGTCCGCCCCCCACCACACAGTAACAAAAAAAATATTGGCGGCTAGGGTTCCCACATGTTAATAAAAAGATATTGGTGGTCAGGGTCCCCCATAAAAAAAAAATTGTGGCCAGCGTCCCCCATTTAAAAATATTGGTGGCTAGGACCCCACATGAGAAAAAAAAATTGGTGGCCTAAATTGGTGTCCAGGGCCCCTTAAACGTCCATGCCTTCCCAAAGTCAGCAGCCGCCCCCCTTACCCTTGGGGCCCCCTACAACTCTCCCCCCTGTCCCCCCCCTGATGGCGGCCCTGGGTGGGGATATATATATGTTTTACAGGCTTTCTCTACTAAATTGTTTAAGTGCCTTGCAATCGTTGTGCATGTCCGTTCGTCTTGCTTGCTGGAGAGCCGTGTATGCACTGAGATACTAATGATATTGGAAGTTTAGTGTTTTGCATATGATTTCTACATGAATCAAGATGGACTTATACATAAAGATCCACTTCTTTGGCCAGTATGTCGAGTGATTAGATCTCATATACAGAAGAAGGGGTGGGATGTTGTTCAGCTCCATTGGACCCTGACACCTACCCACCCCTGTGTAATCAGAACAATTGTATTATTCCAATTTGGCCCTCTTCTTTGGGTGGACAACAAAGGCACTTTACCAAGCTTTTCATATACTTGCCCACTATTCATTGATTTTGACATTCCCTTTAGAACCCTGAAATCTCCCAGCCTGGTCCACTAAAGTAGTTTATGGGTCGCAGATATCTGCTGAAAACAACGTTGCTTTTTCTCCAGTGCTAATCTTAGTCTGTGGGCTACTCACACCACTTCCAGATACAAAGCTCTGCATACCGTCAGCCTTAATGAGGCCTAAAGATCTTGGGCTGATGAGATTAGCAGCTTTATTTCTTAGCTATCACCTCACCTTTTATATTGGCAGTAATAGTTACACATTGAGAAATACTGTAGTGATAGTGGCACCTGCTCTACTTGTTAATTTGGCAAATCTGTTGTGCATGAATAATTTTAAAGGGCGATGTTTACCTTGCAGTTAGTTTTTTGTATGATCTTTTTTTTTTCTTGTTTGTAACTTGTACATAGAGACACCATAGAACTATAACAGAATAGGTATTCCCCTGTATTTAGCACAATTCAACAGGAACAGTCCCCTAAATTTGCTCATAGTCTGTACAGAGAGATACCACAAAACAATATCAGCATAGTTATTCCCTGTACTAAGCACAATTCAGCAGTAATGGTCTGTTTTCCCAGGCTCCTATCCCTGAAAAGTACTTACAGAATTGATTTCAGTATAACTGCAGTATAACCAAATGATTAAAACTGCAGCACTCAAATATCCCAAAAGATCTACGGGTGCCACTCCCTAACTTCCCAATTAACAAGTGCTGGTGAGTCTGTTTTACCATCCGTGTCTTCCCTTGTACAAAGATTAATTAATGAGTTGTGTAGCTGCTTAGGGAATACTCGCATAGTGGCTATTGGAAAGGGGACCCTTGTCTCCATCACTATTTTGATCCTTGTAAAATTCTAGGAAACCTATAGTTAGCAAAGGCAATCTGATGCAGCGCTGAGCAGTCTGTCAGATAATGCAATTTACAGTTTGTTGTCCTCTTATTTTCAGTCACAGTAACAGATCTGTTTGATTTATGTACATGTATCACTGTGTTTTGGGCAACATTTCATTACACACAGCATAGAGTAGTAAACATTTAAAGTAATTATTTCCCATAAGGCTCCTGCACTTGCATTCTGAATGCTACAGTATATATAACACTGACCTGTTATTTGTGATATTATTGTGCCCTGGGTACCCCTGGAACTATAGCAGGGTGACTGTTACCCCAATGTTTCTATATATCTGTAATCTTGTTATGAGCTAAGGGGGCTCAGCCTGAAGGTCAGTTAGGGGGAGATTTGGGGTGAGTGCTTATTTGTACCCTGGGTACCCCTGGAACTATAGCAGGGTGACTGTTACCCCAATGTTTCTATATATCTGTAATCTTGTTATGAGCTAAGGGGGCTCAGCCTGAAGGTCAGTTAGGGGGGGATTAGGGGTGAGTGCTTAATTGTGCCCTGGGTACCCCTATATACTATAGCAGAATCATTATTATACAATTCTATTACTTTATCAGTAACCTTATTATGATTTAAGGATGTATCTGGCAAAAATTGGACCTTCAAAGGGGTCTTGTAGTCTGCTACTGACACTACCAGGCCTGTAAAGGAGACTCTCTACTATGCTGGTGCTGTGCAGCATGTATGCAGTATTCTCAGAGCCAGTCTACTCTGAGAATAAGTATTGCTTTGACTGTTCAACCAGAGCCATATTTTATTTCTAGCACATTGCTCTATGTAAGCAAAAAAACAGCCGGTGCCAAAAGCACTACCTAAGTAAATAGAGTTATAGTGGAGCAAAACATTAATAAAGAGGGAGGATATACTCATAGCTCATCCAAGTCCACGGGTGCATATTCATAGAAAAAGAACAATAGTTTTGAGTCCCTCCAAAAATTAGTCAATAGGCACGCAACGAGTTAGGCCGTTGTTTACTATTTCCTAATAAACTTTTTGTATTTTTTAGTCTACTGTAAATCGGTCAGGAAATGTTTTCTACTGCTGAAAATTGAATTACTGTGCTGCCTTTTATCCTTGCATGTGGCCCTCAACTGACCCTCAACTTTTTTTTCCGCACGTAGCGCAGCAATTTTTTGACCACACCCCTTTCTGTGTCCACACCCCCTAATTACCATGTTTGGCAGGTTATGAAAGTTTGAAAATATTTCTCCTTATCTAAACTGTGTTTTTGTGTCTCAAAATTGTTACAAAGTATCTTATTTGCATCTGTTAGGTGTTCTGGGCTCTCTGCTAAAAGTCAATTAAGTGAGAAACTTTGTTTCTTTTTCTGGCTGTTCAGTGCAGAGAAAATAGGGACTTTCCAGTACAAATGAGGGACTGCGGGTTGAGCTGTCAAAAGAGGGACTGTCCCTCCGAAAAAGGGACAGTTGGGAGGTATGCATAAACCTAGGACTACTGTGTTTCACCAGAAGGGATGCAGAGACCAGATTTGAATTGCGCTTTTTTTTTTTTTTTTTTTCTCTCTCGAATATCTTGTATATTGTGAGCTGCTACAAAGTAAAATACATGTATTTAGTTTTATAATGACTTAAGCTGGCCATAGATGTAGAGATTTTTAAAAAATCTTTTCGTTATCGTGAGACTAAGATTATCTTGAAATGATCGTTTAAATGTACGATTTGTCCATCAACTAAAAATACCATTTCAAGCGATATTGTCTAGTTGAAGCCTGGAAAACCGAGGGTAGCTGCCTGCTTGGCCCTGCAAACATAGATAGATTTCACTGTGACTGATGAAAATATTTTTCTAAAATCGGTCGTTCACCAAAGAAAAATCTTTGCGTCTATGGAGACCTTTATATAGATCACTGATTTAGGTTTTAATACCTGCACTCCTGCCTTGAGTATCTTGTACATTATAGCAGTTTTAATTGGTCTATAGCATAAATATAATTTAACCCCTATTGTAAAATATGAGGATATTTCACAGAACTCCATAGTGACTTCTGATACCCTTATCATTTACAGTAGGGGGTACATTATCCCTTATAATACATGAGTGATACTCAGAGTTCCCTGTATAACTCAGCCTGCAGCCTTGTGCCTTTATATGGTCACAGAACAACCCCTCTGACTTCTAATATCCTTATCATTTACAGTAGGGGGTACATTATCCCTTATATAATATGAGTGATACTCAGAGTTCCCTGTATAACTCAGCCTGCAGCCTTGTGTCTTTATATGGTCACAGAACAACCCCTCAGTGACTTCTAATATCCTTATCATTTACAGTAGGGGGTACATTATCCCTTATAATACATGAGTGATACTCAGAGTTCCCTGTATAACTCAGCCTGCAGCCTTGGCCTTTATATGGTCACAGAACCCCTCAGTGACTTCTAATATCCTTATCATTTACAGTAAAGGGTACATTATCTCTTATAATACGAGTGATACTCCCTGTATAACTCGGCCTGCAGCCTTGTGCCTTTATATGGTCACAGAACAACCCCTCAGTGACTTCCAATATCCTTATCATTTACAGTAGGGGGTACATTATCCCTTATAATACATGAGTGATACTCAGAGTTCCCTGTATAACTCAGCCTGCAGCCTTGTGCCTTTATATGGTCACAGAACAACCCCTCAGTGACTTCTAATATCCTTATCATTTACAGTAAGGGGTACATTATCTCTTATAATACGAGTGATACTCCCTGTATAACTCGGCCTGCAGCCTTGTGCCTTTATATGGTCACAGAACAACCCCTCAGTGACTTCCAATATCCTTATCATTTACAGTAGGGGGGGTACATTATCCCTTATAATACATGAGTGATACATTATAATACATGGGTGCCAGTGTTATACAGAGAGCAGGAGTCCAATGTGCTGCATGAGTCCTGGAAAGTTCAGTCTCTCTCCCCAGCTGTCTCTTTCCATCATTAGCTGTACCAACGTGTGGTGCCCGTCACATGAGAAAGCGAGGAGCTATTAGCTTGTGTTCAACTGGCAGCGAGACTGTGATCCGATATTATGGTTGGATCCTTCACTCATTTGTGAACATTAAAGGAGAAGGAAAGGTTAAAACTAAGTAAGCTTTATCAGAAAGGTCCACCTGAATACACCAGTAAACCCTCAAAGTAATGCTGCTCTGAGTCGCTTGCAAAAGAAACACCACATTTCTTTCCTTCTATTGTGTACACAATGGCTTCTGTATCAGACTTCCTGTTTTCAGCTTAAACCTCCTTGCCCTGGGCATGAGCATGATCAGTTTGCTCCTCTACTCCCCTCCCTCCCTTCTCTGCTGTAATCTGAGCCCAGAGCTATAAGTGAGCAGGGAGAGACTCAGGCAGGAAGTGATGTCACACCAAGCTAATACTGCAGCTGCTATCCTAAACAAACAGAGAGCTTCTAGAGCTTTTTACTCAGGTATGGTAAAACATTCTACAGAATAAATATAGCATTTTAGTTTGCACTATTGTGGCTAATCTATTGGCAATGAAATGCCTCCGTAGCTTTCCTTCTCCTTTAACGTTTTAGTTGATTACTAACCAAATTGCACTTAAAGGGGTAACTACCTTTCTTAAAGGGTTCTTCACTGTCCTTGGGTGTTATGATGACATCACATGGTGGGAGCCACAGCAAAGTCTTGTGTTTGAGACAGACAGAGAGAGCTTGTGTAGTTGTAAGAAATACACTTCTATTTCTTACTGCAGCCTTACAACTGGAGGCCAGAAGCAGGTGAACACAAAGGCAGAGGTAGCACATAAATACCCCTGCCTTTTTTTATGCATAATTACTAATGAAATAAAGTAAATAAATGAGAAGTGATGATTTCTCAGCCCAGGAATCTCTTTGGCTTGGACTCGTTCATTGAATTCATGGGCAGGCGCGCTAATTAGTGTTACACCAGCAGGTTAATATATTCTGCCTCATATATCTTTAAATTTACTGTGCCGTGTAGTAGTGAAGCCCTGGGTACTTTGCTTTAATGCATGTAAGTTCAGGGATCTAAACTGTGTAACATGAGGTTTTAATCTCTTTTAATTGCATTTTATATGTGAAGTACTGGCACTGCAAAGGTCTCTGCAATTTAATGTGATTAAGTACAATGAACACTGGGTATGAACTACAAGCAACTTGGATTAACTTTGTCTGTCTTCTGTCATTCTGGACACCCCACTGTCCCATGTCTGATGGCGGCCCTGAGTACAATTAACCATAGCAAGCAATCAGTTTTTTATTGGTCAACTAACAGTTTGAAAATGAAGGTAACTAGCTCATTGGTTGCCATGGGAAACTAGTGTGTTAGGATTTTAGTCCTATTTTAGTAAATCTTAGTCCTAATTCCTTTTAAAGTGGCACAGATCCAGTCTGATAGTCGTAAGCAGCAGCCCTGCTCTGCTTTGTGGAAATTAGACTGGATCTCTGTCCCTGTGATAGAATTCTCTGTTATACAGAGAGAGAATCTCAGCCATAAAGCAGGGTAGGACTGCTGCTTAGAATGTGGATCTGTGCAGCCACTGGGACAGAATGCTCTGTTATACAGATAGCTACAGTCTCAGCTGCCATAAAGCAGGACAGGACTGCTGCTTACAATGGGATAAGATAGGATCTGTGCAGCCGCTGGAACAGAATGTTCTGTTGTACAGATAGTTACAACCTCAGCTGCCCTAAAGCAGTGCAGGACTGCAAGCGTCTGTTAGCATGTATCTTTGACATTGTGTTCCCCTTTTATTTTCCCAGGTTGGAGGAGGCACAGATGATGATCCTGCTGTGACCTTGAGCCTCCAGTCAGCAGCAGGCCCAGTGGTACGGAAGCATGGCCCAGCAAACCACTGTGTGGGAGCACCTGTATCTGCTGGAATCTTCAGACCTGCAGCAACTGGATCAGATCCATACACTCATCAGAGAACACCTTATCGCAGGTGCTTTACCGACTGGGTGCAGGTTTTTTTTTTTTTATATCATGTCTTATATTTAACTTTTAATCAATATGGGTTGTGAATATGCCAACATGCTTTTTTTATTGACATGATGTTGCCCTATTTCCCCTTTAGACTGGACACTCTGTATAATATTTCATGATTTTTTTTTTATCTGCAGATCGCTCCCCCATTCTGGTCAACAACCTGGTGGATCATTATGTGGAAACTGGCTCAGAACAAGCAATGCTCATCCTTTCGATGGTCCAGGAACCTCATGACAAGGTAGCCCTTATATCTCTGAAGCCATGACTAATATACTGTATACGGACACACATACGCTTAGGTAATTTGTCATGGTATGGCTGAGTTTGATGGCATGAAATTGGCTGTTGTTACAGCATGTGACCATAAGGGGGAAACACCTGTTGGGTTTGCTACAGGTATGGAATCCAGTACAGGTATTTGACCTGTTATATTCCAAAAGTTCCTCCAAAAATAATAATGAACCAATGAATCAAAAAATACAAAATGTTTATTATGACATATTGGACAAAGACCTATCGCGTTTCGTGCCTGTTGGGGCACTTATTGGTCTCTGTCCAATATGTCCTAATAATCATTGTATTTTTTGATTCATTGGTTCATTATTATTTTTGGAGGAACTCACACTTTTTGGAATATTACTGTGAATTTGCACCCTGAGACTGGGGTGAACTGTGAGTATGTCCTCCTGTGTTTATTGATTTTTTTGCTTTAATTTTTCCTTTATATATTTTTTTTTTTTTGGTAGTACCATTATTATTCTTTTGGTATGAGCACCATTAATTTTTTTACATATGTGACCTGTTATCCAGAATTCTAGGGACCTGGGGTTTTCCAGATAAGGGATCTTTCCATAATTTGGATCTTCATATCTTAAGCCTACTAAAAATCCCATCGGATCGCGGCCGCATCTGTTCGTTGATGCGGTCCCGAGATCCGACCACACGTTACCCATTGTTAGGATCCGATCGTTGGGCCCTAGGGCCCACTATCGGATCAGCACGATATTGCCCACCTTGTCGCCAAACGAGCGGATCTCTCCGTGTATGGCCACCTTTACTCGTTAAATATCCATTAGCTTTGTTTTTTTTAAGCTTTGCCAATTATAAACTGGTTTATAATTGATATGCAACTCATTTTAATAGCCGTTCACGAGTTTGTATTAAAGGGGGATCAAGGAGACCCAACCTAAACAGCATAGAGACCAACCTCTACGTTCCGAATTCTTGCTCTAGCTTGGCCGAGTGTCTATAGATTGTGTAATATTTACAGGGTAGGCTCCATAATGAAAGTCAAGCTGCAGTAACTGAGACATTTTATTTTCCACGTGTAACCCGATTAGCATAGTCTGCGTTCGTACACAAGAACTCGTTACCCATCTGTATGTTCTAGTTACGAAATCCTATTCTCCAAATACAGACTTCTATTTGCTTTCTAGCTGGGATTTATGTCAATTCTCACGCCCTTTCAATGTCTGTGTTGGCATGGAGGTCACGGGCGAATTAGCTTGTTACTGTTTAACCTTTGATTTTTCTGCTGCTGGCTACACAGTGTGGCAAAAGCTTAAAGGCGTGCCAACATCTTGCGCTACTCCGTTTAGAGCAATGTTTACCTGGTTTTTAATATTATATGAACTTTTACATGGGTATCTGGCTTTGTGTTTTATAATTGAGGATTCTGCAATTTCGTGATAGGACCTGTGTTTTAGCACTTGCTATGCATAAGTGGAGCAGTGTGTTTCCTCGTACTCGGGTGCTTGTTCAGTTTGGAATCTCGGCTATTTGGTTGCTAGGGTTCAGATTATCCTAGCAACCAGGCAGTGGTTTCAATAAGAGTCTGGAAGATGAATAAGAGAGGGCCTGCATTTGTAAGATAATTAATAAAAAGTAACCATAACGGTAAAATTGTGGCTACACAGAGCAATTTTTTCCCAGCTGGTGTCAGTGACCCTATCTGAATGGACTGGCAGAAAGTTGAATATGACAGACTATGCGCACCCCCACCAAATCAAATCAAACTTTATTTTCCTGGTACTTTATTGCATTGCAACACACCTCCATGTATTTTCTAAGATTAGATAGAATCTCAGCTGCCATAAAGCAGGACAGGACTGCTGCTTTCAATGGGGATCAGATAGGATCTGTGCAGCCGCTGGGACAGAATGCTCTGTTATGCAGATAGCTAGAATCTCAGCCATAAAGCAGGGTAGAACTGCTGCTTCCAATGGGGATCAGATAGGATCTGTGCAGCCACAGGGACAGAATGCTCTGTTATACAGATAGCTAGAATCTCAGGACTGCTGCTTCCAGTGGGGATCAGTTAGGATTTTATAACTATATATAACTATTTATAACTATAAGCTGTAAATATTTTTTGTGTTTTGCCTTTTAACAGCACCTTTTGGATAAGATAAATGAGTATTTGGTTAAAGCTGCTAGCCGTTTGCCAACGCTAACGCTGTTAGGCCATGTGATCCGTCGGCAGCCATCTTGGAAGCACAAACTCTCCCAGGCGCCCGTCCTTCAGTCTCTGCTCAAGTGTCTCAAGGTTGGTACAGAAGCACATCTTTGAATTTCAAAACGTACATTTATAGCATAGCATTATATGTACTGTAGATATAAAAAGAGCTACAATTTCACGATACACTCGATCAACTCCGGTTTTTAAAACATTTCACCCCCCAATGATTTCAGAGATAGGACGGCTTTGGCTGGTTACATAGATTCCGATTGAACATGACCCGACAGCCATATTGTATATGTAATTATCATTTCATGTTACAGGTAGACAATGATGTTGTCGTCCTCACCACGGGAGTCCTAGTTTTAATTACTGTGCTGCCAATGATTCCACAGTCCGGCAAACAGCATCTCTACGAGTTCTTTGACATATTTGGACGCCTGGCAATTTGGTGCTTAAAGAACCCTGGTACGGGCAACGGGCTTCATTCTTCCTCTCTTAAACCCTTTCCACCCATTTTCTATATGTTTTTCTTATGGCCCGTGCTTATCTGATGCTTATCCATGTACAGTGTGCCTTCTATCTTACACTATTCCTTTGGTGCAACCAACTTACCCATCTTATCTCAGAAATAAGACTTATTTACACCAGAAGGGAGCATACTTATGTCTGTTCCACTGGAAACCAGATAAGACCAGCCTCGGTGTACTGTAAGAGGTCTGCCGACATTTTTGTATGGCATTGTTTTATAGACGGCTGATTTTAGTTGCTGGTTGTAGTTTCACCTTTGCGTATCTACCCACTGTAGTGTAATCTAGAATATGATGCTGCTTTTCTTACACTGTTATTTGGACTTTCCTATCGGCAATATCCCTTTTCTTAGGTTGTGTAGCAGAGATGTGTCTCGTCCATCTTCACGCCAGCGTTTATGCCCTCTTCCATCGGCTTTATGGGATGTATCCGTGCAATTTTGTATCGTTCCTGCGCTCCCATTACAGTATGAAGGAAAACCTGGAGACCTTTGAGGAAATAGTCAAGGTAAAAGCAAGGCATATGTAAACCTTCAGGATTGAACCAAAGTACAGGCCAACATAAGGGGAGGGGCAGGTCTTGGTGGAAAGTGAGTGGTTTTATAGGTGTAGACAGACAGCTGAAGTCTAGGTTTATTTTAGGGATGCGCTGAATCCAGGATTCGGCCTCTTTCAGCAGGATTCATTTTCGGCCAAATCAAAGTGCCTATTCGAACCTAATGCAAATCCAAAAAAATCACGTGCCTTTCCATCATATGAACAAGGAAGTCAAATTCGGGTTCAGATTTAGTTTGGTATTCAGCCGAACCTTTCACAAAGGATTCCGTATTCATCCCAATCCAAAAATAGTGGAGTCGGTGCATCCCTAATTTTATTTTCATGGTTATCTCAAAAAGAGGTCCTTTTTTTTAGGATGCAGATTAAGATATACATTTCAGAGTGTTTCTTTTTCTTACTCTACAGCCAATGATGGAGCATGTGCGAATTCACCCAGAGCTTGTAACTGGCTCAAAAGACCATGAAGTGGACCCAAGCAGGTATCTTGGTGTTCACTATTGTGTCCGACTGTAAAGTCATTTTGTAACCAAATGCAAGTGCAAACAACTAAAAGTAATCTCTTGTAATACACATTTCTTCCCACACGCTGCTGAGGTTTCAGGTGTAGCTGTTTTGGAACTATAGCTAGCATCTCAGTAGAGCTGTTCTCAATTCTATTATGTATTCTGTTGTATACATAAACCCTTGATAAAGTGAAACGCTGTCCAACTCTCCTATAGAATAACATTCTTTTTATATATTTGGCTTCCATATACCACGATGCACAGACCAGTAAGGTCATAAGTGAATTTGTTGGATATTGTTGCATTTTTCTCTCTTTTTCTTGGTCTCAGGTGGAAGAGGTTAGAAACACATGACATTGTTGTAGAATGTGCCAAAATATCTCTGGACCCCAGTGAAGCTTCCTATGAAGAAGGATATTCCCCCCTTTCCAATCGCCTGCGACAGAGGCAACATGACGCCACGTCCAGCCCCTATACCGAAATTGGAAGTAATTATGGTAATCCTCTCTCCGTCCCTTTAATTACTACTTATTACTGGCCTACCATAAAAACATAGATATTCCCCTGTACAAATGCTAGTTCTGCAGGACCAAGCCAGTAAATTTACTTAAAGGGTTTTTATAGGGCTTGTGCTGAACATACTGTTTGCCTATTGTTTTAATTAAGGCCCAGGGAGAGAGAAGTGATGACTAGCTTAAAGAACTTTGGAATGTTATAGGACCATATTTGACAGGTCAAATTTAAGGGAGCACTTGGACATTCAATATGATATAACTGACAAAGGAGAGAGTGTCAAAACTAGAGACAGCTTAGGCAGCTATACTATGCACAGTTCCACAGAAACATTTTGGGCTACTAGTTGATTTAATGTATATATGTGTTTCTGCTATATATATATAGTATGTGTGTATTTATTTATAGCTAGATAGAAATTAGGAACATGTATTTACAATTATGGGATCTGTAATCCAGAAAGCACCAATTACTGGAAGGCCATCTCCCACAGTACTAATCCTTATTGGAGGCAAAACAATCCAATGTTGTTTTATTTAATGCTACAAATTATGGAAAGATCCCTTATCTGGAGAACCCCAGGTCCTGCGCATTCTGGATGATCAGTCCCGTACCTACATGCGTTGTATATTTTGTATATTTGTATATTTTCCCTGCTTTTATATTGTTCTCTTTGATGTTTAGGAAGCAATGCCTCCACTCCTCGAAAGTTTACACAGAGTGCGCCACTTCACACTGGAGGCATTGAGCTACTGCAGGTAATTCTCTCTCTTTCCAGGTTATCTGCCATATGTGGGGGCGTTACGCACGCACACACACAGCATATACAGTATACATATGTGGCAAACTTTGCCTTCATGGCTGGTGCCTTTCATTATCCCGTGTGCTTGTTTATTTGATTAGGATAGCATCTGGAGCCCGTCCATCGTTTGTGGAATGACCACACCACCTAACTCGCCTGCCAATGTGCTTGCAGATGCGCCTCATTCCTCCTCTCGTCCCCCTAGCAAAGTTCTCTACACACCCGGTAACTCTCAAACTGGAAATTCTTGTTCATTTGTCTGGGAAAGTGTAATGTCAACAAATATACGGAGCTGATTTTAGCCCAGTTAACATCTTAACCTAACACAGACTAAAGCTGGTCTTAGACGCAAAGGTACGAAACAAAGATTTGTTCGATTTTCAAACTGAGTGTGGAGTGTCCCAACATTTTTTTTGAACCTTGGTGATGGCCATTCAGTTGATGGGACAGGTTAAAAGATTTATGTCGGCTACCGTTAAGATCTCTGCATGTCTAACAATATCTATGATTAAGTGTTGAAGACACAAAACTAGGGATGCACCGAATCCAGGATTCGGTTCGGGATTCAGCCTTTTTCAACAGGATTCGGACAAATCCTTCTGCCCGGCCGAACTGAATCTGAATCTTAATTTGCATATGCAAATTAGGGGCGGGGAGGGAAGTCGCATGACTTTTTGTCACTAAACAAGGAAGTAAAAAGCTTTTTTTCACCTTTTCCTTTCCTGCCTCTTATTTGCATATGCAAAATAGGATTCGGTTCGGTATTCGGCCGAATCTTTCACGAAGGATTCGGCCAAATCAAAAATAATGGATTCGGTGCATCCCTACACAAAACGCGTAAGGCGTAGGACACAATAAACTTTGCTTTGCTTTGACTATTTGATGGAAGACTGCCTTCATTTGAGTGCCTGCTCCAGATTTATCCTTTTTGTATTGCCTGTCTGACAATATCCATGGGAGATTCACTACTATCTGTCAGACATAACTTTTGTGCGATTGCTGGCTGTCAATAAATGTCCAGAGAATCGTTTGATTTTTTTTCACTTTACTACTTAATAATATTATCTGAATGGTTAGTTGCAGGTTGGAAGATTGCCACGGACAATCGTTCATCCGTCTTTAGGCTGTAGTCTGCACATCCATGGCCATCTTAAGATAGGAATAAGGGAGGAAACTTACAGCCACCAGTAAAAATGTTTCTTTTAAAAGTCTTACTGTAACAATCAACGCTATATGATTGTTTTCAGTAGGGTATAATTTATTCTGGGTTTGTTGTGAAACAGCCCTGTATTTGTACTGAACAGAGACCTTTTATTCTCCATTTTGTAGGGGGAAAAGCAACACCTCTTGGAACACCAGCAACCTCCCCACCTCCAACCAGCAACTCTGAGGAATGTACACCAGTCACAGGTGCTCCGCTAACACTGACACCCCACAAGAAGGCAAGCAGAAACTGACTTATAACTGTTACTGCCCCTTCTCATTATGTCTGTGCATGTTATTGAATTATGTTACTCTTGCAGAATGAATTCTCTGATCCGGGGAGGCAGCTGCTCAGCAAGGGAGATAAGAGCACTGGTAAGATGCTCTGTTGTCATCTTTCGCGTATTACTATGCAGTGTTTACCATTTTGGGGGATTTGCAAACATCTGCAGATTAAAATTAGGACTGCTAGTACTGTTTTACACATCTGTGTAGTTTCTGTTGCTCAGGCTGTTTGCCACTAGAGGCCCCTAGTTACCTTCTGATCAGCCAGCAGTTTCACTGTATTCCATTGAGCTCCAAGAACCCTTAGGGATGTACATACACTGTGTATATTTTAAAGACCCATGCACAATTAACAGTGCAGCACATGATATTGCTCAAGAAAAGTATGATAATAGTAACCATATAAAACGTACGTTTTTTTTCGTAGAGTTGATATACCATAAGGCACATACTGTGTGAAACCTGACCTCTGTTTTTCTTGCATTAAGACGAATCACCAAAGACGCAGAAGACCGTGTATTTGAGTGAGCTTCCAGATATTATTGGTGATTTTGCGGCAGACCACAATAGCACTGAGGAAGGTTAGGTTTGGATGCTTAGTATTTTATTATATATGATAATGAAGATCCACACTGTGCTGATTAATAGGTTGATATGGAAATATATGTGCTTAGTTTTAAAGAGAACATGTGCCCAATGCTTGATTTTAGCAGTACTTTCACTGCTGCTCTCATATTGAGCCCCAGGAGATGCTTTCGGTAATAGTAACAGAACAAGATATAAGCACCTATAAAACATTCATGATATGAACATTTTAAAAACTGTTAATAAAATAAAAGATACATTTACTGCAAAAATTCTCAGAAATCCAAATTTACATTACGTTATGTGGGAAAGTATGTGTTGCCTTTACTAAATTCACAATCCATTGTTCTGGGCACTTTTGACAAATTAAGGGTCAGGGCACACTTTCAGATTCAGGGAGATTAGTCGCCCGGCGACTAATCTTCCCGAGCTACCTCCCGCCAGCTAGAATGTAAATCTCCGGCGAGATGGCACTTGGAGCAACTCACCCTAAGAATTAGATGTTTTCCCAAACTAACTTGTTAGAAATTCACCCCTCCTACAGTTGGTACTTAAACTATTGGCACACAATGTCCCATTGATGTAGCTGAGATAAACTTTCTGGCAGACTGTGGCAGGTAAAACAGCAGTAGACGCTGTGTGCCATGGGTCTGTTTTGGTTGCCCATGTGTCTTATTTTTTGTCTCCCATTTCAGAAATAAAGAAAAATGGTCACGGTAGGTTTTTGTTTTTAACACTCCACTGGAGAGAGGTAAAGTTGGATAAAAGGCTAGGGACCACAGGTTTTGCCCACATGGTGATGGATGGGGTGGGAACAACACTTGAAAATGAACATCTCCTTTTTCTGATACTTCCAAGTGCTTATTGCAATTAGATGCTAAAGGGACCTTCTAATTCATTTAATGAGAATAAAGAAATCCTTATTCCTACGTAAGACCCACATGCAGGAGCCGAGAGGCAACTTTAAAAGCTTTCCCATTTGGTTGTTTAGTAGACTTGCACATGACAGCGTCCTGGTTCGACAAGCATTACTTCTTTTAATTACAATATAGATGCTCAACAAATAATTGCAATATACCCTAGATGATATAATACAGTAATTATTATAGATTATTCTATTTTGAACTGGCATAATGTTCATTTTCGAACATAGCTGACAAAAGATTTATTCTTTTTCACCTGGTGCACACTTCTCTTCAATATGCTTTTATTCCATGTGTTTATAAAGAGGAAATGTGTCCATTAAGCAGGGTGTCAAGTTTATCATCTTGTAAACATTTTAGGTTACCAGGTGCACAGACTGTTCTTTCTTTGCATATTTGTATTCATGTCCATGAATGGGAACTACTCAGAAACAACCATGATGGCTGCATCTGCAAGATTCCGCTCCGTATGTACAAATGCAGATTTATATAATGCATAATTGCACTGCTGTGTTCTCTCTTTACAGCTGCTATATGCCAGGAGCTGTCTCAGATCACCATGCCTGACCCTGAGCCTACCGTGCTAAGAGGAGGTTTTGATTCCCCTTTCTCTCTCCGCTGTGACAGTCAGCCCGGCTCTCAGAAAAAGCTTACCTCCTATAGTGTTGGCCACATCTCTGAACATTCAGCCACCGACAAGCTCCAGTATAATGTGTCCCACGACAACTCCAAACAGGCGTTCACTCCCATTGAACCACCCAATGGCACAGACATTGCAACAGACTCAGGGAAGCCGTCATCTAACAACTCTTTGCCCAGCGCTCTGGACATCTTCACACCTCAGGTTCAAAAAAATTCATCATGTTTCAGCTTGGCTCCCTATGAGCATCTCTTTGAGCTGGCGTTGCCCAAAACCGCTAACATGTTCGTCTGCAAGAAGACAGAGGAGCTGTGCAGGAGAGGCAAGGGAAACCTTGAGGAGTTTGCCTTTTCCATTTCTCCAGCGGAGGTGCTTGACCGACTCATTCAATTGGGAGCAGATGCCCACACAAAAGAGCTAAGCAAGTAAGGAAAGTGCTTGTTACTGCTCCCACCTATGTGCCTGAAAGGGCATTATGTAATAAAAAGTTCTGTAAGTCGGCCTCCAATCAGCAGGCAGAATTTACTGGTCTCTTCTTTTAAAGCAAAAAACTTATTACTCACCAAGGCTGCTGCATTGGGGCAAACATTGTGCCTATTGTTACATATGGGGGCATGTATTTATTCTACTTCTTCAATAATCCCTACTAGGCTCTTGGGTAAAACCATAAACTGCTTTAATACTGGATGACAGCAGCGTTACCCTGTACATTACTCTATAGCAGTAACTGTGCACATACCTGGGCACAGTTACTCTATAGCAGTAACTGTGCCCAGGTATGTTCTGCTTTTCCTGGTTTTCCAGTGATGCAATGGTTTGGGATGCAGTATCCCTAACTATGCATGTGGCAGGTGCAACACAAGCCACGTAGCACCTATCAGTATGAGAATGACACTCGTACTGATCCTAAAGCCTAAACTTTTGTTAAGAATGTTTTATTATCCTCCTTCCATTCCATTGCTGTTTCTAACACTGAAATTCTTTCAGCAGGTTGTCTTTACCCAGCAAAGCCGCTGACTGGACTCACTTTGGTGGTAAGTTTTTCCATGCAAGCAACTAGAGACCTACAACCTGTTGGTCTCTTGCTGAGCTACACATCATCCTATTGCTTGTTGGTGGGATGATGCCAATTCAGTTGGAGATCCACAGGTTACAGTGCAAATCTTGAAACAAATTTATATAGTGCAGACACCTTTCAGCAGCACTTTACAGAGTTTATACAGCATTCTGGTCAGTTCCTGCCCCAGTTGAGCTTACAACTAAGGTCCCTATCACATTACCATCAGTGCCTGCCCCAGCGAGTTTACAATCTATTACATCCCCATCAGTCACTGCCCCCATGGAGCTTACAGTCTAAAGTACCTATCGCATTTACACACACTAGGGGCATGTTTAGCCATGGCCAGTAAACCTGCCTGTATGCTTTTGGAGTGTGGGAGGAAACACTCACGCAGACATGACAAGAGCATACACACCTATTTAGAGAAATAGAAAGAATATAAAACGCTGCTTAAATAGTATAAAGAAGTTCTACACCCCCTTGATAATGGCAGGATCCCCGCCAACGGATGAGATTCATGTTCTTCGCAACCAGTTGGTTCTACTTCACAACCAGCTTTTGTATGAAAGGTTCAAAAGGCAGCAGCACGCCCAGCGCAACCGCCGCCTGCTGCGAAAAGTGATCAAGGTGACTTCACTGGAGGAACAGAATGCTGCTATGGTGAGCTTGGAAGGCATTTTGGGAGAATATTTAGGTTTTGGACTGTTCACTCTTTGCTACAATGCTTTTTGCCCCGTAGAAAAACCAGTTAAAGCTGCAGGAGGTGGATATGCACTCTATCAAACAGAGCCTCTTCCAGGAACAGACACGCTACCGGCAGCTTCAGGAAGAGCGCGACTCTGTGGCCACTCAACTGCGCAGCCAGATCCGTCAGCTCCAGCACGACCGAGATCTCTTCTATAACCAGAGCCAGGAACTGCAGGTGGGTAACTGCTCCCATCTAGTCATAGCAATCAGGCTTGAATTTGGTGCAAATAGGAAATGGTATGGGATCTGCTATACACAATACCTGGGTCATGGCGTTTTCCACCACAAAGGATTTAACACCAGAATAGATTTATGCAGCTTAGTCACCATCAAATTCAAGGTACTGTAACATGTTACAGAGAAAAAGGAAATATATATATATATATATATATATATATATATATATATATATATATATATATATATATATATATATATATATATATATATATATATATATTTGTATAATTCTATTACAATGCACTATATACTATTTCGGAGATGTCCTTGCCATTATTCAGAGCTTTCTAGATATCCAGTTTCCAGATGAGAGATCCCATACCTGAGTATGTCCATATGACAGGCCAGTTCTGTTGACTGTGAGATACTTGCAATAATGTTTGCTTTCTTTGGTCGTGCTTTGCACAGGAGCAGTATCTATGCTGTTCGGTGTCGGCCAGTAAAATCTCAACTCTCTGCCTTTGTATCAGACCAAGCTGGAGGATTGCCGCACCACCATTGCAGATTTACGTCTGGAGGTGAAACAAGCCAATAATAAAGTGTGCCATACGGAGCTCCGTCTGAGCCAGGTTTCTCAAAAGGTGAGCAAACCTCATCCCCTTTTCCTTTAGCCTTACACCAATTCCATTGTCATGTTCCCATTGCTTACACTATATCTTGCCTTCAGCTCTCCAACAGTGAGTCTGTGCAGCATCAGATGGAGTTTCTGAACCGTCAGCTCCTGGTTCTGGGAGAGGTGAATGAGTTGTATGTGGAGCAGTTGCAGCAAAAGCAGACAAATAGCACAAAGGTATGGGGTGCTGGTACTTGCAGCATTAGTCCTTTTACACCCCACTGCATTTTAATAATGGTGGAAAATAATGTAATTTTATCTGGGCAGGAAGTAGAGATGTTGCAGACTTCATTTAAAAAGGACCTGGAGAAGGCCCGATTGAATGTTGTGCAGCTGTGTCAGAGGCTAGAGTGCACCCAGAAACGTATAGTGGAGCTGGAAGCTCAGCTGGCCAAGAAAGAATCCCTGTTTCAAGAACAGAAAAAATTCTTGGAGCATGTTAAAGGGAAGAGCAGGTAAGTGGTTTTCATATAACAGTTTGCAGTATGTTTCAGATCACTGTCTTTTCTGTCACTTCCATCTTGCTTTATGGCAGTTTGAAAATTAGTTTTGCAAGGTCAGACCATTTTTTCTTTATGGGAAAGGCTACTTGAAATTTACAGCACTGCTCTCTAGGGGCAATTTAGTGAAAGCAAAAAGATAGGTTAAAAGTACTTGGATTTTACAACCAGCACATTGGAATTCCTGTATAAGGAGCATCAGACTTTTTTTTTTAATTGGGTGGAGAAGAGAAACTACTGGTTGTGTACTGTGGCTAGTTTGCATACATCAAGGTACCTACATCCTGCCAGTTCTAATAGAACAGAATTATAATTCCCAGCATCCCATTTTGTAGGTTATACTTGATCAGTAGTGAGAAAAGATACAGGTCACTGATCGAGGCACATTTCACCCCTGTTATATAACTTATAACAATGTTCTGTACTCAGAGGCCAGCTGCAAGCAGCGGAGAGCCGATACCTTGCTCAGAAGAGGATAAGCCAGGTCTTTGAAGTCAAAATCCTCAGTCTGTACAACAGGTTGGAGAAGGAAGGGCTTTTGAAAAGTCAAAGTGAAGAGAAGGCGGAGACGGCAGAAGCTGCAGAAGAAAGGTAAGATGCTTGAAGAAATGCAGACTATGTTAACAAATAATATTTTTCAGTTATGGGTTGTGTAAAAAAGAAATACATTTTGAGATCCATGCACTGTTTGGTCACCTACAACCTGGACCCAATCTGACTTATCCAATCTTTGTTCTGGTCAATGGAGACCTGTCCAGCTAGGACTGCTTTAGCTCTCTAGTATGGTTCTCGTTTGACTGGATTTTCCCAACATTGACAATTCTCAGGCAGATTCATTAGGCAGGTCGCCTGGAAGCCCCATACATGGACTTAATCTATAACTGCAGTTATATCTTCAGACCAGCAGAGGGAGTATAGGAGCCTCATCAAAACAGTCCAGTTTCCTGTTGAACACTGCACAGTGCATAATTATACTTCTATACTGATCATGGTTATATATTGCATGCACCAATGTGGCTGGCCACCATGCAATATGTAGAGAGACAGTCCCCATTTGGCTGATAACCCCACACTGGGATTTTCATGGAGTTATTTGTTGGTTTTCTCTTTTGGTTAGTAACTTATTGGTGCTTTAACTTGACAAGTTAATTGGTCAAATCATCCCATGTGTGGAAGACTTAACTGTGCTGAACAGATATCAGTAGAGTTGGCCCATCATTTGTGGCTCGTACACTGGCAGCTATGCCGTAAAGATAACTGATAAATGTGTCTCCTCCTCCAGGTGTGACCTCAACATTGCAAGTGTTTACAGTCCTGATGTTGGCGTTATAGAAGAAGTCAATGGTAGTAGTGAAAATAATTTGCCTGCCAACCGCACAAGCTCGTCTAGTAGCCCGAGCAGCAGCACCCTCTCCACCCCAGAAAAAGGCACAAATTTGCAGCTCAGCCGTCGGCAGTTACTAGAGATCCCTTCCAGTGGCCACTTGACTATCGGCTCATACCCCAACGCCAAAAGTTTCCTCGGCATCCGGGCTCGCGAGCTGTTCCGCAACAAGAGCGAGAGCCACTGCGACGAGGAAAGCATCAGCAGCCTCTCGGAGATTCTGAAAACTGAACTCTGCCAGGAGCTTATCCCAGAGACGAACGTGGGCGACTCCCCCCAAAATCCAGATTGTGTGAGGGATCTTCAGATCATGGACTATGACTAATCCTCCAGCCCCGTCATGACCCTGAGTTGGGAGGCAAGCAATCAGTGTTAAAAAGTCCTTCTGGCTCCTGGCTTTAAGGTGGTCTGGACCCTGTTAATAAAACCAATCTCACTACTTCTGCAGTGCAATGGTAGCAGACTTTCCAAACTGGAAGGTAACGTCACAAATGACAATTTTCTTTTGTTACCATCATCTCAGTCTTTTTTTCCCCATTCCCTATTCATTTCCTCCCATATGCAGGTATTGATGTGAGAAACTCGACACTTTGTAGACTCTGCCTAATCAGCAGGACAGTATATGCTATTTACCCTCTCCCATTCCCTCCATAAACATGGTCATTTTTTTTGAGAGCACTTTCTGGCTTGTAACAAGTAGACCTAGTACTACATTTTCTTTTTGTTGTTTTCTCTAATCATAACCGGCTCCCTGACACATCATTTGGCTATAGATTGACCAACAGTAAAATTCCAGCTTTAAATAATTTTTTTTTAAATGACCCCTTTTAGCACTGAAATATGGCAGCTCCAGCATGTGGTTCGTTTAAAAGTGACCTTACCAATAACAATAGCAGGATGCCAAATAATAAGGGACCAAGTTAGGGGCTTTCCTTATTCAGTGAAAGACTTGCACCGGTCTCATAATAACCCTCAGCTCTGGCTGCGCCACTGCCTTCAGATCCTCGCAATTTCACAACCTGTTGGTAACGAAGGGTTTTATTATGGATCCTTCCCTCTCAGCGGAGGTTAGATATACAGGACAGGAAGGGGTTGATTTCTAATGATGACATTTTGCACTTTGAGAGAACCCATTCTTAGGAAACACTAGAGCGTATCCTGTGAACCTTTATATACCACAGTATCATGTTCATATTTATATAGAAGGCACACGCAAATGCTGGCATCATGAGCAGCCCTCGACTTGCAAGGCTTAACAACGTCAAAAAATCTGACTCCGGTAAATCTGTATAATTTATTTAGAATAGCAGGCGGTTTTTTTTCCCTTTTAGTTTGTGTATAGTCATAAAGTACCTTTTTTTTTTTTTGTAGATAACACACTTAATTTTAAAATGTTTGATGTAATGATATACATCCATGTATTACATGAGACCCGAGTTGCGTTAAGCCCCCCTGTGGACGCGTCGGGCGTGTTTGATTTAACATTAAAACTAAGACAGAATCTTTGACATACAAACGTGAGCACCAACCGCTGCTAAACGCTTGACACGCTTGTAATCGATCTCATTTACAGAATGACATTGGTTTATTTAACCTATGAAGATTGCCAAAGAGCGATTGGACACCATCCTGTTCCAATGTTGCCTTTAAAGTCGAAGACTAACAATGTTTAGTGTTTGCTCTTTCTTTATCGCGGTCATTCACATGAAGTTCTCATTTCCTTCTTTCTGACATCTACCTTTAAACTGCCCCCCAATAGTGTATGGTCGTGATCTGGGCAGCTCCCGCATTACCGTTTCTTTTGCTTCCTCCCTCCAAGCCAGCAGTTTGTGCCCCATGGTTGCCACCCCACGTTTCATGGTATGCTAGCCAGAATTTCATGATTGCTACGAGTCAGGTCACAGGATGAAAAAAAAAGTGGGATGCTAAGACTCAATGCTGTCTTCGCCAGGATGCCCAGAAATGTTTAAGACTATTAGCTTGTGTTTAACTGTGAACAAATAAAACAAACCATTGTTTTGCACTATTACCTGAGTTTTTTTGGATTTCAATTTCACAGAAGTATCGGTTTTTCGGGGCTTGGAAAGCCTGAGCTGTGGCAAAATACAATCTGACTACATAGACCCCCAGCAGCCAAAATCTATTCCTCAGTGAGACTCCAGTTTAATGTTATTGTTACTATTTTATTTCATATCTTTCTCTTTAAGCCCTTTCCTCTCGTTTGTGCAGTTTCTTATTCACATCACTGCCTGGTTGCTAGGTTAAATTGTACCCTAGCTACCGCATTCTGAAATTCCAAGCTGGAGAGCTGCTAAATAATTCTAACTGTGGATTACCCTTTTAAGAATTCCCTAATAGAATGTGGATTGATACTTATTCTACAATTAACAGAGCGGGACACACTACTTAGGGCTCTCCTGCACATTGTTTAATGAAGGAATGATGGACTTCCACTGCAAAACAGGAGTTTTCACATGTAATGGTAACCTAAAAAGACAAAGAGAGAATGATAGGATTTAAGAATAGTCGCAATCCACAGTCATTATGCCTTATAATACATGAGTGATGCTCAGAGTTCCCTGTATAATTTAGCTTGCAGCCTTGTGCCTTTATATGGTAACAGAACCCCTTAATTACTTCTGATATCCTTATCATTTACAGTAGGGGGTACATTACCCCTTATAATACATGAGTGATACTCGGAGTTCCCTGTATAACTCAGCCTGCAGCCTTGTGCCTTTATATGGTCACAGAACAACCCCTCAGTGACTTCTAATATCCTTATCATTTACAGTTGGGAGTACTTTAACCCCCCCCAAAGCAAAAAAAAAAGTCCATGCACCCGGCAAACAATTTCTTGTTTCCTTTTCTACTTCCTTTTTAAAGCCAAACCATGCCAGCTAAGATAAGTTGTATTTCAATCACATTGGCTATATTTGTTTTTTTAATACTTTTTTTTTTTTTTTCCTTTGGAAAGGTGCAGAATTTTTCCAAACCAGCGTTCAACAAATAGGCATTATTATCCAAGTATTCTTCTCCTAGACTGGTGATGTAATGATGTAAGGGTCTATTACTCTTACATCAGAACTTCATTATCTGTGTATTTCCATTGATACAGAACTATTACATGCCTTGGAAGAAGTATTCTGCATCTATACCAACAGATTTGTAACCATAAGATGTTGCTGTTTAGTTTAAAGTCTTTATTTATAAACACCCCCACTTTACAAACCAAGCAAATGCATAGGACAGTAATGTGCAAATACAGATATACAAAAAACAAAACAAGTGTTGTGCACACACAATATACTATACATTCTTGAAAAGACATTATACATTAATTTAACAGAGGGCATATACAAGGACAGTTATCATCAGGTCCCACATTTATATTTTTGATTGGGGGTTCACAAAAGCAGAAAAGAAAGTCTACAATTAGTGAGGGACCTAATAACTTGACTCCCTCCATGAGTTTAAGCTTCCTTGTCCTGTAAGGTACAAAGCTGGCATTTTAATTACACCAAATAATCACCATCTTTTAATAAATCCTACCCCATCTGTCCTAGTATAGTCCCATCAAAGCACACCAGGGTTCGGCACAGTTTCTAAGCCTAATGATGAAACAAGCCTGGTGAAATTGGGATCAGGTGCTACCAAGTGGAGGGATCATTATTCAAGAAGTGTAGAACCTTCCTGTTGGTCTCCAGGCTGGTTTCAGTGACTCCATATAGGATTTCTTTTTGGTGGCTCTAGTTTGCTGTCTGGCCACAGTCTGAACCCCGGTGGCTTCTTTATCATTGGCAGCCTTAGTTTCATTATGTTCTAAGTGTTTCTGACCACTTCCTGGGCGATGCGTTTGTGGCCCTGGCTTGTCCAGCTCTGCTGCGGCTTCCTTGAGTTTGTCTAGGACTATGGGAATCAAGCTGATGACGCCACCGTAGAAGTTTCTTGCCTCGTCACAACTGAGGTGGTTAATGACATCATGGGGGTATCTGCACAAGCAAAGGCACATGGTGAAAAGTGGGGGAGGGAGATTTACGTGAAACAGTAAACAACATAATCATGATAAATTCCAGGATGTTATTATTATTATGCATTGTGTTAATTATACCATGTTCTACAAATTCCTTGTAGATAGCGTCCTGCCTGGAATCAAACAAAGGACTGCAGTGCTAGGGGTCCTAGGTTCGATTCCGGGTTGGACACTATCTGCAACGAGTTTATACATTCTCTCCATAGCTATGGTTTTCCTCCTACACCCCTGAATTATGCTGGCCATAATAATATAGTAATATTGCCTATAGCAATACCACTGTACTGTGCTTTCTATGGAAAACAATATGGCAGCTACCACCCATACATATGAACAGAGAAGGAATATTCTATGAGCACAGTTTCATATGCAGGCTGCAATATAATTACATACTTGGCTCTCAGACCGGATAAGTCATTGGATGGGCTCAGCAGATCCACACAAGCATGCAGGAGAGCTGTTGCTGCCGCATTCTCGGGCTGCAGTTCATGCAGCTTCGTGCACATATCTACCAGATCCGAGCAGATGTCCAGGAACAACGTGAGAACGCGCCTATCGGTGCTGTTGTTGCAAGAAACGTCCAGGTATTTGCGGACCTAGTGACCCAAAATTGTACATGAGAAAAGTTTACTCCGGGCCACCAATCATTTTTGCGTAAATCTTATGATATCAGATGGTTTATAAGCTTCCTGTAATGAATAGAAAGGTGTTGAGCTTTGTTATAAATACTTTGTTATAAAGACAGCCTTATGCTTCTCAGTAGCAGCCCAGATCACACTGAGCATGTTCAGTGCCGCTGACACACAAAAGAGACCTAACAAGATCCAAGATGGGGAGCTGCTGGGGTCACCTTTGATGTCCTGGATCATTAGTGTTATAAAGCTGCTGAACTTTTGTGCTGGTACAGTAAGTTCAGTATATAAAATACAACATTTGTAGCTAGGTTTATATGCAAGCTTTAGTGCTCCTTTAAATTGTAACTTGGGATAGAATTTAAAAGATAAGGCTTGTTTCTTAAAAAAAAAAAAAAAAGATGATACAGGGAAATTCCAAATGAAATTACCTGGGCCAGAGTTCTCACAGGGTGGATCCTGTCGAGGGCGCTTTCACGGCAGCGCTCCAGAGCGGTTGTGAATGTGACTTGTTGCTGTTGGAAGAGCTTGTAGCGCTGCTGCAGGATTTTGAGAGCCTGTTTCGCCTCATTCATTCTGCTATCCATGTTTTTTTACAATCCTGGGGACAAAGGGAATAAAAAGTCAAAACACAGGCCAGGAAAAATGTATCTGCCAGATGATATAAACCTGCAATTGTTGCTAGAAAAACGTTTCTTCTGTGCATTGTAAGCAGCGGTCCTGTCCTGCTTTATGGCTGAGATTCTAGCTATCTGAATAACAGAGCATTCTGTCCCAGTGACTGCACAGATCCTATCTGATCCCCATTGTAAGCAGCAGTCCTGTCCTGCTTTATGGCAGCTGAGATTCTAGCTATCTGTATAACAGAGCATTCTGTCCCAGTGGCTGCACAGATCCTATCTAATCCCCATTGTAAGCAGAAGTCCTGCCCTGCTTTATGGCAGCTGAGATTCTAGCTATCTGTATAACAGAACATTCTGTCCCAGTGGCTGCACAGATCCTATCTGATCCCCATTGTAAGCAGCAGTCCTGTCCTGCTTTATGGCAGCTGAGATTCTAGATATCTGTATAACAGAACATTCTGTCCCAGTGGCTGCACAGATCCTATCTGATCCCCATTGTAAGCAGCAGCCCTGCCCTGCTTTATGGCTGACCCACTAAGCTCACAATTTAGTAGTTAGGCAAGAGAAGGCTGACGGAATGCCTATTGTGATCTTACCTTTTAAGCGCCCTGAGCAACGTTCCTTCTCCCCCTGCCTGTGTGTGTTTATTTGGAGTGTGAGCATGTTGGTGTCATTGCTTTGGCTGTTTCCTAGAGATGGGGACACCCCCAGCAACCCATACGCTTTGTTAGCAACCAGTTTGTGGTATGCACATGGTTCATGCTTCCACAATCCTCATTTAATGTTGTACAGCAGGGAGAGGTCAGACTGCTGTGTTATCTGTTTAACCCTTTGTCTACCAATAATGGACAGTAACAGGTCTGACATGATCTTTCGGCAGTTGTACTTCAAAATCAAATATAGGGACACACCTCTGCTCTCTACTTTCCCATTATTGCCCTACTGTTTTGGCTCTACTTCTGCCATCCTGTTATTCTGCGTGCACCATGACCTTATGCTGCTATATTGTCCTACTGTCTCCATCTTGCTCTTCTGCGTCCATCTTATCCTACTGTCTCCATCTTGATCTTCTGCTTCCATCTTGCCCTACTGTCTCCATCTTGATCTTCTGCTTCCATCTTGCCACACTGTCTTCATTATGCTCTTATGCTTCCATCTTGCCCGGCAGTCTCCATCTTGATCTTTTGCTTCCAACTTACCACACTGTCTTCATCTTGATCTTCCGCTTCCATCTTGCCACACTGTCTTCATTATGCTCTTATGCTTCCATCTTGCCCGGCTGTCTCCATCTTGATCTTTTGCTTCCATCTTGCCACACTGTCTTCATTTTGATCTTCTGCTTTCATCTTGCCATACTGTCTTCATTATGCTCTTCTGCTTCCATCTTGCCATACTGTCTTCATTGTGCTCTTATGTTTCCATCTTGCCATACTCTCTCCATCTTGATCTTCTGCTTCCATCTTGCCCTACTGTCTCCATCTTGATCTTCTGCTTTCATATTGCCCTACTGTCTTCATTATGCTTCCATCTTGCCCTATTGTCTCCATCTTGATCTTATGCTTCCATCTTGCCATACTCTTTCTGTCTTGATCTCATGCTTCCATTTTGCCATACTGTCTCTATCTTGAGCTTCTGCTTCCATCTTGCCCTACTGTCTCCATCTTGATCTTTCACTTCCATCTTACCCTACTCTCTCCATCTTGCTCTTCTGTGTCCATCTTGCCCTACTGTCTCCATATTGCTCGTCTTTTCTTCCTGCCCTATCTCCGTATTGCTCTTCTGCTTCCACCTTGCCCTGCTGTCACTATCTTGTTCTTTTCTTTCCATCTTGCCCTACGGTCTCCATTTTGCTCTTCTGCTTCTATCTTGCCTTACAGTCGCCATCTTGCCCCACTCTTAATATCATTGGTCTCCTAGGCTATGAGCTGTCAACCTGACAACTCTACCAATATTATCAACCCATCAATAATAACAGGTACAAGACTTTGAGTCTTCTTTACCAGTAATTTTGATAAGTTATTCTATTTATCACCCTTTGGGGCTCTAAGTATGTCTGTGGCCCTATCCCACCCAGGCTCATTAACATTGGTTCCCAGGTTGCCCTGCAGCCACACAGCCTTTGTTATATGAATAAATGTAATGTTCCTGCTTATGCGCCTAATGCAGAAACAGCGCCTTTGTTCTGCTACTTCTGATCCTCACAGACTTGTGTTACACCAGTATAGACACCAGGCAGTCGGCTTTGATGGGGGGAATAAGAAGAGCTGTGGGTTTTTGAACTCTTTCAAAGTCTGGATATCAAACAATTTCACAGGCTAAATGTGTCTTGCACGTGAGCAGAAGAAAAGCAGCTCTCATAGAGTCTCTTTTCTCAACGAGAGGAAGGGCTGTATCTGAAAACAAACCGGGATGGAAACACCGACTTTGTTTTGCTGCTGGACGTTGCTATTTACTGACTGTACAGAAGGTGTTGTGCAATGGGATCTCATGTGTTTATGAATGGGGCTATTGACTTTACAGTATTTACAAAGCGTAATTAACAGGAAGATGGGAGGAATTTATTGCAACTGAAACTATAGAGGGGGGAAAATATTCACTTTTAACGCTTGTGCAACAGTACATTCCTAAATTAAAGGCATAGCAACACCTGATCTAGTCATCTGCCCCCCAGCAAAGGATCAAACCACATAGGGAGGCCTGACATTCAAACAACACTGGTTTCTAGGGTAAGTGGAACCCTAGCAACCAGACAGTTTAAACCCCGAACTGAAAAACTGCAGAAAAATATATTAATTCAAAAACCACAAAAGACTACACAAAGGAAAGATTAATTTGTGCAAGAATTCCACTGCTTACAGGTATGTGATCTGTTATCTGGAAACCTGTTATCCAGAAAGCTCCAAATTACAGGAAGGCCGTATCCCATAGACTCCTCAAATAAGGCAGATTTTTTAATACTGATTTCCTTTTTCTCTGTAACAATAAAACAGTAGCTTGTACTTGGTCCCAACTAAGATATAATTAATCCTAATTGGAAGCAAAACCAGCCTATTGGGTTTATTTAATATTTAAATTATTTTTAAGTAGACTTAAGGTACGAAGATCCAAATAAAGGTATCTGGAAAAACTCCAGGTGCCAAGCATTCTGGATAACAGGTATGGGACAAACTTGATCCCATCCCTGCATATAATGAAAAGATATTAGAGGGAAACAAATAATCCACCAAACTGGAAAACAGAAAAGATAAAGCAGGTAACTCAGAGACCACAAATAAATTAACTACAGTTACACATTTGCCTACTGTCAGGAGCATGAACTTACTTGCAAGGGATCAGCCTTCGGGGGATTTTCCTGTTTTCTTTCGCTAGAAAGTTGGTATTTTCAGTTATGTGGACTGAACCATCCTTCCATTATAATAGGAGAGCAAAGTACAAGGATGATATTCAGATTAGGCAAGAGGAGGTACCTTCTGGGTCTAATTGAGTAGAATGGACCCAAACCCTGCAAACTGCACTCACAGGTTTAACCACTGACACTTACTACTGATCCTCTACCTCTGTAGGCAGCGTCAGACTGGGCCAGCAGGACACTGGGGAAAAACCTGGTGGGCCTCACCGGCCCAGACGCGCTCCACAGAGCCTGATCTTCCCCCCGCCCAATCGCGTAAAGATGATACACTGGAGAAGGGCACACAAGAGGGGGGTTTGTTGCGACTAGTGAAGGGGGCCTGTGGGGGGGTGTTGGACCCTGATGCGGCAGCCCAGTTGGGCCCTGACCCCCCAGTCCCACTCTGTCTATAGGTTCTAATCTGGGCCACTAAGATACCAGAAAAACTCTTGGTGGGCCCTCCTGCTTCTAACCATTTAGCCTATTTCATGGTCATTCCTTATTTCTGTAGGCTAAATAGATGGAAGGATAGTGTATTGCATGTAAAGAAAAAAAAGATTATGAGAATAAAGAGTTTGAGCGAGTAGAGGAGGAATAATTTTTTGGACACTGAGGTAATGGTTTAATGTTTTCTGGTAGGCCCCTGGCATCCCAGTCTGATGCTGGCTGTAACCTTTGTGCCAGTCAGGAGGACGGGTCCCCTGAAACAGTCAAGAAACACTTCACTAGCGGTGCGGTGGTATTTTTTTCGGGAAAAGGTGGCAACGCTAGGTACAGGGAGTCCTGGTGGAGCCTTGTTACCCCACCTCTGCTCCACATAGTAGAACTCCCAGAAACCCCACCCATTCAGTACTAAAACCCTAAAATAATCCACTAGGGGCAACTCAGACAGAGGAGCCAAATAAAACTAATTTCCAGAGATATTCAAATAAAACTAATTTCCAGGGATTTTCAATTTCAACCCCTTCCCTTTTCCCAGTGAAAGTATAGTTGCCAGTGCTGCCTGACTTAAAGTTAAACTGATGCCAATGGTATTAAAAGGCAAAGGAGAATAAAATATAGGCAGGCTGGTATTTTTGTTTTATTGTTTTCATAAGTGACCAACTGCATGGAAGCTGCTCCGTGATATCATGTGAAGTATATATAATATATATTTTATTATTATAGAAACCAATTATTTTCTTTTGTGACTCGTTTTATTTAATTATAAAAACTTTAATGCCAGAAATTGATGGGTCACATTCAAGGGAACATGGTACAGTTCATTATCTGCGGCGCATGCGCCGTGAGAGCGCGCTGGCAACGGTCCCGGAGTGATGACGTAGAGCGAGTCCTTAGGAACGCGGGTTGCCTAGGGGACCGCCACTCGTGGGAGGTTGCTAGGTAGTTGCTGCACTACACGGGGGCCTACAGCCTGGGAATTCCATAGAAGCAAAAGAGCGGACATGGACGCCACAAGGAAACCTCTGCGAATTCCCCCAGCTATGGCGGTGTATGCGGAGGAGCACGGGGTGTTTGATATTATTCAGGTGAGGGGGAGAGACCTGCTCATATAAAGTAAGCAGTGTAGGGACTACAGCTCATTACTCCACTGGGAATGCTGGGAGCTGTAGTTTTATTTATAGCTGGAAAACGTATTGTTATATTCTGCCTTATTTGTGTGTTAGGTATTCTCATCAAATACATGAGTGGCCTGTAGCCTGTGCCAGCTGTTGTTTGTACAATGCTGGGAGTTGTAACATTAGCTGCAGATGGTACATCCCTAATTAAAGGGGCTGTTCTCCTCCCAACACTTTTTCCAACACTGCTTTCAGACCGTTCCCCAGAAATAAAGACTTTTTCCAATTACTTTCTATTTTCTGTGTGTGACTGTTTTTCTATTATTGAAGTGTAAAGTTTTATTTTTCACCTTCTGAAGCAGCTCTGGGAGCGGGGGGTCACCGACTCTTTAAACTGTTCTAAACTGATACATTCAGTTGTTACATTTCTTATGTTTGTCCCTTCTGAGCAGAGTCCCTGGGTTTCATTAGAGGCAGCTGTTAGAACTGATAAAATGCTTGTTGATATTCCAGAGATGCTGCTGAGAAATGGATCAACTAATGGAGCAAACTGTAAGGCTGGAACTACACGATGCGTCTTCATCAGATCCGACGCGCTGAGAGGAAACGGATGTGACAACGCGGATGCGACAAAAATAAGGTAATAGAAATGTCGGACCTTGTCCCTGCGTGCATCCGACACGACTGTCATAAAAGAAGCAATGTGCAGCGTTTGCATCTGACAGTTGTGTCGGATGCATGCAGGGACAAGGTTCGACATTTCTATTACCTTATTTTTGTCGCATCCGCATTGTCACATCCGTTCCCTCTCAGCGGGTCGGATCTGATGAAGACGCATCGTGTAGTTCCAGCCTTACAGTTTAGAGTCTGCACCTGAATTACTGAGCTGCCTGACTCAAACACCAGAGACAGGAACATTAAAGGAGAAGGAAAGGTTAAAACGAAGTAAGCGTTATCAGAAAGTTCCACCTAAATACACCAGTAAGCCCTCAAAGTAATGTTGCTCTGAGTCCTCTGTCAAAAGAAACACCACATTTCTTTCCTTCTATTGTGTACTCATGCGCTTCTGTATCAGACTTCCTGTTTTCATCTTAAACCTCCAGGGCTAGGGCTTGAGCATGCTCAGTTTGATCCTCTCTCCCCCTCCCTTCTGTGCTGTAATTTGAGCCCAGAGCAATAAGTGAGCAGGGAAAGACTCGGGCAGGAAGTGATGTCACAACAAGCTAATATGGCAGCTGCTATCCTAAACAAACCGCTTTTAGTGCTTTTTTTACTCAGGTATGGTAAAACATTCTACAGAATAAATATGGTGTTATAGCTTGCACTATTGCAGCTAATCTATTGGCAATAAAATGCCTCCATAGCTTTCCTTCTCCTTTAAACTTTAAATGTTGTTTTTGGGAAAACGGTATAGAATAAAAGATGGAAAGTAATTAAAAAAGGTCTTTGTTTATGGGGAAAATCTGAAACTAAACTGACAAAAAGTGTTTGGAAGGTTAACAACCTCTTTAATGTATATAATCCCTGAGATGGGGCCCTGCATGTCTTGCATTGGCAGCTTCCTTCGCTCCAGCCCAGTGGCCCCTGCAGCTAGTGATGTAACTATAGGAACAGCAGACCCTGTGACTGATGGGGGGGGCAGGACTTTTAGGGGCCCCACTAATAAGCAGTTATTATTGCCAAACTTTTGGGCACCCTGTATTCACTTTGCTGTGGGGCCCAGTGAGTTATCATTGGCCTCATTGAGATCTCAGTGACTGATTGTTCACTTCAAAAAAACAAAAGTGTTCTTATTGGGTCTTGAAGGGAGTGTGCCGTCATAGGTGGGGTTTTGTCATTATGGGAGTGGTCAGGGTGTGTCACATGGGCCAGGGCATTTTTGATTTGGAGATGTAGATTATTATGTTAGATTATTAACACTTAGCTGCTCTTTCTTACCAGAAAATGGTGGAGAAGGTTCTAGTGGACAGACCCGAAGACCCAATCCAGTACATGATTGATCATTTATCCAACGATAATGATGATGGTAAGGTTACTCTCTAGCAAACCAGCAAAATTCACTCGTATACAACTTCATTACAAAGGATACAGTGATAAGGGTGGTCAGCAGAATTTGGCATCACAATGAGTAGTGTTGTTTTTATGAAACTGCAAACATATTACTCAGCGCTGTTCCATGAAAGGGCCTCCTTATCGCATGACAAGGTTATAGATATCGGAAAGAATTGGTATGGGATCCATTATCCAGAAGCCCGTTATCCAGAAAGCTCGGAATTATGGAAAGACCGTCTCCCATAGACTCCATTATAATCAAATGATCCAAATTTTTAAAAATAATTTATTTTTCTCTGTAATAATAAAACAGTAGCTTGAACTTGATCCCAACTAAGATATAATTAATCCTTATTGGAAGCAAAACCAGCCTATTGGGTTTATTTAATATTTTCATGATTTTCTAGTAGACTAAAGGTATGAAAATCCAAATTACAGAAAGATCTGTTATCTGGAATACCCAGGTCCCTATCTATCTATATTTCTGTCTATCTACAGGCCCTTGGACACCTAAAAAAAATATGGCCCTGGAAAATGTATGTACAATATTTGTGCGTACTGTATATCCTGATGATATTTTGCATCGGTTCCAATTAAGCATGAGACGGAAAACAGAGATCTGGGTACATTTAGAGTTTTGCTGTTCAGGAATTAAGGATATGCCAAGGGTGGAGATGTTGGGAGCTATGAATGTTTAATGCATCCCAGTCCCCATGTGAATGGCTGTCTTGCTTTAAGCCCTAGTAATGATGGCTCACTTCCTGCCCTCGCTGCTCACTTCCCATGTAGCTGGTATCTGTGGGTTAGTAAGTGGCTGGATTACATTTAACGAATTCCATACTCAGCAGCAGTTCGGATAAAAGCCTGGCAGGTGTGCCTTGTTTACTACATGCAGAATGCTGAATATATCGGCAACACCGAGTCCAGGGTTTAGGGATCTGTTGTTTAATATAGTTCAGTGGCTGCAAAAACCTTCCCAAATCTGACCCCAGTTAACCTTAAAGAAAGGTTGTCAGGGTTTCCTGAGAGTAAATAAACATATATATATTTTCAATCTCATTCATGTGACCTTCTGGCTGGAACCTCCGAAATCCTCTAAGGAGACAGCTTGGGAGCCATTGTCTTATAGCTTAAAAGGATTCTGTCATGATTTTTATATGGTGTCGTCTTTATTTCTCAATTACACAGTTTACATGGCAAATAATTCACTCTACAATATAAAATTTTATTCCTGAACCAACAAGTGTATTTTTTTTAGTTGTAATATTGGTGTGTAGGTGCATCTCAGGTCATTTTGCCTGGTCATGTGCTTTCAGAAAGAGCCAGCACTTTAGGATGGAACTGCTTTCTAGCAGGCTGTTCTTTCTCCTACTCAATGTAACTGAATGTGTCGCAGTGGGACCTGGATTTTACGATTGAGTGCTGTTCTTAGATCTACCAGGCAGCTGTTATCTTGTGTTAGGGAGCTGCTATTTGATTACATTCCCATTGTTCTGTTGTTAGGCTGCTGGAGGCGAAATTGCAGTACAAATTGCAGTACAGCAGTAAAGAGTGATTCAAGTTTATCAGAGCACAAGTCACATGACAGGGGCAGGTGGAAAAATGACAATATGTCTAGCTCCATGTCAGAAATTTAAAATTAAATATAAAAAAATCTGTTTGCTCTTTTGAGAAACGGATTTTAGAGCAGAATTCTGCTGGAGCAGCACTTTTAACTTTAACTTTTAAAATTTCCCATGACAGTATCCCTTTAAATCTTAAGGTGACCACGCAATGGCCGATACTCTTCTATATCTTATGGATTGGTCATACCATTCCATTCATTCCAGCCAACAGCTCAGATGACTGGAAGTGAAGAGGAGCTGCTACTCTTCACTATGGTCGACCCAACTATGGAGATGCCCAAATCCAGCCATGTATAAAATGCCTAATCTGATGAATAAAGCCTCAATAGAGAGCAGGCTATTCCCAGCAGAGTATGATTCTGGGGAGCATAAGCTGATATGACATCTCTGCTGATGTTTTTAGAGCACTCACTTTAGAGTTGCACTTCGGGTTACCACCTGCTCCGGTGTAGCAAGACCAGCCAAGTCGGTATTAAAAATTATCCATGTTTGTAAATGTCTAATTCCCTATCATGCTGCTCCCAATCAACCCCAATACCTGCTTTCATCTTATCTAGGAACCCCTGTAATCCATGCTCAGCCTGACCCTTTATGTCATTGACCTTGCCCTATTTTTTTCCTTACCACCCCCTTTACTTCCAACCCCATTTCCTTGCCTGGTGTGCCAAGTTTGGGGATAAATACAAACTTTTGACTACACCGTAAACATCAAGTTCCTTGAAAAAGGTCCCCAGGTGGGACCGAAACGTCGGATAAAAATGTGTTTTGCTTGAAATAAACACTATTACTTCACATTCAAAACAGTGTGTGCTGATCCATCGTGCTACACACACATATATATATATATATAGATATATATCACTGCCAGGGGTCAGACTGGTATAAAGTGGTGTTGTTTTCCTTTAAAGGCAGATAAAAAAAACACTCACGCCTATTGATTCTATTTATCGGAGTGATGTCATCAGTGATGTCATCATTCTGCACTGCAGGGCTGGCCTACAAACTTCTCTCTGCTCATGTTTGGACAGATACAGTTGTACATATCACAGCGTCCTACCATGCCCACTGTTCTTTATGACTTACACTGGGTAAGGTATGTGTCTGTCCAACACACAATGATGATGTCACAGGGTCAATACAGTTCTGTGATGTCAGGGGACATTTTATTGCAACCCCCATCCTTCTGTCTTTTTACTCATATTTAAAGGGAACCTGTTACTCTAAGAAATAATTCCAAATTTTATGTAGTTTTCGATAGGGATGCACCGAATCCACTATTTTGAATTTGGCCAAACCCCTGTATCCGTCACGAAAGATTTGTCCGAATACCGAACCGCATATGCAAATTAGGGGTGGGAAGGGGAAAACCTTTATTACTTACTTGTTTTGTGACAAAAAGTCACGCAACTTCCCTCCCAGCCCCTAATTTGCATATGCAAATTAGGATTTGGTTGGGCTGGCAGAAGGATTCGGCCACATCTGAATCCTGCTGACAAAGGCCAAATCCTGGTGAATCCCGAACCGAATCCTGGACTCAGTGCTTTCGAATTATTTGCTTTCCTCTTCTGACTCTTTCCAGCTTTTAAATGGGGGTCACTGACCCGGACAACCGAAACATTATTGCTCTTTGAGAATACAATTTTATTGTTATTTTTTTTATTACTTTTCTCATTATTCAGTCCCCCTCCTATTCCTATTCTAGTTTCTCGTTTAAACCACTGCCTGGTTGCTAGAGTAATTTGGACACTAGCAACCAGATAGCTGCTTAAATTGCAAATAGGGATGCACCGAATCCAGTATTCGGTTTGGGATTCGGCCAGGATTCTCCCTTTTTCAGCAGGATTTGAATTCAGCCGAATCCTTCTGCCCAGCTGAACGAATCCTAATTTGCATATGCAAGTTAATGGTGGGGAGGGAAATTTGTGGGACTTTTTGTCACAAAACAAGGAAGTTAAAAATGTTTTCCCCTCTCGTTTGTGTATGCAAATTAGGATTTGGTTCAGTATTCGGTACAATCTTTCATGAAGGAGTCGGGGGGTTCGGCCTAATCCAAAATAGTAGATTCGGTGCATCCCTAATTGCAAACTAGAGAGCTGCTAAATAATTAAAAAAATAAATAAATAATACAAAATGAAGACCAAATTGCAGATTGACTTGGAACAGCACTCTCTGCAACATACTAAATGGGAATTTAAAGGGGAACAACCCCCAAAAGTAGAAGGATTACTGCTACATTAAACCATTTCTGTGTCCGTCTGTCTATTTATTGCCAGACAAGGCACATTGTGAAATTGGAAAGAGTTAATCGAGGTTTCCATTCACGGTATTACAGGTATAGTACTCGTAAGTGAGATCCAGCATCTGGCGATAATTGCAAATATGTCCCTGCCCATCGCCATCCAATGAGAATGGGGGGGGGAGAAAAAAAAGCCAGATTTGGTACAAAGTGAACATTTACAGTAGCCCAAGGCGATATTAAAGAATGACTCTCGGTGTATAATAGTCTCTTTCCTATTTTATCAAACGTTTGTCCAAAAAAAAGCCTACGCATAAAAGATCCAATACCTTCAGGGTTTCCTTGTGAATATTAAATCGCTTCCCTCGTTAAAACCTCAAAAGGAGATGTGGTTGGAGAGGTTTCTTGATTTCCCTTTGAAGTGCCGCACAGAAGTTGATTAATCTTGGCAACAGAGCACTTCTTTCATGGATCCGTTCATAAATTATTTCTGTGTGCCAGTCGCCGTTTCAAGGTGCGAGGAGTTTGTAAAAAAAAAAAAAAAAGGGGGGGGTTTATGTTTTTATTAAAGAGTCCGCTATCTGTATGAGGTGTTTTATCAGTGTACTTACGTTACTGGGTAATTAATAGCTGGGGTTAGCTTTAACACAAACGCTGATCTGATTAAAGGGGAACTAAACCCTAAAAACATATCTACCAAGAACTTCAGCCCTATAACAGGCCTTTAAATTTGTCCCCAGCAGCTCCCCATCTTGCATTTTGTGTGTCAGTGGCACTGCACATGCTCAGTGGGCTGCGGTTGAGAAGCTACGTTTCTGACCCAGTGTCTGTCTGACCCTTGTTGGTTCTGTCTCTTGAAACAGTGTCGTTTACGTTTCCTTTTTGGGGAAGGTGTAATACTTTATGCTATTAAATATAATTATTTTTGTTTCCAACAGTACCTAGAGTTTTCATTTTGGGCCCTCCAGCATCAGGAAAGCACACTATGGTATGTACAGCTTTTCTTTGATATCCTAATTTTGTCAGTAGATCCCTTGTACACATTCATATGAAACTTGTATTTATTCTATATCAATTAATGTTTTTTTCCTTCTTTATGTGGAAAATATATAAGAAAATATTTAATATCTTCCTCTAATTGCCCCATTGATTCTGTGCATATTTATATAGGTATGGGACCTGTTATCCAGAATGCTCAGGACCTGGTGTTTTCTGGATAACAGATCTTTCTGTAATTTAGATCTTTATACTATAAGTCTACTTAAGTTAGAATTAATTATATCTTGGTTTGGATCAAGTACAAGCTACTGTTTTATTATTACAGAGAGAAAGGAAATCACTTTTAAAAATGTGGATTATTTGGATAAAATGGAGTCTATGAGAGATGGCCATCCCGTAATTTGGAGCTTTCTGGATAATGAGTTTCTGGATAACTGATCCCATACCTATATTCATATGTAAATGAGGGCACTGCCACTTGTCGGCCTCAACGTTGCAACATATGTTTGCTCTACTGCACCCCACAGCAAAATCATTTCAGAGACCCCTAAAGTTTGGGAATGCTCCAACAATGTAAATCTCCCACCTCAGCGTCTGGAGCAATTCACCCCTCTGTGTTTTTACAGATTATATAATAGGTCAGATAAGGAAAGATTCACTTCCTTTCTATTGGGCCCATTCAGCATAGGTCAGGTACATAAGGAGAATTCTGTAAAGGGGGGTTTAACTGAATTCAGACACAAAAGCACAAGTTCTGTAAATACCCACTTGGGTAGACTTAAAGGAAACACATATGGCTGTGATTCTTAAACTATGGAATTAGGACCCAAAACTGGGTGCCCCACTTTCCGCTGATACATTTCCTTGTACAACCAGCCAATAATAATTAAGTGGAGATAGGTCATTACTTGTATTTTTCAGCTTGGATGCCAAGTCCTATCCCACATGTAAAGCACACGGAAAGATAAAGATAGTTGGGCCGGAACCCCACTTTATGAAAATTGCCGTGACCAGGAACAGTTTATAGCAGACTGGGTAGCCAATCATTTTCCCACTATTCCATATCAGGCTTGGCACATACCCAGAACAAAAAAGTTCCAAGCCTGACCTAATGCTGAGGATTGCTGGAAAACAATGGCTGCCATCTGCCCGGCCATAAACTATCCTGTCAAATTTAACTCTCCTTGTTTTTTAATCTCGGGTTCCAGTTAAAGAAAGGTTAAGAAAGCCATAGGGGCAGCAGTGTTAGGGTCACACTGAAAGTCGGTACCAGTTTACAAAAAGGTCAGACATATGGGCAGCAGTGTGAGGGTTTGGGTCACACTGAAAGTCTAAACTCTGAAGTCAGGTTGGGTCCAGAGCTCTGTGGCCCTGGGCTGTGCACATGCAAAGTGGAGAAAAAGTTTTTATTATTTTTTACTGTACTGCACATGTGCACAGCCCAAATTAGGGATCCCTGGGACAGGTGACAATATGGCAGCATGACACTCACTAGAATAGTACCCCAGGCCAGGGATAGTGCCGGACCCCAGCCCTAGGGACTTAAGAAGCGATCATTGGAGGGTGCGTAACAAATTGTCACCCCTCACTGATTCAGCTTTTCCTTGGCTTTATACAATATTGTGACATTTCTATTCTATGTGTACTGTATATTTTGAGTGGGTCCCTAAGCTCAGTAAGTGACAGCAGCACAGAGCATGTGCAGTGAATCAGCAGAAAAGAAGATGGGGAGCTACTGTGCAACATATCTACCTAAAGCTGGCCATATACTGAAAGATCCACTTATCTAGTGAGGTTACCAGATCTTTCCCCGATATGAACACCTAGGGGCGGGTGATTTAGGGCACCAGGTAAACTGGCAGATAAACTTCTAACTCTGTTTGAAGGGGCTGAAGTATCAGCTTAAGTCTATCTATGCTCGCTGTAACTCTTTATTAATCTTTCAGCTCTCATTTAAGGGTGATTGTCGGAAAACCCTACCCCTAAAGTGCTGACTATCTGCTCAAGATAGCAAAAGCAAACAATGGAGTGTGAAGAGCGAGCTGCAGAATGATGATGTGATTATTAGAATCCAAAGGTTTATTTTATCCTCCTCCGTGTGGTGTGCAGTTGTGACATTTGTACACGGCAGCCCCTTGTAGTGTCACACAGCCCGTGAATCTGGGTGCAGGCAAACTTCCCCGCACAACAACACAGGAGCTCGGCTGTGTTTAAACATACATTTGTTCACAGATCATTTATTTAAAGCGCTAGCTGCAAGGAGGCAGTGGTTCGCTTGGCATGAAAAAAACCCAGGGCCTTTGAAACCTCGATTTCTTTTGCAAAAAGTTGGACTTTTCTTTCTCCTCTCCCCGCAGGCGAAGCTGCTATGTAAGCGTCTGAATGCCACTCACCTCACTCCAGAGAATGTCTTGTCAAGTGATGTGTCTTTGCTGGTGAAGGAAGCACAGTCGTACAGAGATAAAGGCCAGGTACTGATACTGGTACACATGCATTATTTCCACAGCCCAGAGACTGTCATTTTTATATTTGCAGGGGTCCTTGAAAGGATCACATTTCTCTAAATTTCACTAACGAGCTTACTTTTCTTAAAGGGGGTCTAACCCCCCCTCAAAAATGAAAGATCTCCTCTGAGCTCTTTTGCATTATACATTCATAATCTGTCTTTAAGTGGTTTCTGAGTTATTAGCAGTTTTAGACGGTTTTAGGCTGCTAATACCAGGTATTGGCAGTCTAAATATGCAAATACACAAAGAGCCGCTAAAAATAGAAAATTGATGTAAACCGCACAAGTGCTCAGAAAAGCATTCATGTGCACAGAGGCCCAAACAGACCCTCTCAGAACAGGCCCAATAAACAGGGGTGGTCTATGGCATCTCACTGCAGCCCCTCTGTCTTTAGACAAAAGCTATAGATTCTGAATTGTGCCAAATGAGCAGAGTTGTAGTCACTAGTTCACACACCCCCACCCAGTGAATCAAACTTATCCTACAAAATGGCAACCTCAAATGCTTTCACCTAATACAAGTATGGGATCCATTACCCAGAAAGCTCCAAATTACAGGAACGCCATCTCCCATAATAAGGAAAATTAAAAAAAAAAGAATTTTCTTTTTCTCTTTAAAAATTAAACAGTATCTTGTGCTAGGATATAATAATTATGATAATTATTAGTTCAAAAGAATACTACAGGTATGGAATCGGTTATCCGAAAACCCGTTATCCAGAAAGCTTCAAATTACGAAAAGGCCGTCTCCCATAGACTCCGTTTTATCCAAATTATCCAAATTCCTAAAGATTTTCTCTGTAATAATAAAACAGCGTGTAGAACAAGTAGCTTGTATTGATCCCAACTATGATATAATTAATCCTTATTGGAGGCAAAACCAGTCTATTTGGTTTATTTAATGTTTATATGATTTTCTAGTAGACTTAAGGTACGAAGATCCTTTATCGGGAAAGCCCCAGGTTACGAGCATTCTGGATAACAGGTCACATACCTGTATTGGGTTTATTTCATGTTTATATAATTTTTTAGTATCTTAAATTACACTTGGTCTTTAGGTAATTGCATAAATAGGTTTTCCCCAAATACGACCCTAACTGACCTTTAACATTGACCTTTAGATAATCTCCCCCTTCTTACCCTAACTGGCATTCAGGTGGCTCCAAGCCCCACCGATGCACGGCAGTTTATCAGAATATTCAAAGGCAAAGGCAAACCTTGCTCATGTGACAACGGCCTTAAATTTCAATCCAAACCTGAGATGAGCAGTTTGTTATGTGAGCGACTGAGGCCTTGCACCCTCCACCGCTTCCCTGCTCTCATCCCGGCCGACACGTCTTTGCTCCGGCACATACATCTGGAAGGGAAGGAGGGCAATTAGCAGGATTCATTGAAAAACCTCTTTGTTAAGCTGCAGGGGTCGTACAAAATCTTCAGAACAGATTAGTGGCTCTGTATGGCATCACCGCCTCGGCTATATATCTTTAGTCTGTTAATCCTGCCATGATCAGCCACGGGGATTTGCATTCGCTCTTAATGAGGGACAATGGGTTTTTGTCCTTAATATCATTTATTTAGCCCGTCTCAGTCGCTGGTCCTGCCTCCATTTCTATTCTGGAGTATCAGAATAACATTACACAAGGCCATGGACAGAGACCAGATTTATTTACTGTATAATGATATATATAAGGCTTATACTCAACAAAATAAGCTTTAATTACAAAAAAAGCCTTTAGCTGCCATTGATATTGTGAGCAGGAAAAAAGGGCAAGTTCAGCAGTATGTTGAGTTGATTCTAAGCAACGTATCAGTTGGTCTTCATTATTTATCACTTTTTTTTTTTTAATTATGAAGTCTTCATATTTTGAGTGTTACCAGTCTGGCTGGCAAACAAAAAAAAAAACTTCTCAGTGCCTGTTCCACAGATACAGTGAAACCTTGATTGCTTGAATTACAACAGAAAAAAGCCTTTAGCTGCCATTGATAGTATGAGCAGGAAAAAAGGGCACGTTCACCAGTATGTTGGGCCGATTCTAAGCAACGTGTATCACATTTTTTTCCCTTCTATTGATAAATTTTCTATTGGGCTGTTGGGTCCGCTGACCCTGGCAAACACAAAAAAAAACTTTTCAGTACCTGTCCTACATATACAGTGAAACCTCCATTTTAAGTTTCCCCGTATTTTACATTGTTTTGTGGTCCCACCAATTTATAATGTATTTCAATGGATGCATTTCCCTGATTTTAAGTTATGTTTTCCCGGAGTTTCCTCGTAAGGCAACTTCGGTTGACTTCGGAAAATGAAGCGCTCCGAGTGCCATCCCGCCGGCGATTTACATTCTAGCCGACGGGAGGCAGTTCGGGGAAATAAGTCGCACCGAAGAAGAGGAGATTTGTCCTGCACCAATCACATATTGCTTTAGGTTGTGTATGTGACTGACAGAGAGTCTTGCAAATGCCCCCCATATTAACACTGCAATGCTTAAACCTTGTTAACACACTAAATATTGTATCTCAAAGTAAAACTGACTCCTGTGCTTATATCCTTTCAATACTTGAAGAAAAGGTTTATTTAACACATTTCCCTGATTTTATATTTTCCTGGATTTTACATCATTTTTTCCTGGCCCCTGAAAAACGTAAAATGCGGGTTCTACTGTATTCTGACTCCCAGAGTGCTACCCAGACAAAACAGGTTTTGGGTGAAGTTGCCCTTTAAAATGTGTTTTTTTTTGCGTGTGTCCAGTCTGATGCTATGTGTCATATGTGTGAACCTAAGAGAATTAAATGAAATATATAGATGAATAAAGCATCTTAGTTGGCACAGAGCAAAGTAAAGTGCCATGAGAAGACCCAAACAGGGAGGCCTGGGAGCCCAGTTCTGCGGTGCTGAGACCCTGTGCAATTGCTCCTTTTCTTTCCTCTCTTCTGTTTGTTAAATTGGTGGCGCTGTGCAGGCTGGTACCCCTGGTACACGCTCGTCTGATATTTTGACATGACACATGAAAGAAGCGCAGCAGACACCCGGGCTGCCTACGAGCAGCGTGACGCACCTTTGGAAGGCGAAATGCTCAAAGCCACAAATTTGCTCTCCAGCAGCGCCAGGTTCTGACACACCACCCACAGGGACCTGATGACTGAAGACAGGACGCTTACGTTATTTTATTATTTTATTTTTTTTTTTATCCTGTCTCCTAAAGGGCGTGTGTGCGTTATTATTTTATCATTCGGTCCTATAGAAGGGAATGCATAAGCAGATGTTTGTGTGCCTGTGTCTGAACTCTGTGGGTCGGCCCCACTTCTTTGCCATTCACACTGTTGATTTTTATTTATTCTTAACAATTTGTGTTTCCTTAGGAAGTCCCAGATGAACTGTGGGCCAAGCTAATGCGAGAGCGATTGTCACAAGTGGACTGCATTAAACGAGTAAGCAGGGGGAGATAAACAAAATAAATTCATTATAGGATAAAGCACAACCAGATGGTGCTTGTTCTTGGGGGCTTTTTTGTTGTTGTTGTTGTTGTTGCTGCACATATTCGCTCTTTGTCTCTGACCTGATCTACTAAAAGAACACATCTGATTGCCATGCACTTAAATGGGGCAAATGATGTGCATAGACCATATATTTACCCAAAGTGACAAAAAATGTAGCATAGCGGCGATACTATCATGATATTATCTGTGTTTGAAAACAATGTGTAATGTTATACAATGTATAATAATGTTAATTTGTTCTCCTTCCTTTTACTCACGTTGTAGCATAACAGTCCAGCCCTGCTTTATGGCAGCTGAGATTCTAGCTATCTGCATAACAGAGAACTCTGTCCCAGTGGCTGCACAGATCCTATCTGATTCTCTATCTGTATAACAGAACATTCTGTCCCAGTGGCTGCACAGATCCTATCTGATCCCCATTGTAAGCAGCCGTCCTGTCCTGCCTTATGGCAGCTAAGATTCTAGCTATCTGTATAACAGAGCATTCTGTCCCAGTGGCTGCACAGATCCTATCTGATCCCCATTGTAAGCAGCAGTCCTGTCCTGCTTTATGGCAGCTGAGATTCTAGCTATCTGTATAACATCGCATTCTGTCAGAATAATTAAATCAAAGTTATATCACCTCGTTCCTTCAGACATAGCATATTGATATGTCCATGTTACTGGGGAAGCATACATCATTCATTCATTCATTTCATTTATTATAGAGTGAAAAACTGAATGTGAATCATGGATACTGTAAAAAAAGGGGGACAAATGATTGTCCCTGTAGTGCGAATGTGACGATTTTGCAAATGCACAGATCTTATTATTGTAAATAGTACTTACTATGTATATACATCTGCATGACAGTGACTGTATAATAGCTATGAACCACTTACACATATCTCATCTTAAAGGTCTCATTGCTTCCATATTTACATTTAGTGACCGAGTATATCAAGGCATGGCCTATATATTGAATACTTATCATGTTACTTAAGATGCCATGTTAAGATGGGGAAATATTTAACTACTCGGACTGCAGTGCTCTGGAACCCATTTTTCTGTCCTTATTACAGTTAATTAGAAGAGTGATTTAAGTAAGAGAGCTTAGCAAGGCAAAGGAAACAACATCAGCAAACTGCCATCCCTTACAGCAGTGATCCCCAACCAGTAGCTCATGAGCAACATGTTGCTCTCCAACCCCTTGGATGTTGCTCTCAGTGTCCTCAAAGCAGGTGCTTATTTTTGTATTCCAGGCTTGGAAGCAAGTTTTAATTGCATAAAAACTAAGTATAGTGCCAAGAAGAGTCTCCTGTAGGCTGCCAGTCCACATAGGAGTTACCAAATAACCAATTATAGCCTTTATTTGGCACCTTGAGGGGACTTTTCATGCTTGTGTCACTCCCAAACTCTTTTTATATTTGAATGTGGCTCACGGGTAAAAAAAAGTTGGGGGACCCCTGTCTTACAGGGTCGCTGGGCCATGTTTTAAAGGGTAAGCAAACCCACCACTACTGTATGTCTACTTTAATATATAACTTGTATCCTCAGTGATGTAAAAATAAAGTACCAGACCATTCCTTCTTCTTGGGTGACATGCAGGTCGGAGTCTGCCCCACTAGACCCGGGCACAGCCCCTAGGCAAGGGCACTTTATTTCCTTCTAGCTGGCTGTTCTAGTACAGGAATGTGTAACATGCAGATGAATGTCTATTAGGAGAATAAAGTTGCTAATGAATGCATGCATATGCTAATTGCAGAGCTCACAGGAGATCAAAGGCAGAACAAGGAGAGCTTTGTTGATTGCCTGGGGCAGGTGGCAGAGATAAAAAGCAGTCCAAGCCCACAGCACAAAATTGTGAGCGTCAGCAGAGTAGCGGAGCCTTTTAGCGCATATGCTCAGCATTATGAGCCATTAGCTATCGTGTCACCTGACAGCCATTCAGTTTTACACATTCAATATGGCCCAAAGCAGCCGCATGTACTGCTGTTATACAGAGTCAGGTTTCCATGCCACTCACATACTAAGCTCATTGGATCATGTTTTACAGGGTTTATCTGCTCTTTTAGGCTTTGCAGTGGTTTGTCTTCCTGGTGGCCATGGACAGATGTAGGGAGGGTATAAACTCAGCACAAGAGTAAAAACTCCCAACATTCCTAATTCATAGATTTCACTGACTCTACCAGTTTACCCAAAAGTGGATGGGGTGTAGGTCTTGGCTTAAATGGGCATAGCTTAGAAATGTTGTATACACATTACTAGGCAAGAGAGAGTTTGTACACCATAATAGGTTGGGATTGACCTCACATCTACAGCCCCCTGTGCTCTGTTTAACTTTCAGTCCTCAGTGAGTTAATATTCCACTGAACTCTATATTTTTTTTTCTTCTCCAAGCCCAAGCGTCGTAATCTCTTGTAATCAGCACGTTGTGATCCAGAACTAAAAAGTCCAGACAGGAAGGAATAAATGAGGAAAGGGATTCGTTGCGCTCCGCTGCCGAAACTTGTATGCTATAATCAATAATGCAGCTCCTCCCTTTGAATTTACACGGCAGAATTAAGGGGTTTTTTTTGCAATGCAAAACTCTGCACTTTAATTATTTGTAGCTACTGAGCACCCTCGCTGCTCTGCTGGGCCGAGATGTTTCAATTTATTACTTTAATAACTAGCAATCAGGGCTCTTTTTTTATATGGCTTTGCCAGAGAACGTGGCTATATATATATATATATATATACAGTGGTGTGAAAAACTATTTGCCCCCTTCCTGATTTCTTATTCTTTTGCATGTTTATCACACAAAATGTTTCTGATCATCAAACACATTTAACTATTAGTCAAAGATAACACAAGTAAACACAAAATGCAGTTTTTAAATGAGGGTTTTTATTATTTAGGGAGAAAAGAAATCCAAACCTGTGTGAAAAAGTAATTGCCCCCTGAACCTAATAACTGGTTGGGCCACCCTTAGCAGCAATAACTGCAATCAAGCGTTTGCGATAACTTGCAACGAGTCTTTTACAGCGCTCTGGAGGAATTTTGGCCCACTCATCTTTGCAGAATTGTTGTAATTCAGCTTTATTTGAGGGTTTTCTAGCATGAACCGCCTTTTTAAGGTCATGCCACAACATCTCAATAGGATTCAGGTCAGGACTTTGACTAGGCCACTCCAAAGTCTTCATTTTGTTTTTCTTCAGCCATTCGGAGGTGGATTTGCTGGTGTGTTTTGGGTCATTGTCCTGCTGCAGCACCCAAGATCGCTTCAGCTTGAGTTGACGAACAGATGGCCGGACATTCTCCTTCAGGATTTTTTGGTAGACAGTAGAATTCATGGTTCCATTTATCACAGCAAGTCTTCCAGGTCCTGAAGCAGCAAAACAACCCCAGACCATCACACTACCACCACCATATTTTACTGTTGGTATGATGTTCTTTTTCTGAAATTCTGTGTTACTTTTACGCCAGATGTAACGGCACGCGCACCTTCCAAAAAGTTCAACTTTTGTCTCGTCGGTCCACAAGGTATTTTCCCAAAAGTCTTGGCAATCATTGAGATGTTTTTTTAGCAAAATTGAGACGAGCCTTAATGTTCTTTTTGCTTAAAAGTGGTTTGCGCCTTGGAAATCTGCCATGCAGTCCGTTTTTGCCCAGTCTCTTTCTTATGGTGGAGTCGTGAACACTGACCTTAATTGAGGCAAGTGAGGCCTGCAGTTCTTTAGATGTTGTCCTGGGGTCTTTTGTGGCCTCTCGGATGAGTTGTCTCTGCGCTCTTGGAGTCATTTTGGTCGGCCGGCCACTCCTGGCAAGGTTCACCACTGTTCCATGTTTTTGCCATTTGTGGATAATGGCTCTCACTGTGGTTCGCTGGAGTCCCAAAGCTTTAGAAATGGCTTTATAACCTTTGAAATTGAACTCAGGTGTGATAAACCACAGTTAAGTTATTTTTTAATAAGGGGGGCAATCACTTTTTCACACAGGCCCATGTAGATTTGGAGTTTTTTTTCTCCCTTAATAACGTAAACCTTCATTTAAAAACTGCATTTTGTGTTCAATTATGTTATCTTTGACTCATAGTTAACAGTTTTTGATGAGCAGAAACATTTAAGTGTGACAAACATGCAAAAGAATAAGAAATCAGGAAGGGGGCAAATAGTTTTTCACACCACTGTATATATATATATATATATATATATATATATATATATATATATATATATATATATATATATATATATATATATATATTTATATTGTTACAGTTAGAGCTGCAGTATTTCACAGCACACAGACCATCACAAAATGCTGGTTCAAGGCAAAAGATGTAAAAGGGCATTATTTACTTAAATATATATACCCGTTTGGTAAGATTATTTAATATGCCACTTAATTTGATATAAACTGTTGCTTAAGTATTTATTTTGGAGGTATAGTTTTCCTTTAATGGGAGACTAACGTTTTCTTTATCAAAGTGAAAAACAAGGAAGCAGAAGTGTCTAATAAACACCAAAAGGAAAGAAAGTGCAGGGCGTGACGTCATAACACGTAATCATAGAAGGACAGGAATGAACGAGGCTTAAAATAAGTATAATAATGAAAACAAAGTAACAACGAAAACACATCACAGTGCATAATTTCCAAAGATAAAGCAGGGAACAATGTAATATATTGGTAGAGTGAGAATCAGAGGTCTGGATCTTGATGCTGTTGATGCTGTATGATTAACAGCAGCAACACGATCCAGACTTCTGAGTTATACAGGGAACTCGGAGTATCACTTGTGTATTATAAGGGATAATATACCCCCTACTGTAAATGATAAGGATATTAGAAGTCACTGAGGGGTTGTTCTGTGACCATATAAAGGCACAAGGCTGCAGGCTGAGTTATACAGGGAACTCTGAGTATCACTTATGTATTATAAGGGATAATGTACCCCCTACTGTAAATTATAAGGATATTAGAAGTCACTGAGGGGGTTCTATGACCATATAAAGGCACAAGACTGCAGGCGGAGTTATACAGGGAAATCTTGAGCATCACTTATGTATTATTGGGGATAATGTACGAGAGAATCACCAGCGGCAAACCTGCACCTAGTGCTGCCCTGAGGCAGCCTAGTGATGCTACTCCTAGGGTTGCCACCCGGACGGTATTTTACCGGCCTAGCTGGTAAAACACCTGCCAAGGCCGGGGCCGGTATTACAAATTTACCGGCAATGTAGCTGCCGGCAAATTTGTAAAACCCTTAAAAAGACCCCCTCGGCCAGCCCCCAATCCCCTGTAAACTTACCTTGTCCTTCAGTTCTTTTCCTGGCTGCGCAGTGGCCGCGCCCCTTTTCAGCATAACCTGTCCCCTTTGACGTCACACCACGCCCCCTTTTTGTACCCGCCCCCACCAGCCGGAATTTTTTTGGGGAAAAGGTGGCAACCCTAGCTACTCCCGCTTATATTTTTTGCGCCAAGGCGGGTCGAGGGGGGCCTCATTGCTAGTGCAGAGAGTGCACAATCTGCACTGGAAGAGCTGAGATTCTGATTTAAAACTGGAATTTGCTAGGGCACTGCCACCTAAGACGAGTTTCTCAACTCTCGACATAGCAGCAGCACCCTTGAGTATCACTCATGTACCCCATGCTGTAAATTATAAGGATATTAGACGTCACCTTGGAGTTCCACGACCATATAAAAGCTTCTATACAGATAATGGAAGTCCAAAGTGACTTCTAATATCCTTATATTTTGCAACAGGTGTTTCAGTGAGCTATGTCACACAGATGACATCACTAAGCAACAGTTATAACTGATGGCATAACTAAGCACTGTTTATATAGTGAATAAAGTACCCCCTCTTGTAAAATATAAGGATATTATAGTTACTGAGGAGTTTCATGACCATAGAAAAACACGAGGCCGAGGTAACTTATAATATCCTCATATTTTGCAACTAGGGGTACTTTATTTATAATAATACACAAATTTCAATGAGTCATGAGACATAAATGACATCAGACCTCACCGTTTATAACTGATGACATCAGAACTCGTTTATAAGGATATAATTTACAAGATATTCATAGCTTTTGTGTACTATAAGAATATAACTTACATGGTATCCATGGCTCTTGCTTATTTTATATTTATTTATACAGCAATCTAATATGAGACCTTAGAATCTTCTTGCAGGTTACTGGAAGCTATGAAATTGGGCCAGCTATAGTTCCATACCATATTTTATGAGCAAAGATGGTTTTTGCCACAGCCATACTCAAGTCCTCTTCTACTTTATGACTGCACCAAGCCCTGATCCCCTTTGATGATTCATGTATGGGAGGAATCCGCCAACAAAGGGGAGGGGTCAGCGCTATTACATCACCAAAGTAAAGGATCCTACTTTGAAGTTTGACCTACACCTAGGGTTGCCACCAGGCCAGTAAAAATGATGGTTGATCCCAATGTTATTTATAGGTAAAAAGATAAATATATAGGAAGGCTGGTATTTTTTACAGAAAACGTGGCAACCCTAGTCACACCTGAGGCTTATTTTCCTGGCTGAACCTGGTGTTTGGGGGTCACTTCCAAAGTTGGCCATATACTCGTCCTATATCTGGACTATATCTGTCCAACCAATAAGACTTGGTCAGTAACACCTTCATAGAAGCAGAGAGACAGTAGAAACAAACAAGATGTTTACTTCCCAGCAACCCGAAAATCTCAGCACTCCAGAGACATATAACGACATATTCACGGCCCATATCTCTTGACTTATAACAATATGGCCGGCCATGAGTTTGTTTACTTAGAATTTCATATCCAACTTTTCGCTCCAGACTCCTAACAACAAACTGCTACCCAAATAATGTTAAAAAGAGGAAAAACTGTATGGAGGAGATTTCTGTTTGTCCAATTTATGCTCTTATGCTGACAGCGGGAGCCAACTACACCCCCCTCCCTCCATTTCTCCTGTAGACTGTAAATGCTAACATATTGGAAAAATATTCAGCCCTGGCCTGGCAGCTGCATGTTTTATTTCTCCGTGCTGTGTCGTTGCATTGGCATTAATTGCTCCGTTCCTATCCGCTGACAGCAGAGAGGGCAGAAATTTCTCTCTCGTTTCCTGACACTCCCCGGTTTAAAGATGTCAAGCTCAGCCTCGGAGGAGAATGGGTTTTATTGATCAACAAGCCTGCCGAGACTTCACGCCGAGTGCTAAATCTCATCTAAATGTAGTTAGGCGTCCGGGGGGGAATAGGCTGCCAGGTATTACAGCAGAAAGTGGGGGAACTTATTGCAGACATAGTGTAAGAAGGCAGGGCTGTTTGATGACTTGTCACCCCACTGAGGCTCATAGCGAGCAGGTAATATCCCACTGAATTCTCAGCCAAGCACTCTCACCCCACACAAGACGACTTGGGGGAGAGCCTGGGGGAAAATCTCACTCTTCCAACCGCTTGTTTGCAAGCAAACTTAGATCTGTATAGCCTGGCTCCAGCAGTGAATTACAGCTATTTATTGCATTATAGCCTTTGTAAGCCTGCCACAACATGATGGATCTGGTCATCGGCTCCCAACACCGTCTATTATTGCCATAAGCGATTTATATGGTGCCTTAATCACTTGAATTGCTGCTCCGAATTGTCTGTGCAATGGGTCCCACGTCTCCACTTGGACGTGTCCAACACAACTCTGAACTTTAAGGTCCTGCCGCCTTTATTGTTGTCCACTTATTGTAGCACTGCTAAGAGGTACTTTTGTAGGAACATGGACACATAGGGGCTTTAACAACTGATGCCATAGTTTTATGGTATGTCCAGGGGCTTTTCTATTCCATTATTAGCTATATTCAACTAAATCTCCCCAACTATCTTATTGTCTTCCAGCATCTCTTCTAACTTCCATTCCTATGGGAAGAAGGTTTGGAGTCAAAGGAGTCTAAAGGTAGCCATACATGATCTGCTCGTTTGGCAGGGCAAAGGCATGGTGATATCGAGTTAATCTGATTGTTCGGCCCTAGGGCCAAATGATTGGATTACAACAAAAGAAATGGGCACCGACAGAACAAGGACCACATCAACTAGCCAATGCGGTCCTTGATCTGCAAAAAAAAAATTTTTGGCCCGATATCGATCGGGGAGACCCGTCGGAACGCCCCCCCCACATGGGCAGATAATCTGCCCATGTATGGCCACCCTTATGCGAGGCTGAAACTGCAAAACATATCGGTAGTCATTATACAGCTGCCTGTTTATATTTCTATTAGACAAAGGTAAAATTAGAATAACAATGATTATGACAGTACATCTTGCTAACGGCATCTTGAGTTTTATTGAGTTACAATAAACGTATAGCAAAGGTAACATGAAACGCCTGCCGTGTAATTGTCTAACCCTTAGCACTCGCTAGGATAGTCTGTTTGTAAGTCAGGTCTTGTCTGGCCATGCTTTCCCAACTGGTTAATGCTTGCATCTCTGTACCCCTGTGACTGTCCATATATATATAAATATATATTTATAAGCAATAGAATTTCTTTTTTATCTGTGACATCTGCTAGAATCTTGTCCCTCCTGTGATCCCATGCTCCGTGCAGCTGTTCAGACCTCCAGCTTGGAGCTGTGCTCAGGGTGTGCTGAGCAGACGGCTTTTTTGATGTGTGATAAAACAGAACCAAACCACTGGGGGTATTAAGCCGGTGCCAGCAAGACAAGGAGAGCACATCAGAATATCAATTAACCTGTTCCCAACAAAGCACACCGCTCTGTGGTGGAATAGACATTTCACTGATGTGTCAAGGCGCCAGATAATATATTCTAATTAAAGGATTGATTGATTTCCCCCCTTTATTTGCATGCTGGCGTACTTGTGGATTTCCGAGACCCTTGGAAATAGCTGAAAACAACCAAATAACGAAACAGTTTCTCACAGAGTTTAATGTACAGTATGTTTTAGGGTGCTGAGTTTCATTCCCGCAAACAAAATCCACGTAAAACTCTATCTGCTATGAGACTTTATCCTGTTGAATGGGAATTAGCTATATAGCTGAAAGAATGGTAAAAAAAAAATATGTAAGTGCCAACACTTTAGAAGACTAAAGGCATAAAGTCTAACCACCGGTCTGGCCTTCAGAGGATAACAGATTCCATAGAGTTAATATAATCAGTCAGAAGGACTATAGTTCTTGCCACTGATCAATTATTCAAAGAATGGCTGCAGTACCGACATGTTTGGCGTCTTAAAAATATGCTTTTTAGTAGGTTGATATGGAGTTTGTAATAGTTCAAAAATATCTTTTGTAGAGTTCGACATGTCATATCTTTTTATCTTGTAAATGTTTACAATTGGGTCATCAGTTCCTGTGAATCAGCCACCTTTGGGCAACATAATGGTGGCCTTAAGGTCCCATACACTCTCCGATTTTTTTACGGTTTCTCATATTTGGTTTGTAAACATGTTTGGTTTTATAAAAAAAAAAAATTTGGTTTTATGCTCTTGTCTCCTATAAGGGCAGGGGTACACGAAGATACTGGGGGAGATTAGTCACCCAGCGACAAATCGCTTCTTCTTTGGGCGACTAATCCCCCCCTGAACTGCCTCCCCGCTGGCTAGAATCTAAATCGCCAGCAGTATAGCATTCTGAGCTCTTCGTTTGCCTCACACGGAAACTTTGTAAAACAAAGTGCTCCGAGTGCCATCTACCTGCGATTTCGATTCTAGCAGTTCAAGGACATTAGTCGCCCGAAGAAGAAGCGATTTGTCGCTGGGCGACTAATCTCCCCCAGTAGCTTTGTGTGCCCCTGCCCTAATAACTTCTTCTTCTTTTCCCACCAATGACAAGACCTTCTTCTTTGGCTTTTTTTTAGGGCTGGGTTTTGGAGGGGTTCCCCAAAACACGAGACCAGGCGTTAATGCTGCAGATGGCTGGAGTATGCCCTGGCCATTTAGGTAAGCTGAGATCAGTCCAAACTGTACCAAAGTAGCAAGAGCAATCAAAAAGAAGTTTGTTTATATATCTTCTTCAAAGGAAGTGGTGCATAAGATGGCTTCTCTTATTGGTGGTAGAGTTACTATATGAAATAGAAGGACCCAAGGAAAGTCAAGTATTGTAGATGTCTAGCTCCCAATCTCATTATTGGTGGCACCAGCTCATAATTTACTGGTAGATCACAATCTATATTGGTTTTATGGGATATGAGTGGCACACTTCCCTTTCTTCCTGGGTCCATTAGTCGAACCACATACTTCTTTTGTGGATATTTGATTTGTATATAATTTTCTCCATTTTAATATGAATATTTCCTCTGGTTCTAGTTGTGCTGGATGCTCCAGATATTGTTCTGATTGAGAGAAATATGGGAAAAAGGATTGATATCACAGATGGAGGTAGGCGCTTAATTGTAGCACTAAACTGAAAGTTCCTATATTTATCTATAGACTGGTGCCTGCACTGTTGTGCTGCTTGGCACTCGGAGTAAGTAACTTACACTTGCCATTGAAACAGAAATTTCCTATGGTATTCTAATCCTGGAAAGCTATGGAGGGGTCCACAGTTGGCTACACGTGCCTAGAGATAAAATTACTAAGGAATTCATCTGTATCATGTTCATGGTTGGTGAGGGCAACTTGAGGGTCATCTGCTTCTCTTTGCTTTCTCTTTTCTCTATGCTACCATATTGTAAATATAAAGAAGCTTCACAGAGATATCAAATGGTTGAAAGCAAATTGTCCAATACCTTGTTTAATGGCTAATGAGAAAAAGTGGGTGGCATCTGCTCTGCATATTTAAAAGCATGGCTGATGAATGGATCTGTGTGGCTTTAGAGGTCTATCACACCACCTTCGACTGGCCCAGTGACCCCGCAGTGCAGAGAAACTTGGTGGAACCAGAGGGAATCTCTGAGGAGGAAACTGGACAAAGGCTCCTAGAGTTCCACAGAAATATCCCAGGCCTATTGCGGACTTACTCAAAGGTGTCCAAGAAGATAAATGTGGACCAGCCATACATGGATGTCTTCTCACAAGGTAAGGAAGGGGAATATTAACATTTAAACATTGAACAAAGGATAAAAAACACCAGCTGGGGGGAAGACAATCCCATTGCATGTGGTCATCGGATTCCTCAAAAAAAGTTGGACAGCCCTGGATTATCTTATTAGTAATGTGTAAGTAATATAAAAATGACTGCCAGCTTTGGTTAGTTTTAGGTTTTTATGGCATAGGTCAACATCCAGAGCCAGAATGGAGCCAACTGTGCTACCATGTAGACACCAGGGGGTGGCACCACCATGCTCTACTGAGAGTTGCAAAGCAGTTTAGCACCAAAGTCAATGAGGCTGTTGTTGCTCTATGTGTGCCATTGGTCAAGCCTAGCATTTGAAATTGTCCACATTGCCTTCTATGTGAACAGGGTTGGGTTGGTCTGACAAAGATCCAGAGGTGGACATAGGCCTTAGAAGTCCCCAGCCAAGGTCCATCCCCACCTCCAATCCTATCTCTCTTTTATTTCCACCATGGGCATATACAGTATCTATGGTGAAAAGATCTGTGACATTTAGCATAGGCTCTGGATATCAGCTTCGCTTCTGGGCCCTAGAAGCCCAGTCTGACAATGTTTATTAATGACTGGAAGCTTTTTTTCAGTCTCTTATCAGTCAGCTGTTGCTTTGAAAGCCAACAGACTTGTGTGTGACCCTCATAATCCCATAATGTATGGGTATCATCCCAGGTTTGATATAGGCCCAAACATCCCCCCACCAGTCCAATGAATAGTGTCTGTCTATGGCATCTTACAGCAGCCCCTCTGACATCCCATTGCCACCCTGTTACCATTACAGTCAAGATATGCCTCCTTGAACACTAGTCAGATGAAAATGACCAAAAAAGGGTTCATGCATGCACTGCTGCAGCTCTTATAGATAACAGAATATTATTCCTGTATAAGTATTCCCCACTACTAAGTTAGTTCTGCTAAAAAATAAATAAAGGGAAAGTTCACCTTTAAATAAAATGTTACCATGTTATAGATGGCCCCATTCTAAGCAACTATGTGTTTAGCTAGTTTTACTGTGTTTTAATTCTATTCCTGCCCTTTCCAACTAGGGTTGCCACCTGGTTGGTATTTTACTGGCCTAGCTGGTAAAAATTTTGGTTGATCCCAATGTTATTAATATGGAAAAATGATAAATGTATAGGAAGGCTGGTATTTTTTTCCGGAAAAGGTGGCAAACCTATTTCCAACCTGCATCTGAATATGCTATTAAAACAGTAAATAAAGAAAATAAATAAAGAATTGACTATACTGCTGTCAACATCATACTAGAGCTTAATTTTAAACGTGCACTACCCTTTTAAAGGAACAGTAGCATTTAGGTGATCCAGTTAAGCAACAGCCACGTGTCGCTATAACAAATGCAAATAGCCCGATTTTTATTCGGAAATTGACATCAGCCCCGACGATGTGCCCCATACATTTCTCAGAGGGGGGTTTGTGTTACACTTTTAATTGAATTGTTGCTGGTATCCCGACCCGCCGGCATCAGGTTGTGTATAACACAAAAGAATGGCCTTTTAGAAGTAAATTGAATCATTGTCCCTCTCCTTCCCATTGCAAATTAATTAGTTTCCAAATTGCTTAATTACATCTAAAAGTTGGTATCAGCTTTCATGAAGAATTCATGCCTCAAACAGTAAATAAAGATGTGGGCGCTTGAATATTAATTATTACTAATTAATAATGCAAAGAGATAAATTAGGGCCCTGGAAAGGGGGGAAAAAACAGAGGAATAAAATGCGCATATATAGAAGGCAAATCCTCTGTAGATTTTTCCCTACAACACGTCAGGCTTAAAAAATCCTTTTTTTATTCAAGATAATTAGTCAAAGCGCCTATCTGGGGGATTATTACTCCTAATTAACTTACAGTTATTTACTGAAAATTAGCTCCATTTGTAAGCAGCCATTTCTGCCTGTTGCCGGTCGGAGGAAATTACAGAGAACGAGGCATTAGAAGGCTAAGGGTGGATTTAATGGAATTCTCTTTCTAATGCAAGATCTATCCTTCTAAACTCCCCTCCGACACCCTAAACAGAATAACGGGATGGCAAAAATTTTTATGACTTGTGCTATTGCTGTTACCTCAATCTTTGTCTATATACTGTAACAGTAATGGCACTTATGTCCAGTAGGGGTGCTGTTGCTACTGCCATTTACAGAGCCTTCAGTCTGCTTAATATTATATCCTCTTTTCTTTTCCTTCTCAGTGCTGACATTTGTCTTGAGCAAACAAAGGTCCTTGGCACCTCACACCCCTCGAATACTGCTGTATGGACCCCCGGGCAGTGGGAGGAGCCTCCAGGCATCATTGCTTGCACAGAAGTATGGTATTATCAACAGTAAGTGGTTTGTAGTACTCTTCAGTCTTTGTATTGAGGGACAGTAAAGACAAAAAAAAAACAAGAAAAGGGAACACTAACAAGTGCCAGCAGTAGACAGAGAGGAATTGGGAAGGACAGCAAAGACAGACAGCATGGAGCAACTGGCATAGGCAGAATATAGGCAGTTGAGGAAGAACTAACTTACATTTTGTATTGTTTCTATTTTCCTTGCAATCATCTCCATTTAATATACTGTCTCTGTGTGGTTTCAGTTTGCTGTGGCCAAGTGCTGAAAGAAGCGGTCGCTGACCAGACTAAACTTGGAGAGCTCATCCAGCCTTACATTGAGAATGACCAACAAGGTGGGACGCTCCATTCCTTGATAGTCTCCGACGTGTGTGCTAACTTGTTTGCACTAGTGCCCAGAACTCGGAACTGTCTCCATATTGTAAAACACATAGCAGCCATGTTTGTACTAGAGTGGGGGTCCCCAACCGTTTTAACCAGTGAGCCACATTCAAATGTAAAAAGAATTGAGGAGCACAAGCATGAACAAATGTTCCTGGGTGGTGCAAAATAAGTGTGATTGGCCATTTGGTAGCCCCTATGTGGACTGGCAGCCTATAGGAGGCTTTGTTTGGCAGTACACCAGGTTATTATGCAACCAAATCTTGCCTGGAATTCAAAAATAAGCCCTGTTTTGAGGCCACTGAGAGCAACGTCCAAGGGGTTGGGGAGCAACATGTTGCTCCAGAGCCACTGGTTGGGTATCACTGTTCTAGAACATGCATGTTCTGCATTGTTAGTAACAGCACTTTACCTTTCATTTTTTACTCTCCAGTTTGGAATCTAAAGGGCAAGTAAATCCTGCAGAATGTATCATATTAAGTGTTATAGTTGTGGGAAGTGTCGCAGAAGCCCTATGACAGTTTAGGTAGAACTGCTTACTATCTCGGCTGTTGCCTTTTTCTCGGATACCCATATAGAGCTCATCTGTACTACGCCCTTAATGAAAAGGCAGAGCAGGGCTGTGCAGGAGGAACCCATTGGGTAAGTGGTGGTTGGCAAGCATGTAGGCTATGTGCTGCTGCCCTTTGCTATGAGACCAATAAGGCCAACTAGATGTTTTGCTACCAATACTACTTACCTATAGAAAGACTGTTTGGTTGCTAAAAACCCTCAGAAACCACATAGCATTTCAAATACCAAACTGGAGGGCAGCAGAAGAGATAATTTCACTTAGGTGCCTTAGAATATCACCGACTAAAGGTGTAGTTCAGCCACAGCCGGAAAGTCACAGATAGGATCATTATATAAAAAGTTAAGTCCAAGCTAAACTTCCCTAACTAAGTGTTGGCATACACTTACACGGTACACCGCAGCGATGTTGCCCCACTGTACACATTAGCCTGGACAGACGTTATTTTATTTTCCCGACCTGTACTTCTGCTTAATGGAGATATGGGAGTTGCTAACGGCCCATTATCTATTGGTATTAAGATTAATTTTCTCCCTTGCCAAAAACAAGGCCTGTCTGCACATTCACTCGCAGCCCCAGCAGCTCCCCGAAAACATCCTCAGCTGCCTTTTGACCTTGCAGAGATGCACCAAGAAAGACAGAATTCCCCCAGCGCCTCGGATGGAAATATTTTTTAGGGGGGGGGCAGTCAGGCAGGACGGAAGGCAAGGACGAAAGAATAGAAGAAAAGAGAGAAGAGAATTCGGGAAAGGGGGGTGGGAGAGGAGAGAGTGAGCGATTCAGCTGGGAATATTTGCACGCTGCGTTCCAGAAAAGCCTTTGCAGTTGGTGTATTACCAATAGCGGCAAACAACACTCGGCTGTGTAAATAATTTACTAGTTGATTAATAGACTCACATGGGTATAATTAGGAGAGGTAGAGACAGCAGCTTCAGTAACGGGTACAGCGCTTGGGGGAACAAGAGACTTTATTCCTTATTTTTTTCACACTTTATTTTCCCTTATTTTTTTTTTTTATTTGGAAACTTTCTAAGGAGCCAGGGCGTTTGAAGATGTGTTGGGAAGAGCTTGCTTGCTTCTTCTCGTTTGAAGTGGAAATAGGGCAGTTTGAATCTGTTGAATTTAATTTTTCACAAGCTTTCAGAGCCCTGCAGAGCAACTCCCTCTTTTTCTATTGCATGTTTTTTTTTAATGTTTTAGTCTGCATTTTTCCACTCCATCACCTTCGTTTTGGAAAACCCTTTCCTTGCCGGATGCAATTACTTTTATAGGTTTGTTGGAGGGGCTTTTATACTGTTTTTGCAAAGCAGATAGTGTATGTAATACTGAGTAAGACACGGCTACTCTCACGTCTCATGGCTACTCTTAAAGTTATTTCTCAGTACATCACATCCAAATGTTATCATGTTTCTTGCCCAGCAGAGGTCACTGTTTTATTAGAGTATGCAGATAGGTCACCTCATCTGAGCAATCATGGCTGCTCCCACTGAAATGAATAAACACAAATAGGCACCCTATACAGAATAACCTATACTTAACATTTATAGGTAGTTAACACTGGGTAAATACAGCAGTAATAAGCCAGTGGCAGCTACCTATTAATGTAGTACTGGGTTTCTGAGTTCAGTGCTGCTGCACACATCCCTGTTCTAATCTAGTCTAATATGTACTGGGTTATTGAACATTACCACACTTTTTCCACTTACAGGCGCTGGTCCTGTATTCCAGTGTATTAGTGCACAAACATAAATGCACCGAATCCACTATTTTGGTTCCGGCCGAACCACTGAATCGGCCGAATACCGATCCGAATCCTAAAGCTGGCCATAGACGCAAAGATCTGATCGTACGAATCGAGGATTCGTACGATTTTCGAACTGTGTGTGGAGAGTCCCGACATTTTTCGTCCGGCGGAGATCAGTCGTTTGGTCGATCGGACAGGTTAGAAAATTTCTGTCGGCTGCCGATAATATCTCTGCGTGTATTGCCGATCGTACGGTTTTCAGTGGGAGACTGTCACTAGCTTTGGTTGGACATAGATATCGTACGATTACTGTCAGGGGCAAAACATTGCTGATCTGTTCTTTAACTAATCTGACTGGTAAGACTTTGATCTGAATGGTTAGTGGCGGGTCGGGAGATGGGAAAGTCCGATCGTACGATGATTGCATCTATGGCCAGCTTAATTTACATATGCAAATTAGGGGTGGGAAGGGGAAAACATTTTTTACTTTCTTGTTTTGTGACAAAAAGTCACACAATTTCCCTCCCGCCCCTAATTTGCATATGCAAGGCAGAAGGATTCGGCCGAATACGAATCCTGCTGAAAAAGGCCGAATCCCGAACCAAATCCTGGATTCGGTGCATCCCTAATTAAAGGGATGGTTCACCTTTAAGTTATGTTATAGAATGGCTTATTCCAAGCAACTTTTCAATTGGTAGTCATAATTTATTTTCTATAGTTTTTGAATTATTTGCCTTCTTCTTCTGATTCGTTCCAGCTTCTGACTCGTTTACAGATTTATTGTTATTGCTACTTTTTATTACTCATTTTTCTATTCAGGCCTCTCCTATTCATATTCCAGTCTCTTATTCAAATCATTGCATGGTTGATAATAATTGGACCCTAGCAACCAGATTGCTGAAATTGCAAGCTAGAGAGCTGCTGAATAAAAAGCTAAATAACTCAAACCCCACAAATAATAAAAAATGAAAACCATTTTTTATATCACTCTCTACATCATACTAAAAGTTAACTCAAAGGCGAACAACCCCTTTACAAAATAAATAACAGTTATAAACAGTCTTGGAATATCTAGTATAGGTAAATTTAAAACAACTGGACTTGCTGAGTAATCAATGAAGACGCTTCTCAAGATTAATCAGCAAGTCCAGTTGTTTTAAATGTACCTATACTAGATATACCATGACCTGGATGAATGAAAATCTTCATAGTCAGTCTTAGAATACATTAATTTACATTCTTCTAAAGGCAGAACATTTCCATTCATCGCAATGCCCTTCAACAGAATTTCATCATTTCTCTAGTGAGCTGGTAAACATGCAATTCATGCAGTTTTCCTTTAGATGGCAGTAAACAATAAACAAACACTTGCCTGTCATGTTTATACAATCTTCCAACCTGTTTTATTGTATTAAATGAATATTATGCTGGTCAGTAAAGGGTTCTGAAACAGTAGAAGTTAGGTAGGGCTTCTCTTACTAGGTACCCCCATGTCTACATTGCTTGAAGACCATGAACTGGCCAACCTTTGTAGGCTCCAAGTTCAAAGCTTAATCTTTATCTGCCTTCCCTTCCACACACTCTTAGACACATTCAACTGGAGGCCCCAACGATTTTCTGCTCCCTGCAAAATAAACCCACAATCTCCATAGACCTCTTTGTATAACATCATTGTTGTATTATAATCAGCCCCCCAAACAAGTGAAACAGAGCATAATTAGCCCACGGCATGGAAAATCTTGGACAGTTTTAGTTCCTTAAATCTTTTCATTTATTTAAAGGCTTCTGTCAGTATCCCATTTCTTACTCCCCTCCGAGCTATACATGTTCAGCATCAGCCCTCTGGGTTTATCATTCACAGCTTGCCTTGATTTTAATTGCAAGTGCATCGTATCTACACGGGGGAGAGGCTTCCATAATCTGCACCCAGTTAGGCAGCTGTAGCCTTACTAATAACACTGCACACACACACACATAGAACACAGTGTTAGCGTACAATCCAAACCCTCCAGGATCTAAGGGAAAGTACCTTGGGGGCAGATGCTACCAGATGTGCCTTGGGGTGTCCAAGCAGGGGCAACTGCCTTGGGCAGTGAATATAGAGGGACAGCATAGATAGGAAAACTTAAAGGGGCTTTGCCAATTGCTGATCTGGTGGAAATCTTTTTTAATACACCAACGTTTATATCTAATTAAATATTGTGTAATAAAGGGCATGTGCGATAGCAAGTATAGTAGGGAGAGATGGTGCCTATAGTAACAGTGGATAATAGTCTCTGGGAAGGGAGTGTGACTGTGGGATAGCAGGTATAGTAGGGAGAGATGGTGCCTATAGTAGCACTAGGGATAATAGTCTCTGGGAAGGGAGTGTGACTGTGGGATAGCAGGTATAGTAGGGAGAGATGGTGCCTATAGTAACAGTGGATAATAGTCTCTGGGAAGGGAGTGTGACTGTGGGATAGCAGGTATAGTAGTTAGAGATGGTGCCTATAGTAACAGTGGATAATAGTCTCTGGGAAGGGAGTGTGACTGTGGGATAGCAGGTATAGTAGGGAGAGATGGTGCCTATAGTAACAGTGGATAATAGTCTCTGGAAGGGAGTGTGACTGTGGGATAGCAGGTATAGTAGGGAGAGATGGTGCCTATAGTAACAGTGGAATAATAGTCTCTGGGAAGGGATGTGTGACTGTGGGATAGCAGGTATAGTAGGGAGAGATGGTGTCTATATAACAGTGGATAATAGTCTCTGGAAGGGGAGTGTGACTGTGGGATAGCAGGTATAGTAGGGAGAGATGTGTCTATAGTAACAGTGGGGATAATAGTCTCTGGGAAATGAGTGTGACTGTGGGATAGCAGGTATAGTAGGGAGAGATGGTGCCTATAGTAACAGTGGATAATAGTCTCTGGAAGGGGAGTGTGACTGTGGGATAGCAGGTATAGTAGGGAGAGATGGTGCCTATAGTAACAGTGATAATAGTCTCTGGGAGGGAGTGTGACTGTGGGATAGCAGGTATAGTAGGGAGAGATGGTGTCTATAGTAACAGTGGGATAATAGTCTCTGGGAAGGGAGTGTGACTGTGGGATAGCAGGTATAGTAGGGAGAGATGGTGTCTATAGTAACAGTGGGATAATAGTCTCTGGGAAGGGAGTGTGACTGTGGGATAGCAGGTATAGTAGGGAGAGATGGTGCCTATAGTAACAGTGGATAATAGTCTCTGGGAAGGGAGTGTGACTGTGGGATAGCAGGTATAGTAGGGAGAGATGGTGTCTATAGTAACAGTGGATAATAGTCTCTGGGAAGGGAGTGTGACTGTGGGATAGCAGGTATAGTAGGGAGAGATGGTGTCTATAGTAACAGTGGGATAATAGTCTCTGGGAAGGGAGTGTGACTGTGGGATAGCAGGTATAGTAGGAGAGATGGTGCCTATAGTAACAGTGGGATAATAGTCTCTGGGAAGGGAGTGTGACTGTGGGATAGCAGGTATAGAAGGGAGAGATGGTGCCTATAGTAACAGTGGATAATAGTCTCTGGGAAGGGAGTGTGACTGTGGGATAGCAGGTATAGTAGGGAGAGATGGTGCCTATAGTAACAGTGGATAATAGTCTCTGGGAAGGGAGTGTGACTGTGGGATAGCAGGTATAGTAGGGAGAGATGGTGCCTATAGTAACAGTGGATAATAGTCTCTGGGAAGGGAGTGTGACTGTGGGATAGCAGGTATAGTAGGGAGAGATGGTGCCTATAGTAACAGTGGATAATAGTCTCTGGAAGGGAGTGTGACTGTGGGATAGCAGGTATAGTAGGGAGAGATGGTGCCTATAGTAACAGTGGATAATAGTCTCTGGGAAGGGAGTGGGACTGTGGGATAGCAGATATAGTAGGGAGAGATGGTGTCTATAGTAACAGTGGGATAATAGTCTCTGGGAAGGGAGTGTGACTGTGGGATAGCAGGTATAGTAGGGAGAGATGGTGTCTATAGTAACAGTGGATAATAGTCTCTGGGAAGGGAGTGTGACTGTGGGATGGGATAGCAGGTATAGTAGGGAGAGATGGTGCCTATAGTAACAGTGGATAATAGTCTCTGGGAAGGGAGTGTGACTGTGGGATAGCAGGTATAGTAGGGTTAATTGTGCCCTGGCTCCTAGGTATTTCATTGAGTGCTTATTTACTCCTGTGAGTATTGGTTTATACCAAAGCTGAGGGTCTGGGGCTGGTGCACCTGGGCCACCTGTTCTACGTGGTGAGTGATTCATACTTTGTATCCTTTCAATTTGTTTTATTACCCCTGGAATTATAACAATTGATTTCAATGAGCCAAGGGAAGAGTTGTTGGACCAAAACGTTGGTGCTAGTATACATGTAGTTGTTTCTGATTGATGTTTCCTATTTATTACCAAATACCTTCTTTTTATTTAGTGCCAGATAACTTTGTCTTGAAGATCCTTACTGATCACCTCAGTAGCCTGGAGTCTGCCAAACATGGATGGGTTCTACATGGATTCCCACAAGACACTGACCAGGCAGCTCTGCTGAAAGATGCAGGTTTCATGCCCAACAGGTGAGTTCAACACTTGAATAAATCATGAATAAATTGAGCTCTACTACAAGTAGTAGTAGTTAGCAAATATATCAGATCAAAGGGGATATTAGAAGTCACTGAGGGGTTCTGTGACCATATAAAGGCACAAGGCTGCAGGCTGAGTTATACAGGGAACTCTGAGTATGACTCGTATTATAAGGGATAATGTACTCCTGCTGTAAATTATAAGGATATAAGAAGTCACTGTGTAAATGTAAGTATGATACTGTGTACACTGAGTTATACAGGAAAGGGAATTCATTTACATTTTTACAAATAAGTGAGACCTTTCTGCTTGCTGCACTCTTTTAATGTCTTGTCTATTGAGGGACAATAGGGCAGTTCACAATAAATTAAAGACCAATATACAGAGAAGGAATATTCTATGCAGTCAGTAAGTTATACCAGGGAACTGCACTGTCTAAGTGAAACAGTATGAAAATCCATTGTGTTGTAATTTTTCACATCCTTTGTCATGCATTGTCCTGTTATCTGACTCATGAAGGACCATTCAGGATTATTAGAGCTCAGGTCATAGCCAATAGATCGAGGGGGTGGATTAAGCATGACAAAATGATATCATATGAGCAAAATAGTCCTACGCTGCTTTTTCAATTTCCATGGTTTCCTTAGACTCTAAACCTCTCGGCTGCTTCAATGCACGCACAGCCTTATGTCCCAGAGGGAAAGGGACGGATGTTCCGTGGCACTTGTGTACAACAAGAGAACAGATGTTAGAGCACGGTGCCCATCTTCCCTGAGAAAAGCCAAGGGAACAATAGCTAGCCCAGCAGCCCCTCTAGAAACCTTCCAGGTTCAGACGAACTGTAAGAAGAACCGATTAAGGAAATGATGGTTTCTGATTTTGAAGCACAATGGGGGCAGATCAAAAGGAACAGAATGAAAGCCGGGATTACATCCCGATGACTATTGTTATAGGATCTAGATTATATGGCCGCCTTTCCCTGTATGTTCCTTTTTAGCCATACAATAGAACACTAACTGAAACTCGCCAGTAGCTTTAGTCCCAATCTTAAATGCAGAAGGGCCTTTATTTATTTTGTTTTGATGCTCTAGGTTTTCTTTTTTTTTCTTTCCTCCCGATGAGGCATTAGCATCACCCACCGCTGATTCCCAAGCGGATTAAACACAATAAACAGCCTATTAATGAAACCTTGAACCAAGGAATGAGGCTGGAATCTGCTGCGAAATCCAGTGCCTGGTGAAGGTTAATAACTGCATTACTAGCGGCTCAATTCTCTGTGCTTTTGAAGAGCTTGCTGTAAGCCTTCTCTTACTCCTCGTTAATTGAGCTAATAAAACCTTGGTGACCCATCCGCAGTGGCATTATCAGAGAGTTTACTAAGACTGGACTAGAATATTTATTTTGGGATATGGATTCCACCCGTTCGGCTCTTTTCTCTCGTGCAAGGTGGGACGGGTTGTTGGTAGAGGAGAGGGGGGAAGGAGGCTAGCAGAGAAGGATAATTTATCATGGTCTAACTGCCCTTATCCTGTTACTCAACCTTGAGCATGTGACAGTTGGACAAAATCGGACCAAAATAGTATTTGCTTGTTGCACTTATGTCATAATCCTTTGCAACTCTAGAAAGATCATGGGTTCCTCAAAGTATGAACATTGAATGGGTCCCTCTACCAGAAACAGACTGAAAATTTGCTGCAAAAAAAGCACCAAGGCTTTCTCAGATTGTGTATGTTAAGTAGGTCTTTCTACCCTGAATGACATATCATGGTGTTCCCCAACCATACAAGCAGCATGTCACCAACCCCATGGATGTTGCTCTCAATGTTCTCAAATAAGGTGTTTATTTTTGAATTCCTGGAAAGTCTTAATTGCATAAAAACCAGGTATATTGCCAAACAGAGACTCTGTAGGCTGCTAGTTCATATAGGGATGGCCAAATAGCCAATCACAACCCTGATTTGGCATCCCTAGGGATATTTTTAATGCTTGTGTTGCTTCCCAACTCTTTTTACATTTGGTTGTTGCTCATGAGTAACCCTAACTTATCACATCCTTAGTATTTCAACTTCCCAAGTCAACCAGTAATCCTTTGCTGTGCTAGATGTGGCATGGCTACTTCAGACTGTGTACACAGAATTTTTTGCATCCCTGTTATACAACTTTTAAACCCATAATCATTTGTTGCTCTAGACCTGCCATAGCTTCCTAAAAGTAAGACCATTGTATGTTTGCTTCTATGTCAGAACTTCTTATATTGCTAAAGTATGACTTTATATTCATTAATTCTTTGCTGCACTAGATGTAACATGACTTTCTCAGAGATATGGACCTTCTACCACACATCGACTTTTCGTTTTCCTAGAATATTAAATTTCAGCCCCTAATCATTTGCTGCACTAGGTGTATCGTGGCTTCCTCAGACATGTGGACCTTTTCTCAAAAATAGACTTCCTTAGAATGTGTCTTTTCAGCCCCTAATCATTTGCTGCAGTAAATGTATCATGGCTTCCTCAGACAATTGTCGTTCTCCCCAAATAGACTTGTCAAATCCCAAGAGTGCACCTTTTTAGCCCATAATCCTTTGCTGCACTTGAAATGTCATGGCTTCCTAAATTTTTGTACATTTAATGGGTTATTGTGCCACAGGTAGACTTCTTCACACTTCAGGAATACAAATTTTCAACCCAGAATTTTTGTTTTGCACTGCACAGTGGCCTGACTAGTGCTAGTCCAGACCAATCGATTGACCTCCAAGCCAACAGCTGTCCCAGTAGAGAGATGACCACATCAGTGGCCTGCTTAGGTCCATGACTGACTGGACTTTCAAGGCTGCCTAGTTTGTCTAATCCCCATCAGATGTCAGTGGTTTGCCAGTTGCTTGTATTATGGGGAGAGTCTCATTCCCCATGCAGTGGAGGAGGCCAGAATTATTCTATCCTCCTCAGGGGACTGGGACCATAAAGTTATACTCCTGATATCAGCCCTTGGAATGATAGCTTCTGTAATCCCCTTTCCTTTTGCAAACCTCCACTTACACAAATAGCTCACCCAAACAGGTTGGTGACATTTTCCCTGCAAGGCCATATAAAGGTGAATTGAGTGCCTCGACAGATGTCCCTAGCTTGTAATGGGAAATCAGCACACTCATTGGAAAGGTCAGGTCACTAAATTGTGTTGATGGGGAAAACACCAGCCATATCACACCTAACGGCTGGGGCCTTTGAGAAATAAAGAGCCTAAAAACTTGGCGGAAAATGAACTTTTTTTGTATTCAAGCAGACATCTCCCCTCTGACCTCCTAGCATTTCCATCAGACGGCGAGATCTGCAGGCAATAGGAGGCTGGCTTTGAAGCCTTCGTGCTCGAAAGAGCCTGGTGAATTCCATTTGGGAAACAAATCACGGGGGTCACCTCTACCTCCCCTCGGGTTAAAACTTAGTTTATGAGAGTCTGTTACTCGGTTTGCAGGCAGTCTCGCCAGAGACCGGGAGCAATTACTTTTGAAGCAGGCCCATCTAAAATGTACACTGCCTTTTGAACCTCCAGTCTCTCTGCCCCCTACCATCAGCTGCCTATGGGGGTGGCAGTGAATGGACTTACTGTGTTTGAACAGAGATTGCCTTGTGAAAACAAGCTTAGGACCCATCACTTTCATTTGCTGACGGTACTTTCTTCCATAAATCGTATAGATTTTGGGGTGCCCCTTTAACCTCATGCTGTGGTGCTGCTGGGAAACTGATAAGATAGAGATAAACATCAGCTCAATGCAATGCTTTTCAGATAAGGGAAGAGTTAATTCTTCCATGGTACAAGATCTATCATTGTGGAAATATACACTTGTGCGCATTTAGCTTATTGTGTTCCCAGAGCATTCCTTCTCTGTATATTTATACATATGGGAAGAGGTGCCATATTGATTCCCTTAGAGCTTAGACAGTACAGTATGAGGGTATAGCTTATTGTGTTCCCAGAACATTCCTTCTCTGTATATTTGTATTTATACAATATGGGAGGGGTGCCATATTGATTCCATTAGACAGTACAGTATGAGGGTATAGCCTGTATTGTGTGCCCCAGAACATTCCTTCTCTGTATATTTGTATTTATAACATATGGAGGAAGAGGTGCCATATTGAATTCCCTTAGACAGTACAGTAATGAGGGTATGAGCTTATTGTTGTTCCCCAGAACATTCCTTCTCTGTATATTTGTATTATACATATGGGAGGGAGGCCGCCCATAATTGATTCCCCTTAGGACCAGGGATCCCCACCTTTAAACCCGGTGAGCAACATTCAGAAGTAAAAGGGTTGGGGAGCAACCACCAAGCATGAAAATGTTCCTGTGGGGTGCCAAGAAACCAGGTGCACTGCCAAACAGAGCCTTAATGTAGGTTGACAATCTACATAGGGGCTGCAATGGCCAATCACAGCACTTATATGGCACCCCAAGAACATTTTTCTTGCTTGTGTTGCTCCCCAACTCCTTTTACTTTTGAATGTTGCTCACTGGTTGAAAAGGTTGGGGATCCCTGGCTTAGACATTACAGTATGAGGGTATAGCTTATTGTGTTCCCAGAACATTCCTTCTCTGTATATTTGTATTTATACATATGAGAAAAGGTGCCATATTGATTCCCTTAGACAGTACAGTATGAGGGTATAGCTTATTGTGTGACCAAACATTCCTTCTCTGTAATTTGTATTTATACATATGGGAGGAGGTGCCATATTGATTCCCTTAGACAGGTACAGTATGAGGGTATAGCTTATTGTGTGCCCAGAACATTCCTTCTCTGTATATTTGTATTTATACATATGGGAGGAGGTGCCATATTGATTCCCTTAGACAGTACAGTATGAGGGTATAGCTTATTGTGTGCCCAGAACATTCCTTCTCTGTATATTTGTATTTATACATATGGAGGAGGGAGGTTCCATATTGATTCCCTTAGACAGTACAGTATGAGGGTATAGCTTATTGTGTGCCCAGAACATTCCTTCTCTGTGTATTTGTATTAATATATATGGGTGGGAGATGCCATATTGTTTTTCAGTACAGTATGAGGGTATTGCGGCTTCTGTGCCCAGAGCATTCATTCTGTCTGTGTATATATGGTTGTGTGTTCTTGCAGTTATTATGTTTTTAAAATGAAATAATTTTCTCCCAGAGTCCTATGTAATTTTGCCTGTAGTTGGATTTCAGTAGTCACTCTGGCCAGTGTTTATTTTACCCAAAGAGGCCGCAAGGACACATTCTGAGGTTAAGGGCTATCCTCTCTATCAGGGCTGGGCCTCCTCTAAATCAACAGTTTTGTTTTGAAGATCCATTTTCTCCACCAAAGTGGAACAGCAAGAAATATTTGCCCTTGAAATTGATATTGACAAAGTTGAATAAAAACTATTCAGTTCAGGAATATATTCCAGCCCCTAGAGAGAGACTGACACAGTACAATATGTTTGGGGGGGGGGCAGCAAGCAACCCCACCTCCGAATTATTCACATTTGGAACTCAGAGGGAGACGTGGACATGACTGAATTGCTCTCTTATGGTCTACATGCAAAAACTAAGATCCGGCAGTCGGAAATCCTTTAGGGGGGTGACCTTGGTCGTGTATAACATTACAGTGCGGGGTGTTTGCATTCCGAGGGAGTTGTTTATCCAGAATATCTAATGGCTCCTTCTTCCATTGATGATGTGGAGTGTATATCCAGTGCAACCAGCTGCCCCTAGCCATACGCAGCCCCGGGATCCGTCCCCTCGTTCCCATCAACAATAATTAGCCGTGTAAGACTAATGGAAAAAGTCATGTCTAATTACCCAGTTGAAGCCCCAATTATGCCATTAACGTTTGTGGGCTTGAAGCTAATAACGAAGGAGCCGTCTCATTTGCATAGCATTAAGTTAATTGAGTTGGAAGCTCCGGGACGGATCGTGGCACTGATAGAGGGATTCCGTTACGGAATGGATAATGATGACTGGACTCGGGAACGTTGAGCTGGCAGTTTTATTAATTAACAGCTATCTCGTTACCTGACGTGTCAGACCTTTCTATAAAAGGTTTTTTTTTTCTTCCTTTAAATGAAAACTGAGCGATCTTTGCTAATTGCGTCCTGTAATTAATTATAAAGTGGCTTCTGCTCTTCTAATCTAGATTAGCCTTCCTTCGAGATAGGGTTATAGAAGCGCGCTGTCACTCTCATTCCAACACTCGCCGTGGGTCCTTAGAGCCCTTCGTCTGTAGGGTTAGTAATTAGGGAGTTCATTAATTATCACAGTCATTTTTATCTTAGTCATAACAAAATACCAGGGTTAAGTGACATTTAAAGGGGCAGCATACCCTGAGTGCTGTATATAGGCCTGTGTTCAAAAATATCTATGGTTTTTGCCATTTGTTGCAATAAAAAAGCGCAGAACAGTGGAACTGAAATTACTTTTACACTTGATCCCACCACCTCAGTTATTCAGAGCAACTGTGACAGGAGGAGAAGACAGTCCGTTAATTACCTTTCCCACTTGATCCCCTGATATAATGAACTCTTCCTTAACAGTAAAGTGGTCATACAGACATTGGCAATGGCAGGGATTTTCAACTTATTGGGACCCTGTCCTGTTAGGGGTGGGTTTCAGTTATCCCCTTAGTAACGTAACATTTAATGGAGCTAAAGTTTGGGGGCATATATAAACAGGCTGAGTACATTGAAAGTCATTGGTGTCTGTAGAAAGGTCAGAGACACTGGAGTTACTGATGCCACTTAATAATACAGAGAACTGTTACTGAGATTTTCTAGAACTTGAGACTTGCTCTAACTACGCTGAAATTGGACCACAGTGCATTCCATTAAACTGGGAGCAGGCACAAGTCTATCAGTCTGTCTGGGGATACCCACATGTTGGTCCTGTAACTAACTAGGGAAGTTTCAAGTATATAATTTATCTTGAAGACACTCATTTGTTAGTCCATTGGTTCGTTGGAGAAGTTACCACTATGACAGGGATCCTGAAGATAACCACTATTTCGACCTTTAGCTACCTGGAGAGGTTACCACTATGACAGGGACCCTGAAGATACCCACTAGTTGGTCCCAGGGGTGTAACTACAGAGGAAGCAGACCCTGTTGCTGACGGGGGCTCAGGAGGTATAGGGGACCCCATGAGGCCCAAATAAAGAGCAATTTCAACATATATTGGGAAAACAGGACATCTGCTGGATATGTTGTAGAGACACTGTTGGTCCTATAACTAGTTGGAGAGGTTACCACTATCAAGGGGATCCTAAAGATACCCACTAGTTGGTCCTGTAGCTAGTTGGAGAGGTTACCACTATTGTGGTTGAGGTGATCAGCATGCCAGGAACAGCTTCAGTGACTGATTGTTGAGGCTGCCACCAATGTCCGTGATTCTGAAGAAAGCTGTTAGTTGATTCATTGGCTGGTTGGTGAGATTACTAGCAGGTCACTGATCCTGAAGATACCTAATAGCTGGTTCATTGGCTGGTTGGTGAGGTTTCTAGAAGGGCACTTATTCTGGAGATACCTAATAGTTGGTTCAGTGGCTAGTTGGTGAGGTTACTAGCAGTCTACTGACCCTGGAGACACCTAATAGTTGGTTCAGTGGCTGGTTGGTGAGGCTACTAGCAGGTCACTTATTATGGAGATACCCAATAGTTGGTTCAGTGGCTGGCTGCTGAGGTTGCTAGCAGGTCACTAACCCTGGAGATACCTAATATTTGGTTCAGTGGCTGGTTAGTGAGGTTACTAGCAGCCCACTAACCCTGCAGATACCTAAAAGTTGGTTCAGTGGCTGGTTGAGGATGTTACTAGCAGCCACTGACCCTGGAGATACCTAGTTGTTGTTAAAGGTTCCTGTTGTACAGTGCTAGGGTCTTGTGTTCAGTTCCCACTAGGGCACCATTGGTGTGTTGTTAGCCTATGTGAATATTCTCCTGGTGCTCCATTCTCCCACAGTCCAAAACTATCATAGTAGATTAATTATCTACTGCTTAAACTAACTAACTAATTAGATGTTGTTGATTGTAAGCTCCACTGGGCAAAGACTAAGGTTAAAGCACCAGTCTAATATGTCAGTGGTTCATAAATAAAAGATGAGGATAACTGTATATCTTCCTGTTCCATCACAGGTGGCTTATTCACTATTAGGGACCTGCCCATTAACTAATGTGTGTTGTCAAGTAGAAAAATCTCTACGAGCTGCGCGGAATGTAGCCACCCGGCCCTGGGACCCAGTCCCACCCTGCACACTGGGGAAATTAAGGAACCACAGATAAAGCTAAAGCTCTGCTGAGCAGAAAATTAAACCCAGTATTAATGAAGTCTAAGCTTAAAGCAGCAAAGAAGGAGAGCAGATGGTCTATCGATTCCTATCTGTCATATGTTTACATGTCAAACGCTCCGGTAAGTCAGTCCACTAGAAGGTGTTTGTTACTCACTTCACCCAGCTATCCTGCCGGCCCAATGGCTTTAAACAAAGATACTAAAGATGCGCTGAATTGTACAAAAGATCTGGGTGATGATCAGGCCCCCTAATTTGCATATTCACATTTTAGCAAGAACAAGGCTGCAGTTGCCCATGCAAAAAAGCTACATGGGTAGGGTCCATAGCATATTGGGTGAATCCTCAGTCAGTGCAAGGCACTGCTGCAAAATACACATTCATGTTCTTTAAGTGTTGGCACCGTATGAACTTTATTGACAAGATGTGGAATCCAAGATCTAGAACCTACGGTGTTGGCATGATGGTACCATTTGCTAACATTAATAGTTTAAATGTACTGGAAATGGGAAATCTGTGACACACATAGGGCTATGGCATTCATGGGGCGGGGGCGGTTGTCTACCACTGCCAGAAAAATCCTAATACTAGTACAGGTATGGGATCTGTTATCCGAAAAGCTCAGAATTACAGAAAAGCCATCTCCCTTAGACACCATTTTATCCAAATAAACCAAAATTTTAAAAACTATTTCCTTTTTTTCTGTAATAATAAAACAGTAGCTTGTACTTGATCCCAACTAAGATATGATTCATTCTTATTGGAAGCAAAACCAGCCTTTTGTCTTTATTCAATGTTTCCATGATTTTCTAGTAGACATAAGGTATGAAGATCTAAACTAAAGAAAGATCTGTTATTTGGAAAACCCCATGTCCCGAGCTTTCAGGATTACAGGTCCCATAACTGTAAATAAAAACACTCAATTGAACACTGATGGGTGATCAGTTTACAGGCTTGAGCATTTTGGTGGCAACTAATGTGTAGGTTAACGAATTGTTGACAGATACCCAATCCTAATGCTATTTGCACCCGTCCTGCCCCTGCTCTGACAGATTATGGAAAGTTTAAACACATTTCTGGGGGTTTTAGGGACAGGTTTTATGTGGTATTACAGTTTTGCTAATGAAGGTGAAATTGCCCTTTAAAGGAGAAGGAAAGGTTAAAACTAAGTAAGCCTTATCAGAAAGGTCCATCTAAATATACCAGTAAACCCCCAAAGTGGTGCTGCTCTGGGTCCCCTGTCAAAAGAAACACTGCATTTCTTTCCTTCTATTGTGTACTCATGGGCTTCTGTATCAGACTTCCTGCCTTCAGCTTAAACCTCATTGCCCTGGGCAAGAGCATGCTCCATTTGCTCCTCTCCCCCCACCCCTCCCTTCTCTACTGTAATCTGAACCCAGAGCAGAGAGAGACTCAGACAGGAAGTGATGTCACACCATGTTACTACTGCAGCTCCTATCCTAAACAAACAGAGAGTTTCTAGAGCTTTTTACTCAGGTATGGTAAAACGTTCTACAGAATAAATATAGCATTCTAGCTTGCACTATTGCAGCTAATCTATTGGCAATAAAATGCCTCCGTAACTTTCCTTCTCCTTTAAAGGAGAAGGAAAGGCCTATTTAATTGGGGGTGCCAACAGTTAGCCACCCCAAGTGATTATATATATACACAGAACTTACTTCACACTCGAGGCCGGTGCTCCTATCAAGAGATAACTGGGGTTCTTCCAGCGAGCACCACGGGGTATCGGCTTCCTTCTTCTTCTTTCTTCAAATTTCCCGGGGCAAACGAAATAGCAACTTCTTCGTTAAAGTTCGGCTTTTCACTCTACTGCACATGCGCACATGCGCACCTGCGTGAGGAAAGAAGAAGCTGGAAGCCAATGGCTCCATGGTGCTCGCTGGAAGAAGGGGTGTGAGGTAAGTAGATACCATCACTTGGGGTGTCTAACTTTTGGCATCCCCAAGGTAAGAGTGGATTTCCTTCTACTTTAAGCAGTTTCCCCAAGAGACCTGCTTATCTTAAATAGTTACAATTGTATCTTTGCTTTTAAATTGTTACAAATGTATCTAAGTGCACCTGCCAAGTATTCCGGGCTCTCTGCCAAAATGCCTCTTATTGAATTAAGTTTTAGAAACTTTGTATCGTTTTCTGGCTGTTCAGTGCAGGAGATTAAAGAGAAACTAGGGACATTTCAGTAAGAATCCGGTATTGCGGTCAAAATAGGGACTGCGAAAAACGGGACAGTTGGGAGGTATGCCCGGCAGGCCCGGATTTGTTGGGAGGCCACCAAGGCCGGGGCCTAGGGTGGAAGGATTTAGTGGGGGGCATGCTGCCCAATCAGACCCACATTGGTTCAGAAACACTGAGGATGCGCAGGAGATATGATAGTTTTCTAAATTTCCAGTGCACCAGTCGCCATTGCTCCAGTCCCGATGATGGAAATTTGAGAGAATAAAAGGGAGGAGACGGGCGCAGAATGACCACGGGCCTAGGGGTGTCCACTATATAATCTGGCCCTGATGCCCTGGAGCCTATAGGACCAGTGGGCAGGTTGGGGTGTTTTACCTGCTGTTTGCCATTACTCCAGTCTGCCATAGGGTCATTATCAGGGAGCAGGCCCGGACTAGCACTCTGTAGATTCTGCTAAAATCCCAGAAGGGCCACTGTAAGATTCTATAGACAGTCACTATTTATTAGTTGTTTGGGCCTCAGCGTACTTTAAATTCCAGGGCCTAGTTTGAAAGTCAGTCAGGACCTGATTGGGGCCATATACCAGTCAGGGGCCTGTGAGACACACTAAGTCCTGATTCTGTTATGAAATATAAACAAGAAAGGGCAACTTGTGAGCCAGATGAAGTGAGCTTCTTAAGCCCCCCATACATGGGCCGATAAAAGCTGCTTACAGACCGAGTCTGAGCCATCCGACAGGCTTTCCCTATCAATATCTGGCCGAAAGTCAGGCAGATCTCGATCAGGCCGGTTAAAAAATCCCTTTGGATCGTGGCTGCATCTATGCGTGTATGCATTCCCGGGATCCGACCGCCCGTATCGGATCCATTATGATCCAATCGTTGGGCCGTAGGGCCCATGATCAGATCAGCCCGATATCGCCCACTTCAATGTGGGCATATCGGGGAGAGATCGCCAAACGAGCGGATCTCTATGTCTATGGACACCTTTATTATGATCTCAGTTCCCCTTTAACGATTTAGTCTCGCAAGCTCCGTGTGAAGAAGCCATTGGCGTGCAATGAGTGTCAGCGAGATGTAAAACAAAAGACGATCGTATGCCGCTGCCTTTTAATCATGTAATTGCAGAGCGACATTTAACACGGCGGGTTTTGCGTTACCCCCACCCAGTTTGGAGAAAAGGGAGGAGGCTCTTGAAGCACCCAGCACCCCATCCCTCCTCCCTCGCCCTGTGCTGGGAGCACTTTAACTAAACTCAACTTTGGCTCGGCTTCTACATATTACAGCAGCGACACGGACGCACACAATTGAAGTCTTTGAGAGCGATGAAATATGCATGGGGTATCGGTGACAACCCCATAAAGTCAAGCAATTAGCCGCGTAATCCGAGAGGCCGGCGAGAGAGCGGATCGCAGGGAAGCCGGGGTTCTCGAATTAGTTAAATGCATTTTGTAGCTCCTCATTCCATCAAATCAACTAACACTTCCTTTAATTGGCTGCTAAATTATACAGCCGCGGCACATTATCATTTAATAACCCGTAAACATTGCGAGGGCCCCGCTCTCAAGTCTCCATCGCTCTCATTAATTCCTTAATTCCGGCTGATGGCAGGGGAGACAGGAGAGGCAGCTTGAACAGTGAGCCTCGGGCAATAAAATAAGGGAAAGAACTCCGCAAGGTGTATGGGGGGGTATTAAGGCCTTTTTTTATTTTTATTTTTTTTACCACTGCTGTCGGAAATTCAATCTGCGAGCTGTCAACAATCGCACTGTACCCCCCCTCCCCGCACAAAGGGTGACTGACAGATTCCTGCAGAGCCTTGTCAAGCTATCTTTAAACATCAAGCCAACCAGTAAACAGAGCCCGATGTATATTAAATCTCCTTCCGCGCCCTCCCCTTCTCATTTTTGATTCTGCCGCCCCCATCGCTCTCTCCCCTTCCTACACACTCTGTCTCCATGAATATTTCATGCCGCCGTCATAAATATTAATTCTAATAGCCGGGCATAGTCGTTATTATTGCTGTTATGTGACAAACAGACATTAAATATTCAGGGGCCTCTTTATATATATAAAATAAATTACATTGACGCACTTGATTGGGCATCTTTTTTTTTTTTTTTTACCACTTCCCCTTTGGAATAATTATAATTCTAGCAATTAAAAGGGCAAATGAAAAAAAAGAAAATTTTCACTGATAAAAAAAATTTCATATTTAGTCACTTTCATAAATAAAAAGTGTCATTTTTTAAATAAGTTTTTATTTAACATTTTCAATTAAACATTACATAACTGGGTTGTAAAGTAAAAAAATTAAGAAAAGGCAAGGAAAGGGGAAGAGCCCATTTGGTCTTAGTAAATCCATTCCCTAGAGGCGCTGGTAACCATTCAGGCTCTGGAGTATTATGTTTTAGCCAGTGACCCCATATCCCTTCAAATTTTCCAGGGCACCCACATCAAAAGTGTCTATATTTGATAAAAAAATACTTCCCCATTTGCTGTCATGCAAGTGGGGGAAGTATTTTACCAGGCACTACTGACTTCCTGTAGTTTTTCTACCTATGCTTTTTAAATGATTTTTCTTCCTCTTTTGCTGCTTTTCATATTTCATGAGTGGCCTCTGTGCTATAATTTTATAATTATTTCCTTTCTATTTACTTTCTCTCCTATTCATCATTCAAAGCACTGCCTGGTTGCTATGGTAAACTGGACCCTAGCAACCAGATAGCCGCTGAACAAAAAGCAAAATCATTAAAAAGCAATGGACAAGCAACCCTATCGTGGGCACACCTTTTTTGGGCATAAGTTGCATCATTGGACCAGTGAGTGGGGCATGTAACAAGTAATTAACAGGAGGTGGTCCTCATATATAGGTTAGAACTAAGTGACTGTTGTATTGGCATATGGGTTTCATTAATGTTTGGGTGCCTGTTCCATTGATATGTTGGCTGTTCTGATGGCATATAGGTGCCTATTCAATTGGTGTACAGGTGCCCATTCTGATGATGTATGGGTGTCTGTTCCATTGGTGTATGGGTGCATCATAGAATGTTGTTTTCTTCCCACTCCATACTTATTCGTCTTCGCAGCCCCAGGAGATTGCACTGCGCCCGTCTCCACCATTATTTTTTTCTTAACAGCCTTTAAACATCCTGTATTATTAAAGAGATATAAATTATTATAGGCCTGATACATTTTTAAAATGTGCAGCATCACTTGGCATCAGTTTCATTTTTCTGCTTGCCACCCTGCTGCTTTGTTAAACTTCTCCTTCACCCCAGTGGCACTCGGGAAGGGAACTGAACAGACATCCATCTCCCGGCACATTAAATCATTCTGTGACATCATATCTGGTCCTGGTTTTGCCAAGTCAGACACTGCCATTATCCTCTGGCACCTTTATATTGTGTATTTAGGGGTCTGTTCCTGCTGAATTGTGCTTAGTACAGGGAATACCTATGCTGCCATAGTTTTATGGGATCTCTCTGTACAGACTATGAGCAAACTTAGGGGACTGTTCCTGCTGAATTGTGCTTAGTACAGGGAATACCTATGCTGCCATAGTTTTATGGGATCTCTCTGTACAGACTATGATCAAACTTAGGGGGCTGTTCCTGCTAAATTGAGCTTAGTACAGGGGGATACCTATGCTGCCATAGTTTATTGTACAATTGTTTATGCAGAGTTATGAGTTATTGCCAGCGCTGCAGTGCAAAATGGTTTCAGCTTCAGCCCAGCCTGTTATTTCCATTCTATGATTCAGTGCAACAAAGACAATAACCATTTTCCTTCTTGTCTTCCCCGGCAGGGTCTTCTCTCTGGATCTCTCAGACGATGTTGTTATAGAGCGTCTGTCTTTGTGTATGACAGATCCGGTCTCTGGAGAGAGGTTGGTACTGACAGTTATTGGTTTTAGGATGATCTGGTCACATCAGCTCACGCGCAGCAACATTCGGACAGATTATAATGAGTCTGAACATAACCTGATGCTGGCGCACATTCAGCTCAGGCAAGCAGCAGCAAATTTAGGTTAATGTTTATACAACAGCTGCCTGCCACATTCTACATGCGCCCTCTAAATATAGCACATCACTATACACTGAATGATTCAGGCACAATCATTATATGCCCTTTAAGCCCTGGAGATGAAGCAGATTTGTTTTCATTTTAACAGACAGTACAGAATAAGGGTAGCACATCCCTTCACTGTATATTTCTATTTATACCTATGGGTGGGAGCTGTGATATTGATTCCCTTAGACAGTACAGTATGAGGGTATAGCTTATTGCGTGCCCAGAACATTCCTTCGCTGTATATTTGTATTTATACATATGGGAGGAGGTGCCATATTGATTCCCTTAGCCAGTATAGTATGAGGGTATAGCTTATTGCGTGCCCAGAACATTCCTTCTCTGTATATTTATATTTATACATATGGGAGGAGGGAGGTGCCATATTGATTCCCTTAGACAGTACAGTATGAGGGTATAGCTTATTGTGTGCCCAGAACATTCCTTCTCTGTATATTTGTATTTATACATATGGGAGGAGGTGCCATATTGATTCCCTTAGACAGTACAGTATGAGGGTATAGCTTATTGTGTGCCCAGAACATTCCTTCTCTGTATATTTGTATTTATACATATGGGAGGAGGTGCCATATTGATTCCCTTAGACAGTACAGTATGAGGGTATAGCTTATTGTGTGCCCAGAACATTCCTTCTCTGTATAGTTGTATTTATACATATCTGAGGATATATAGGATACATATTGATTCCTATATATTGTCCATATGTTTCCTTCTAGACAAGTGCTGAGGGGCAGTCTATGGGTTCTGGCAAATGCCAGAGTGGCTGATATAAGATGCCATAGACAGTCAGTAGATATTAGGCTTGTGGGGTTGGCTGGCTGAGTCTCAGTGTACTTGAATGCCAGGGCCTATATTGAATCCCAGCCAGACCTGCTCAGGGGGCCCAAATTAACTAGGTAGGACTGTGTGACCCAAAAATTGGTTTGAAACCAGTTTTGCAGCTTATTTAACTGGCGTACTCTTGCAAGTCAGCCCAGTTTTATAGACTATTCACTAATTGCGTTTAAAAACTGCTTGCCATTGCGTTTATAAACTGCCATTAGTGCTCTGATCAAGCCCCTGTCCCTTGCCCTGTAAATTGCTGTCAGAATGTTTTAGTTCCACCCACTGCTTGAGTCACAGACTCTGAGTCCCTTTCCCTCCTTGGCATGAGGTCCCACCATTCAGCAGACTGGGGAGGGGGGTTATTTCAGTAACAGTGGGAGGGTGAATGGTAAATATATTTATTAGAGTATCTAATTGTATATATACTACAATTACAGTGATTTCATTGTTTTTATGCCCACCCCTTCCCATTTACTCTATGCTGCAGGTACCACAGCATATACAAGCCGGCACCCAGATCGGAGGTACAAGAGCGTCTGCAGCAGAACCCAAAGTATTCTGAGGAGAAGGTTCAGGCGAGGCTAGACGCGTACCACGCTAATGCCGACGAGCTGGAGGAGTTTTATCAGGATGTCATTCACATTAATGCTGATCAAGACCCATACACGGTGTTTGAGTTCATCGAAAGCTACATTGTCAGCCCCCTGCCCAAATCTCTCCCCGAGGAGCCCACATCTCCCTAATGACTTGCAGCACATACACTATTAATATTGCCTTAACTGGCTGTATCACAGGGAGGCGAGATTGGGCCCTTCTCCTCCTGTTAGTCCCTTTGCTGTTTCACACAGACACCTGAAATTGCCCCCCACCTCCAGTTGGCTTCCTGATGTGGGATCCAGAATAAATAAACCAACATAAAATAATTTCCCAATAGTCACCCTGGCATTTGCTAAAATGAGTTCCCTTCCTGGAGCGGTTGTACTGGCAGATACAGTAGATATAATTAATGGAAGGGATGGATGCCTTTTTGCAGACGAGGAAATACAAAACGGCTCAGATTAGGACTCTCAGTACAGCGCTGCTCCAGGGACTGGTCCCATTGCAGTTAGGAAGAGTTTGTACCCATTCTGGGGCAAATAAGACACCTACAGATGGGGTTTTTATTCCTTTTTTTCTTTCAGCTAAATATAAGTTTGGAGGTGTGATGTTTTCTCACACTTAAAGGAATGGTTCACCTTTAGTATGTTATAGAATGATCAATTCTAAGCAACTTTTCAGTTGGCCTTCATGTTTTCTTTTTTTATAGCTATTTGCCTTCTTCTTCTGACTCTTTCCAGCTTTCAAATTGGGGGGGGGGGGGTCACAGACCCCATTTAAATAACAAATGCTCTGTAAGGCTACAGCTGTATTGTTATTGCTACTTTTTATTATGCCTTTTTCTATTCAGGCTTTTTCTATTCATATTCCAGTCTCTTATTCAAATCAAAGCATGGTTGCTAGGGTCATTTGGACATTAGCAACCAGACTGTTAATATTGCAAACTGAAGAGCTGCTGGATATAAAGCTAAATAACTCAAAAACCACAAATAATAAAAAATCTCTCTCTTCATCATACTAAAAGCTAATTTAAAGGTGAACAACCCCTTTAAAGGAAAACTAACCCCCCAACTATTAAATGTTCTCTGACCAGTGTCTAGCTCTCTTGCTAGATGTCTCCATTCCTAGGCTGTAAAATAATTGTCCTCGGTGCATTTAAGGGCAGAGACACACCCTCAGATTCGGGGAGATAAGTCGCCCTGTGACAAATCTCCTCTTCTTCTGGGCGACTAATCTTCCCAAACTGCCTCCAGCCGGCTAGAATTGTAATCGCCGGTGGGATGGCAATCAGTGCACTTCCTTTTCTGAAGTCACAAAATTGCCTCAAGAGGTTGCTGGGCAACTTTGAAAGATGAAGTGCTCCGAGTGCTATCCGGCTGGCGATTTAGATTCTAGTCAGCGGGAGACAGTTCGTAGAGATTACTCGCCCCGAAGAAGTGGCAATTTATTTCCGAGCGACTAAATCTCCCTGAATCTGAGCATGTATCTCTGCCCTAAAGAGAGCTGTGCGATTCTCTTGCTGCAGAGGCTGCTGTGGAAGATACATTAGATATCTTTAAGGAAGGGGTGGATGCTTTTTTAGCAGGAGAGTAATCAAAAGGTAGCTACTGTGTATTTGGACTATGCTGATGCAGAAACCAGTGTTTATCATCTCCAGAATCTGCTTGGAGCTTATGCCGGTTTATCTGAATGCAGATCAGCTGCACAGCTCCTGTTTCATGCGGCATGTGGGAGTTGTAGGAAGGCTGCAGCCTGTCAGTTGTATGTTGGTATCTGTGGTCACATGTCCCTTCCCCTGCGCTTCTGCACACTGTGCCTCATTTATTTTGCTGATTAATATTCTCATTCCGCACGTATCTCTGCTCGCTCTATTAGTTCCCCTTGAGTGGCTCGCTGGATAATGTGAGCATTGTCTCATTGACATGCATTCATTCCGGCTCTGCTTGTAGCCCAGGGTCAGGGGTCGGCTCCCCAAGGGGGTTGTAGCATGGCCCACGGAAGGAGCAGAAGCTTTAGCAGAACATGTTAATACACTTGTCTGATTCTCCCTGTGCAGCACCACTATCACTCGCCGCCAGTCTAATTATCACAAACAAATGCCACTCATTGCATCACTTTACATTGACTTAAGTCAGATAAAAAGGAGGCAGATGCGTATCCTTAAAGCCCCTGATCATGTTACCCCTTCTTGTAGGTTATTAATACAACTTTTATCTGATGAGAGTAAGTCAGTGAATAGAGGCTAGGGTGGGGGCAGGTATGCCAAATGAATATATAACATGCAGTCTCCCCTCCTAAGACTCACTATAGCATCTACAGACATCAAGGGCCCACTCTACTAGCAATTACATGCAGACATATAGGAAAAAAGCTGATGCCAATGTTCCCTTTCCTTGGCTTTATTAAGGACCCACCTTCCCTATAATTAAAGGGTTAACTTGTAAAACCTTTACCAATTCATTTAAATGCTGCATGGCTGCACATAAATCAGTTCAGTCTGCAGCATGCATCTAAATGAATTGCTAATTGGTCATGCAGGTGGTGTATTCCATATGAGTTTGTTTTTACTACACAATGCTCTTACCTCTGTTCCGACGCGAGGAAGCGCAGTCGTCACGTCGGATACGCCGAATAGAAGTCATGACTGTCGGATGAAGTCGGAACATGCAGCGTTCGCATCCGACAGTCGCGTTGTGACGGATGAAATTAGCTTCTACACGCGACATTTCTATTTCTTACATTAGATGTGGCGCATCCAACGTGATGCCTGCGCTTCCTCGCGTCTGAGTGGAGGTAAGCGCATTGTGTAGTTCTACCCTTAAAGGGATACCCTATTTGCATTAACTTTAACACTGTTGAGATAACTTTTAGTATGATATAGAGCGTAATATTTGTGGTTTTTGAGTTATTTAGCAGCTCTCCAGTTTGCAGTTTCAGCAATCTAGTTTCTAGGGGTCCAACCATGCACTGATTTTGAATTAGAAACTGGAATATAAATAGGAGAGGGGCTGAATAGAAAGATGAGTAATAAAAAGTAGCAATAACAACAAATATGTACAGAACATTGTTTTTCAGATGGGGTCACTGACCCCCCCCCCCTTTGAAAGCTGTAAGAGTCAGAAGAAAAAGGCAAATGATTAAAAAAAACTATAAATCATGAAGACCTATTTAAGTTGCTTGGAATTGGCCATTCTCTAACATTCTAAAAGTTAACTCAAAGGTGAAGCGCCCCTTTAAATGGTTGCTATTACGAATGCCCAAATATGGAAGTATTAAAGAGCAGGCCCGGACTGGCAATCTGTGGGTTCTGGCAAATGCCAGAGGGGCTGCTATAAGGTCCCATAGAAAGTCAGTATTTAGTGGGCTGGTGGGGGATGTTTGGGCCTCTGTGTACCTGAAATGCCAGGGCCTATTTTAATTCTCAGTCCAGACCTGTTAAAGAGTATTACCCCATCAGCGCCTGAGCATTCATTATAATAACCAGCAATGTAGCTTTAATAGATTCTGGGCCTCATAGCAAAATCTGTTTAAGCAGAGACCTACATTTTGTTGGTCAGCTGATATCCCAGAGCCCTCTGGGTGTTGGAACCCATGCTACTTATAATTAAAACAAAAATACATATATAACACCCCGATCCACTCTTTCCATGCCCCATTGCTTTCAAACACCTACATTCCATTCTAGACCCACAGATTGGACTGCTTCATCTGTCCCTGCCTGCTACTGCCATGGGACTCCCCTATATTTCTTTCCTGCTGGTGACCCTGCAAATATATAGTGATATATATATATATATTTCAGCTACTGCTGCCCTATGTCCAATGCTTATGGTTTCAAAGACTACAACTCCCAGCATCCTCAACCTGCCAAAAATCAAATGACTATTCCAGAACAGAGTATTTTTAAGCTAACCGTAGGCATAACAAGAATATCCATCAATATGTAAATATGTGCCATAGTGATTTCTCATCCACTGCTGTGGCTCCGTCCCTTGTAGATACCACGCTGTGGAATGTGTTGGTGCCAGAAGGTGAATGAAGCTCATATGAAATAGGCTGCTGTGTTGGGAAGCAACTGGTTGGATTCCCCGAGTCTTTCAATACAGAGATATGAGCAAGTGCACTGTTGTTGGAAGCGGCAACATGAAAGTAGGTGGGAGCGGAACGTGTGAGATGCACCACTTGCTCTGCCATCTCTTACACCCAGGCATATGCTGATCTTCTGTCAGACATCTGCATCAGCCGGCTTTTATGTGGAAATGTTCCTCGGAAGTCCTGCTGGATAACTTGATGCAGCCCCCCACCCAATTCACCCCAAGAAAGAATGGATTTCTTTTATGTGAGAGATTCTGAGTGTCTCAGTTGTTATTGTTCTGCATCTCCAGTTGGTACAGACATATCTGTGCATGGCGGCTTGTTTTCCTTTGGAGTGTTACTCTGTATATACATATCTACATAACACAAGTGCCGCTTACTTGTATGCAACAAACATGGATTAGTCATGCCTTCATCCTCAGGTTGGATAGTCTTTACTCATAATGTGCAACGGAAGTTGCCATATTTTAAACACTAAATTCTGTACCTGTGCCAAAGATATATGGAAGTTGCATCTATACAGACTATGAGCAAACTTAGGGGGCTGTTCCTGCTGAATTGTGCTTAGTACAGGAGAATACTTATGCTGTCATAGTTTTATGGGATCTCTCTGTACAGACTATGAGCAAACTTAGGGGACTGTTCCTGCTGAATTGTGCTTAGTACAGAGGAATACCTATGCTGCTATAGTTTTATGGTATCTCTCTGTACAGACTATGAGCAAACTTAGGGGACTGTTCCTGCTGAATTGTGCTTAGTACAGGGGAATGCCTATGCTGCCATAGTTTTATGATATCTCTCTCTGCGGACTATGAGCACATTTAGGGGCTGTTCCTGCTGAATTGTGCTTAGTATAGAGGAATATCTATGCTGCCATAGTTTTATGGGATCTCTCTGTACAGACTATGAGCAAATTTAGGGGCTGTTCCTGTTGAATTGTCTTTAGTACAGGGGAATACCTATGCTGCCATAGTTCTATGGTATCTCTCTGTTCAGACTATGAGCAAACTTAAGGGACTGTTCCTGCTGAATTGTGCTTAGTACAGAGGAATACCTTTGCTGCCATAGTTTTATGGGATCTCTCTGTACAGACTATGAGCAAACTTACGGGCTGTTCCTGCTGAATTGTGCTTAGTACAGGTAATACCAATGCTGCCATAGTTTTATGGGATCTCTCTGTACAGACTATGAGCAAACTTAGGGACTGTTCCTGCTGAATTTTGCTTAGTACAGGGAATACCTATGCTGTCATAGTTTTATGGGATCTCTTTGTACAGACTATGAGCAAATTTAGGGGGCTGTTCCTGCTGAATTGTGCTTAGTACAGGGGAATACCTATGCTGCCATTGTTTTATGGTATCTCTCTGTACAGACTATGAGCAAACTTAGGGGACTGTTCCTGCTGAATTGTGCTTAGTACAGGGAATACCTATGCTGATATGGTTTTATGGGATCTCTCTGTACAGACTATGAGCAAATTAAGGGGGCTGTTCCTGCTGAATTGTGCTTAGTACAGGGGAATATCTATTGGGATAACTTTATGAGTTCTCTTTGTGCAGATTGTGAGCAAATTTAGTGGATTGTTTTTATTAAATTTTATAAAAGTTGGCAACAAAAGGCAGTCCAACCATACAGGCGTATAGTCACCTTTGTGTTGTTCTGTTTGTTCAGTTTGAATGGTAAGAACAGTAGGAAGTCCAGAATGCTCAGAAACTGGGATTTTCCAGATAACAGAACTCTCCGTAATTTGGGTCTTTATATCACATTACAGAGAAAAAGGAAATCATTTTGAAAAATGTGGATTATTTTTATAAAATTGAGTCTAATGGAGAAGGCCTTTCCTTAATCCAGGAGTGTCTGGATAATGGATCCCATACCTGTACAGAGAAGCTGCTGAGAGCTATAATTATCAATCCACCAGGATAGAAGTAGCATTGGTCTGAATGGCACCTTGTGGGCCCAGATTGTCAGGCAGTATGGTAGAAACCAGCCAAATCCCATTATTGCGCCATGCACCCTGGTATGTGTATAGGATATAACATGTGTATAGTGCAAGGAATAGGCAGAACACAAGGTTTCCAAGTTTGTATATATTCTCCTTCCAAAGTGTCTACTGATATACTGGCTAGAAATCTCTTTCAGGTGAGTTATCCCAGTATAGAGACAGAGAATGAGTTGTTCAGGCCAGTATACTGGTCATTTTGGAGCCATGAGCCCAACACACCTCCCCGTAAATAAACACAAGGCTGTATTTAGATTAAGGAAACATTGGGAATTATTCTGATTGGATTATGATATCACAGTCCGATTGGATGATGATATCACAGTCCGATTGGATGATGATATCACAGTCCGATTGGATGATGATATCACAGTCCGATTGGATGATTGGTGCCACACTGTGCCAGAACTTGGAATATTTTTGTCCTGATCAACGTGCTGAATTATTTAGTACTGTGCATGGATTCCTGAGTTCAGTTTTGCTGTGCCTCATTCGTATATGTAAATACTTTCCCCTTTGCCATTATAAACAGAGCAATTTGTCCTTATCTGTCTTTGAAAACACAAACTTCTATCTTCCCCTAAGCTCCAGTCTTTGAGCAGCTCATTATCAGGAGCATGTCAGTGGACTGGTAAGTAGTTTTATCAGTTCTTCTCTGCTGCCAACGTATTTCCTTTTCTTATTTAGTGTAAGAAATAACCTAAAACATAGAGCTTTTTTTTTAATTTGAACAGGCAAAAGGGGTATGTTCAGCACAATCCTTTCAGCGAGCTCAGGGGTGTAATGCAGTGCCTTTAAAGGAGAACTAAACCCTAAAAATGATTGGATTTTCTTAAAAGGTTAACTTTGAGGTTGTCGCAATTTAGCAGGCAAACAACATCTTGCATAGAAGCTGATCTTACAGGGCTAATTAATACATTCTGATGCAGACTGCACTAATTTCAGAGCTACCATGTAATACATCTGAATTACTAATCAGCCTTGTATATTGTGTGTGTAAATACAGTATATGGTAAGTGACAGCAGCCCAGCTAAAAGGAAGAAATAAGTAACAGGAAAAGGCAACAGGAGACACTTTTGTTACTTATTCCATTTTTTTCCCCCCTCTCTCTGTTGCCCTTCTCTGTTAGATGTTACCCTTCAACCTCCTCCCTGAATAAATTCCCTGCCTCATTTCCTTTATCAACCCAAAGCAGTGACCTATCTGTGGATACGCCGGTGGGGGGTAAAATAATTTCAGGGCTGGACAGGATTACAAAACATATTTAATTTACAAAAAAGAGTTACATAGCTTGAGTCAGTGGAACAAAGTGAAAAAACTTCAATATTCCCTTTGCTCCCTAGGAATTGGGGTAACAGTAATGGAGGGGATCTCTCATTATTGCTATTAAAGTGCAACAGTTAAGGTACGTAGCCCTATGGTGTTTCAGGCACCAGATCTATACAGTCCTTCTGGCAGTTTTTACATGGACCATCCATTCTGCACTGAAGCTGCCCAGACATAGTTCTAGAAGACAGGAGAGTCACACAGAATGCATGGATAATTCAACAGCTTCTTCATCCATTCTGGATCTATACACGAGAAAGGAAATGGTCAGCGTGTTAAGATTATTATTATAGGCATGATTGCCCTTTATAATATGGGATTTTATAATGGTAATGAAAAAGTGAATCTGCTGTGGCATTACCTCCTGGTGCTGGATGTCTGGCAATACTATCGTGCAGAAAGCACCTCCGATACAGAAGGCTCTGACAGGCCTGGTACGTGAGGAAACATCTGTAGAATGAAAAAAATAAATATTAAAGGCACAGCGTGTCAACTGCAAAGCTGTGTGGAGCACGTTGATTCATAAGCACCTGCAACAATATGGCAGGCCACATGGATAAGCAACAGCCACAATTTCAAGATGAAGAGCCAGCAGCTTTAACTCTGATCAGGGGGCAGTTGAACAAGTCCAGATATAATGGATCCATATTGCATTAGAGATATTCCCTGTGTTCTTCAGCTGAGTGATAGAGGCTGGTGTAAGTGTAAATGTACCAACTAGAGCATTGTAGGGGAAATCTTCACCTGGGCAGCAACCAATCAGATGTTAGATCGCCGACTGGTTGCTATTGGGTTACTGCCCAGGTGCAAATTTGCCCAGTGTTTATAAAGGAGTCCTTCTGTGTATGCTGAAAGGGGCAGGTAGCAAAAAGAGACAAGCCCATTTCAATATAGGTCAGGGCACCTGTTCCTAGGGCGGTAGCTAAAGGTGATGAAAAAGCTGAGAGGGTATCTGCTTTTTCGGTGATTGTGCATGTAATGGACAGACTGGCTGCCTGCACTTGTGCCAACCATATGGGTGGACTGATGTCCAGTGCCTAGAGCAGCAGCAGACTTTGAAGGGGTGGTTCCCCTTTAAATTAACGAAGACCAAAATGAACTTTTAGTATGTTATGGAATGGCCAATTCTTTTTCATTTCGTCATTATTATTTATTTTTTTATAGTTTGAGTTATTTGCCATTTCCTTCTGACTCTTTCCAGCTTTCAGATGGGGGTCACTGACCCCAACTAAATACAAATACTCTGTAAGGCTACAAATGTATTGGTATTGCTACTTTTTATTACTCATCTTTCTATTCATCCAGTCCCTCTCCCAGTCATATTCCAGTCTCTTATTCAAATCAATTCATGGTTGCTAGGGAAATTTGGACTTAAGCAACCAGGTTGCTGAAATTACCAACTGGAGAGGGGCTGAATAAAAAGCAAATAATAAAAAATGAAAACCAATTGTAAACTGTCTCAGAACATTACCATCTACAACATAATACAAGTAAACTCAAAGGTGAACAACCCCTTTCATACAGCCCTGAAGTAGGTAGATTGCAAGGTGGATTTCAGCTCATTGGGATGCGGTTCCTCCGCACATATACAGCAGGGTTAAACCACTAAAGATATTCCAACTGCCTCATCGGATATCCAAATAGAGTAAACCTGCACAGATACAGAGATATTTCCTAAGCCCTAGAATGTGTATATAATACCAAGGCTTGGGGAAATATTGTCTGTTGTAACCCTCTCTTCTCACCTGGGCCATATATGTCCGTTAGGGCAGAGTGCCTGCTTTGCGTCAGTAAAAGGTAACACTTCTTTACACAGGATGCAGTGCTCGGGGAACATCTGCTTGTTCATCTTATTCTCGAGGTGTCCGATGATCACCTGTAAAGCCATAGGATTAAATTCAGTTTCCCAAGAGGTATCAAGGACCCTACTATTGTACAATACATATATTGTAGGTGTCAGCTTTTACTTCTCTTTCTATTTGGCTCCTATTTTAGGAATATTCCAGCCTCTCGTTTAAATCACTGGCTGGTTGTTAGGGTAATTTGTACCCTAGCAACCAGATGGAATTCCAAACTGAAGAGCTGCCAAACAAAAAGCTAAATGATTCAAAAACCACTGCAAATAAAAAGTGAAAACCCAATAGCAGATTGTCTTAGAATGTTAATCTCTACATCATACTAAAATTTAATTTGAAGATGTTTGACTCCTTTAAAGGGGAAGTATATCCACTCATACAACATGAGTGCAATGAATGAATAGAGCTTGTGCTGACCCTTAAAGGGGGAGTATACTCCACACCATCCAACATGAGTGCAATGAATAGGGCTTGTGCTTAACACACTTTGTGTGTACTGGTTTATTCACAAAAAAATATGTTTTTTTGTTATTTATTGAGCTGAACAGGGAAATGGAAGCTACTCCATGTTTGGTCCTTGCAAGGTAGATAACTGGGGAGAGGGGTAAAAGGAGTAATAAGGCACCTGGACTGCTCTGTCATCAGAGTCTTTAGACGTCAGATAGTCACAGATACCCCTAGTAGGAACACTAGTATTTTCAGTAATCCGCGTGTGTAGATAAACTTCCCCCAAGACTTGTTTCATGTGTTCTCGTACTAAGTGCCACTCCACAGCCCCAATCTTTTCCTGGATCTCAAGTAAGCCATCTTCTGCCGTTCCACAGTCTGCCTCTGGGTTGTCCCTGGTAACATCAGCAGGGCTGTTCTCGCCGGTTTCCTTTGTAGGACTTTCCGGCCCAGCATCTTTCTGATCATCTTTTTCATTGGTTACCGTTGCATCATCAAGCTTTGCGGCTTTCTCTTCTTTGGATGGAGGTTTCCATATTAATTCATTAGTAACCTTTTTAAGTGACTGGTACCAAACCCTAAGCAAGAACAGGCGGAACCGCCAGAAATACATGGAGCCACCTTCGATCTTTTTGTCCAACGCCTCTTGCAGAAACTGAGGGATGACTTTATCTTTCAGGATCTTCCACCGCACCAGGTCTGTTAGATCCATCTGATGGTAGAGGTTTTGGCTGGAACATTCTAAAAGCTGTGCCACGGCCTCTTCGAAACTCTTGAGAGCGACAAAATGAACAAGATAGGTCTTGGTCACCGGATGAATCCGATTGTCGATGCCTTCGGTGGTAATGCAAGCCAGATAGGCGCCGCAAGGACTGACGGTAATGGCATGAGACTTGACAGGGCCAAACATGTCCGACAACTTTATCAACTGGTGCTCGAATTTTAAAGCAACGTCTGTAAAAATAGGAATGAGCTGCTGGACTTTTCCATCAACGGAGCAAGTATAAATAGTGCCGTTCTGTTTATCCACCGACATGGATATGATTGGTAAAGAGTGAAGTCCTGTCACGTGGGAATTGTGAACGTTCAAACCGGCTTTGGATATGAGCAGCAAACACCAAAATAAATAACACCCCCGTGCAGCAACGATAAGGCTGCAGCTGCACTTCTGGTATGGGTGATAAAGCGCTATGCACTTGATGCTGTGTACAGGCAACTGGTCGGCTTCCTGCCAAAGGATCACAGGTTGTCGGAGAGTGAAGTAACCCTTGACTGCCTTTAGGTTCACTGGGAGTATTTTGATGGGGCCCAAACGGCTCCCTACGATGAGACCGCTCATTTTACGATTGCTGTGCTCATATTCCCACCATGCCAAAACACTTGGAGAAGATATCCCAGATACAATGGTGTTGCAAGAAGCAATGGATTCCTTGCCCAGAAAGGGAAGCTGGAGCTGCCACACTGCAATGTCTCCATTCTCGAAGAGTACTGCCAGCAGTACCGTGCTCTGATCTTTGCACTCATTGTTCTCCATGACCTGCTGAGTGATGCAGATCCCCGACCACTCCATTCTCACTGGTGTCTGCATGCTATGCCGTCGCTTGAACTCGGCAAAGTCATCTAAGTCTGCGTGGGGGGTCTCGTCTCCGCTTACTCTGTAGTTGGCCTCAAACAGATGCTGCCCGTACATTTCGGTTAAATCAACCAGCTGTCTCCAGTGTAGCCTGTTAACATTGGCGTGAATGGTCAGCCTGTTGTCTAAAGTGAGGGCGGCCACAAGGCATCGTCCATTGGCATCGCAGCCATAAGGAGACCAGCTGGCATATTTAAATCTTTGGAAAGAAGGTAAAAACTTCCCTTCAGGGTTAAACACTCGATCCAGCATAAATGACTGGCTGATTGTCAGCTGCTTTGACCTCGCAAACATCTCCCTGCAATCTTCAACTTCCTTCTCTTTGCCGACCTGCAATGGGGAAAAAATAAAATGACTGAAATGTTTATATAATCGTTCGCATCTCCATAAGAACATTGGGATAATCATATTTGTATTCATATTATATATAATTCATATTCGTCGGTCAGCAGTCTGACATTTTGGCGCACAAAAACCTTTGAATAGAGCTCTGAGTGGAGGAATGTCGGTGTCCCCTACCAGCCCCTAATGTAAGTAATATGGGCTTCACCAATTAGAAGCATTAATCAGACATATAGATGTGATTGGGCAGTTCTGCTGATCTTATCTGCCTATGACTTTTCAATGGTAAATGGATAAAGCACTGGTAGATACCTTTTGCTTCCAGGCAGATCTGCTTGTTTGGGCCATCTGAGACTCCATGGAGGACAAAACCAACCAACCAGCTCACCGTCCTGACACCATAGTTGGCCCATGTATGCCCCAATTGAAAGCGAATGGCACCCAGGGCCATCCAGTGGAAAACAGCAGATGCCAATACACCTGCCACTCTTACAAGGTACTTTGATGTAAGTGGCCCTGACTGATGCACAGGGGAGTGTGTCCATTAAATAACAGTTGTAATGGTGGGGTTTATATATCGGACATAATCTCACTGCTGATATACAGTTTGAGCAGTGCTACTCTAAATGTGCCTTACTTAAAGTCCAGTGCAAATAACTCCAGGACACTGATAACAAACATGTGGCCCCTGCAGATGTTGCCTAGTGACCATAGTTACCTTAAGGCTGCAGCTGGTGAGAGGGGCTGACACGCAGGTGCGGTGCAACGTGAGCTCCTGGGCGCAGCCATTGAGATCACAGAACAGTTCCAGGAGGCAGAGGCTGTTACCGGTGCACACAGACAGGCGGTGATCCTCTGACCAAGCCAAAGGCTCCACCCCTGTAACAGAGTGCAGGAGCTTCACCGCCGGTTCCCGCTTAGTCACAGTCAGCCGAAAACTGGGACTGGGCTCCTCATCCTCTGCAGCAGTTCCCTTCTCTTCTCCAGCCATCATCTTAGCGGCAACGTCATCAGCTGCGACTCGGGGACGTAGGACCCTGCACTGCTAGGCAACCGGGCTGTCCGCGGCGCGCCTGCGTGTTAACTTTAATTTACACATTTGTCCCGGTTTAGTCATAGGTATTTACATTCCTATGTTCGTGTGTATATTATTAATACTGTATTCAGTGAGATTCAGTGTAAATTGGGCAGACTCACTCTCTTGGAACACTAAAATGATCCCAATCAGGCGCTGTATAGACGGCTTACACAGGGGTCCTTCATATTGGCGCAAGGCTCACGTGTTCTCTCACAGGAGGAATAGGAGAGCTTCCAGCGTTTGGGGAAGCCCTTAGGTCAGTCATGGGGGATGAAAATTTAATTCTTAATATCACTCAGGCTCCTGTTCCCAATTCCTTCCAGAGGGGTAACAACAAGTCCCACAAACACCCAGGGAAGTGGGTGAGTACTTCGTATTACTGCTTCGTACTTGCAGCTTTGTCAGTCATTTCCAGCAGAGACATTTCCCAGAGGGACCATAATGTGCCCTACCTAGACTGTAAGCTCTGTGGCACAGGCAATGGCACAAGCATTTTGTTTGGAAGGAAACTAACTGCCTCTATAGGTGGGGCGGAGCACATGCAGAGACACAGGGAGAGGGACAGCTGCACAGACAGGGGCACAGGGAGAGGGAAAGGGGCACAGGGAGAGGGACAGGGGCACAGGGAGAGGGACAGGGGCACAGACAGGGGCAGAGGGATAGAGGCACAGGTAGGTGGAGAGGGGGACAGGGGCACGGGTAGAGGGACAGTGGCAGAGGGACAGGGGCACAGGCAGAGGGACGGGCACAGGCAGAGGGGGACAGGGAGAGGGACAGGGGCACAGGCAGGTGGGGGAGAGGGGCACAGGGAGAGGGACAGGGGCACAGGGAGAGGGACAGGGGCACAGGGAGAGGGACAGGGGCACAGGGAGAGGGACAGGGGCACAGGTAGAGGGGCAGAGGGAGAGGGGCACAGGGGCAGAGGGAGAGGGGCACAGGGGCAGAGGGATAGAGGCACAGGTAGAGGGACAGGCAAGTCTTTATCAAATGTGCAGCCCGAAGGGGACCTGGGAAAGTTATCCAGTCTATTAACCGCAAGCAAGGGGTGTCTGTCCCTTTTTGCCAACTTTGGTTTGGGGAGGGGACTGCAATAATTTTGTATCTTTCTAAGGAACTACAAAACTCTCAAAATCTCACACGTTAACGTAACATGAGCAGTAGAGGGGTGGTTGCCTTTCTGTAAATTTTTG